>NC_057802.1:371794770-372100220 GCF_018294505.1 Triticum aestivum
CGAAAAAAACGTTACCGCCGCTGACAGCTCGGACCCACCAGCTATATCTTCGCACGCAAGGAAGTGCCTCCTTATTACGCACACAAAAAATGAATACTCCCCCTGCTAGCTGGGACCCACCATGGTGGGAGGCTGACTTGTGGGCCTACTAAGTTGACTGGGACGGGGGCCTTTGTCAACTTTAGTCAATATGAACGATTCTAGCTCCAGTGACCGTACGATGTCCATCCAACGGCCGTAGTGCTTCTTCAACCTCTGGTCTTCTTGCTCCAGCCGCCCAAAGCAGCGCCGGTCGTGCCGCATGCTCCTGCCTCCCATGGCCGGCTGTGCTGCCGCGGAGGCCTCACCGCCCCTACTATTCCCACCGCTCGCCAGGCCCTGCGGCGACGGCAGCCTCACACCGCAGCAGAACCAGTGAACCCTCGTACTCCTCTCCGCGCGGGCTTCCACTGCCGCGTCTTCCCCGGCTCCGCGTCGTCCCCTTCCTAGGCCTCGCCGTCGTCCACCGCCGTGGTGCTCTCCGTGCGGCGTGGTCAACGTGGTCAAGGAACGACTTCCATCGGAAGAGTACTATACATGGAGAGGCTGACAGCTGGGTCCACGGCCACAACCCAGTTTTTTGTGATTTGCCAAGTAAGTCGCTTTGTCACGCCTGTTGGGCTGCAAATCTTTCAAGATGAGGAGAGCTTTCATTCGGCTGGCCGAGAAAATGGCCCATCAGTAATGAGAAATGGGTTGTACATTTTTAAAACACATCAAACCGGCAATTAGTTTCAAATATCTTTTTTTCATTTCGAGATTTTAAATTACATTAATTTTTATGCGTGGAGAATTTGTTGGATTTTATATTGATATACATTTATTTTTAAAATGAGTTGGAATGTGAGTCGAAATTTCGGGATTAAAAACAGTTCGGACCGCACTGAAATATGCAAAATTTCGTATAATTTATTAACCATGGCCACAATATGGGTTGTAATGCTAACAAAAAGAATATGGGCTCCAAAAAAACCTTAATAATTAGCAAATGGGCTGTAAATTATTAGAAATAATGGCAGATGGGTTGTATGCTGTTTTCCAACGATTTGAGGCTTTCCTAAAAAAAGGTTGACGCACAAGCAGTGACTGTTGGATGGCCATCCAACGGCCGTCGTGCTTCTTCAATCTCTGCTCTTCCTGCTTCAGCCGCTCAAACAAGCGCCGGCGGGACTGCCTGCTCCCTCCTCCCCGCGGCCGGCTCTGCTGCCGCGCAGGCCTCACTGCCCCACCATACTCCCATCGCTGGCCTAGCTATCCCTCTACACACCCACACCTGCTATTATTCTCCGGCGAGGGCAGACGAACCAGTAAACCCTCGTACAGTCGTACTCCCCTCCGCGTGGGAAACAACTACCGAGTCTTCCCTGCCTGCGTGTCGTTCCCTTCCTAGGCCTCGCCGCCGTCCACCGCCCTGGTGCTCTCGGCGCGGCCTGGCCAACATGGTCAACGACCGACATGCATCTGAAGTGGACTGTACGTGGAGAGGCCGACAGCTGGGTCCACGGCCGCACGCAAGGAAATGCCTCCTTATTACGCCCAAAATAATGATTCCTCCACCTGACATCAGGTACCCACCGAAAGGGCCTCTGTATTTCACAAAAAAACGTTACCGCCGCTGACAGCTCGGACCCACCAGCTATATCTTCGCACGCAAGGAAGTGCCTCCTTATTATGCACAAAAAAATGAATAGTCCCCCTGCTAGCTGGGACCCACCATGGTGGGAGGCTGACTTGTGGGCCTACTAAGTTGACTGGGACGGGGGCCTTTGTCAACTTTAGTCAATATGAACGATTCTAGCTCCAGTGACCGTACGATGTCCATCCAACGGCCGTAGTGCTTCTTCAACCTCTGGTCTTCTTGCTCCAACCGCCCAAAGCAGCGCCAGTCATGCCGCATGATCCTGCCTCTCGTGGCCGGCTGTGCTGCCGCGGAGGCCTCACCGCCCCCTACTATTCCCACCGCTGGCCAGGCCCTGCGGCGACGGCAGCCTCACACCGCAGCCGAACCAGTGAACCCTCGTACTCCTCTCCGCGCGGGCTTCCACTGCCACGTCTTCCCCGGCTCCCCGTCGTCCCCTTCCTAGGCCTCGCCGTCATCCACCGCCCTGGTGCTCTCGTCGCGGCGTGGTCAACGTGGTCAAGGAACGACTTCCATCGGACGTGGACTGTACGTGGAGAGGCTGACAGCTGGGTCCACGGCCGCAGCAATGAAGTGCCTCCTTATTACGCGGAAAATAATGATTCCTCCACCTGACAGCTGGGACCCACCGGACGGGCCACTGTATTTCGTGAAAAAAAATGTTTCCCCCTGACTGCTGGGACCCACCAGCTACATCTTCGCACGCAAGGAAGTGCGTCCGGGCAAAAAAAAGATTCGCCCCCCTGACTGCTGGGACCCACCAGCTACATCTTCGCAGGCAAGGAAGTGCCTGACAGTCGGGACCCACCTGGTCGAAGCGTACGTAGCGTTGTCATTCTGGTCGCGAACGTGTATGTACATACATACTGGTGGATGTAGAGGCGCGCACGTGTCGTAGTAGAGGCGCGCACGTAGCATGTACACGTACGTACAGCGGCCAGTGTGCAAGAAAGTAAATACGGCCACGTACGTACATACGGGCAGGGTCACGAACGCCTACTCACGCATACGTACGGCCAGGGCTCGTATACATGGCTGGGTCGGAACGGAGAAACAGCGTAATCGTCGTGTTCATGGGGAGCCAACCGGCTGGGTCGGAATGGAATGCGTCGTCGTGTTCATCGGGAGGGCTTGGACGGAACAGCCGATGGAAACGAGGCCTGGCGTACCGCAGAACGGAGGAAACGGCCTTGTGTTCGACCGGCCACGTTTGAAACGGGATCTTGTTCATCGGGAGGGGTCTGGCGTACCGCAAAACGGAGGAAATGGACCTCCTACGGTCGAAACGGGGGTCCTGTTGATCGGGAGGGGTGTGGTGTACCGCAAAACGGAGGAAATGGACTTGTGTTGGAGCGCTACGGTCGAAACGGGGGTCTTGTTCATCGGGAGGGGTGTGGCGTACCGCAAAACGGGACTCCACGGGATACTGTTCATCTCCACCGTCGACCCCCTCCAGCCTCCACGGGCTACTGTTCATCCACCGTCGACCTCCTCCAGCCTCCACCTACGACTGTTCATCCACAGGCTCCTGTTCATCAAGCCTCCACCACGCGCTACTCCACCGGCTACTGTTGAACCAGCCCTCTCCAAGGGCTCCTGTTCAACCACCCCTCCATGGGCTACTATTCATCCAGCCCTCCACCGTCTACTGTTCATTCTGCCCTCCACGGGGTGGTCCTGTTCATCCTGCCCTCCACGGGGTCCAGTTCATCCAGCCCCAACCAGCTCGATCGATCGGGGTCCTGTTCATCCAGAGGCAACACCACGGGGTCCTGTTCATCCACCCCACCGGGAACTGTTCATCCAAACCCCCAGCAACGCTCACTGTTCATCCAGAGACAGCATCGATCGGCTTCAGTTAGCAGCAGTAGCGAAGGAATCGCTCGATCGGGTTCAGTTAACAGCCATCGATCGATCGCTCGGGTTCAGTAACGTGTAGCCTGCAGTGCAATCGCTCGGGTTCAGTTAGAGCCCAACGCCTCGCTCAGGTTCAGTTAGAGCCAACGCCTCGCACACACGCGCGTACGTGTACGAGAGAAACGCGCATCGCTCGGCCCCCGACCTCCCACCGTAACCGGGAACTCCCCAAAATTTTCCTCGCCCTCGCATCTACCACGGTTTTTTCTGTCATGGATGGCCCAAAGAATGTCATGCAGCTGCGTCTCCGGCCCGCCCAGGACGAAAAGCCCATTTTCTGTCATGATTTTTTGTCATAGAAGTAGGAGCCCACCACATCTATGATGATACCGGGTTTTGTCACAATTATCGTCATAGAAGTGTCATATGTATGACAGAAAAAAAAATTGTTCGGCCCAAAATGTCACGGATGTGTCTTTTTTTTGTAGTGCCATGACGAACCTACGAACTATGAGGAAGGATGATGAGCCCAGATTCCGCGAAATGGCTTGAGGCCATGAAATCTGAGATGGGATCCATGTATGAGAACAAAGTGTGGACTTTGGTTGACTTGCCCGATGATCGGCAAGCCATCGAGAATAAATGGATCTTCAAGAAGAAGACTGACGCTGACGGTAATGTTACTGTCTACAAAGCTCGACTTGTTGCAAAAGGTTTTCAACAAGTTCAAGGAGTTGACTACGATGAGACCTTCTCACCCGTAGCAATGCTTAAGTCCGTCCGAATCAAGTTAGCAATTGCTGCATTTTACGATTATGAAATTTGGCAAATGGATGTAAAGACTGCATTCCTGAATGGATTTCTGGAAGAAGAGTTGTATATGATGCAACTCGAAGGTTTTATTGATCCAAAGGATGCTAAGAAAGTGTGCAAGCTCCAGCAATCCATTTATGGACTGGTGCAAGCATCTCGGAGTTGGAATAAACGTTTTGATAGTGTGATCAAAGCATATGGTTTTATACAGACTTTTGGAGAAGCCTGTATTTACAAGAAAGTGAGTGGGAGCTCTGTAGCATTTCTAATATTATATGTGGATGACATATTGTTGATTGGAAATGACATAGAATTTCTGGATAGCATAAAAGGATACTTGAACAAGAGTTTTTCAATGAAAGACCTCGGTGAAGCTACTTATGTATTGGGCATCAAGATCTATAGAGATAGATCGAGACGCTTAATTGGACTTTCACAAAGCACATACCTTGATAAAGTTTTGAAGAAGTTCAAAATGGATCAAGCAAAGAAAGGGTTCTTGCCTGTGTTACAAGGTGTGAAGTTCAGTCAGACTCAATGCCCGACCACTGCAGAAGATAGAGAGAAAATGAAAGTTGTTCCCTATGCTTCAGCCATAGGCTCTATCATGTATGCAATGTTGTGTACCAAACCTGATGTGTGCCATGCTATTAGTTTAGCAGGGAGGTACCAAAGTAATCCAGGAGTGGATCACTGGACAGCGGTCAAGAACATCCTAAAATATCTGAAAAGGACTAAGGATATGTTTCTTGTTTATGGAGGTGACAAAGAGCTCGTCATAAATGGTTATGTCGATGCAAGCTTTGACAATGTTCCGGATGACTCTAAGTCACAAACCGGATATGTACTTATATTGAACGGTGGAGCTGTGAGTTGGTGTAGTTCTAAGCAAAGCATCGTGGCGGGATCTATGTGTGAAGCGGAGTACATAGCTGCTTCAGAAGCAGCAAATGAAGGAGTCTGGATGAAGGAGTTCATATCCGATCTAGGTGTCATACCTAGTGCATCGGGTCCAATGAAAATCTTTTGTGACAATACTGGTGCAATTGCCTTGGCAAAGGAATCCAGATTTCACAAGAGAACCAAGCACATCAAGAGACGCTTCAATTCCATCCGCGATCAAGTCAAGGAGGGATACATAGAGATTTGCAAGATACATACGGATCTCAATGTTGTAGACCCGTTGACTTAGCCTCTCTCACGAGCAAAACATGATCAGCACCAAGACTCCATGGGTGTTAGAATCATTACTGTGTAATCTAGATTATTGACTCTAGTGCAAGTGGGAGACTGAAGGAAATATGCCCTAGAGGCAATAATAAAGTTGTTATTTATATTTCCTTATATCATGATAAATGTTTATTATTCATGCTAGAATTGTATTAACTGGAAACTTAGTACATGTGTGAATACATAGACAAACAGAGTGTCACTAGTATGCCTCTAGTTGACTAGCTCGTTGAATCAAAGATGGTTAAGTTTCCTAGCCATAGACATGAGTTGTCATTTGATTAACGGGATAACATCATTAGAGAATGATGTGATTGACTTGACCCATTCTGTTAGCTTAGCACTTGATCGTTTAGTATATTGCTACTGCTTTCTTCATGACTTATACATGTTCTTATGACTATGAGATTATGCAACTCCCGAATACCGGAGGAACACTTAGTGTGCTACCAAACGTTACAACATAACTGGGTGATTATAAAGGTGCTCTACAGGTGTCTCCGATAGTACTTGTTGAGTTGGCATAGATCGAGATTAGGATTTGTCACTCCGATTGTCCGAGAGGTATCTCTGGGCCCTCTCGGTAATGCACATCACTATAAGCCTTGCAAGCAATGTGACTAATGAGTTAGTTGCGGGATGATGCCTTACGGAACGAGTAAAGAGACTTGCCGGTAACGAGATTGAACTAGGTATTGAGATACTGATGATCGAATCTCGGGCAAGTAACATACCGATGACAAAGGGAACAACATATGTTGTTATGCGGTTTGACCGATAAAGATCTTCGTAGAATATGTAGGAACCAATATGAGCATCCAGGTTCCGCTATTGGTTATTGACCGGAGATGAGTCTCAGTCATGTCTACATAGTTCTCGAACCCGTAGGGTCCACACGCTTAAGGTTCGGTGACGATCGGTATTATGAGTTTATGTGTTTTGATGTACCGAAGGTAGTTTGGAGTCCCGGATATGATCACGGAGATGATGCGGAGTCTCAAAATGGTCGAGACATAAAGATCGATATATTGGATGACTATGTTTGGACATCGGAAAGGTTTCGAGAGAGTTCGGGCATATACCGGAGTACCGGGGGTTACCGGAACCCCCCGGGGAGTATATGGGCCTTAATGGGCTTTAGTGGAGAGAGAGGGGCAGCCAGGGCAGGCCGCGCACCCCCTCCCCCTCTGGTCCGAATTGGACTAGGAAGGGGGGGCAGCGCCCCCCTTTCCTTCCTCCCTCTCTCCCCCTTCCTTCTCTCCTAGTCCAACTTGGGAAAGGGGGGATCCTACTCCCGGTGGGAGTAGGACTCCTCCATGGAGCGCCATAGAGGGCTGGCCCTCCCCCTCCTCCACTCCTTTATATACGGGGGAGGGGCACCCCATAGACACACAAGTTGATCATTATCTCTTAGTCGTGTGCGGTGCCCCCCTCCACCATAATCCACCTCGGTCATATCGTTGCAGTGCTTAGGCGAAGCCCTGCGCCGGTAGCTTCACCATCACCTTCGTCACGCCGTCGTGCTGACGAAGCTCTCCCTCGACACTCAGCTGGATCGAGAGTTCATGGCACGTCACCGAGCCGAATGTGTGCAGATCGCGGAGGTGCCGTACTTTCGGTACTAGGATCGGTCGGATCGTGAAGACGTACGACTACATCAACCACGTTGTCATAACACTTTCGCTTACGGTCTATGAGGGTACGTGGACTACACTCTCCTCTCTCGTTGCTATGCATCACCATGATCTTGCGTGTGTGTAGGAATTTTTTTGAAATTACTGCGCTCCCCAACACCCGGTGCTTCCTTAGAACTTTCAATAATCTTTCTTCTTCATGTTCTAAAAGGTTAGCACTGATAATAAAAGGATATATCTTCTTTTTGTCAAGATAAGCATATTTCAAAGTGTCTGGCAATTGTTTTAATTCAAACACATGATCACCTTTAGGTGGAGGAGGACCTCCAAGAGTTTAATAGGCAAGTTGTGTTTAAGTAGAGGATGTTGTTCAAAGAAAATCTTATCTATTTCATTTCTTTCATGCATATGTAAATCATTTTCATGGTCTAGAAAATATTGTTCTAAAGGATCAGTAGGCGGCACATCAATGGAAGCAAGAACAATTAATTCATCCTTACTAGGCAATTCTTTTTCATGAAGATTTATACTAAACTTGGAAAAATTAAATTCATGAGACTCATCACCAAAGCTAACACCGACCTTTGTTTCTTACAATTTATCTTAACATTAACTGTGTTCAAGAAAGGTCTACAAAAGATAATGGGACAGAAGCCATCTTGTGGGGAACCAAGAACAAGAAAATTAGTAGGATATTTTATTTTCCCACACAAGACTTCAACATGTCTAACAATCCCAATTGGTGATATGGTGTCTCTATTAGCAAGTTTAATAGTAACATATATTTCTTCTATCTCAGCAGGTGCTATGACTTTCATAATTTCTTGATATAAAGTGTAAGGAATAACACTCACACTAGCACCAATGTCACATAAACCATGATAACAGTGATCTCCTATTTTAACTGAGATAACAGGCATTCCAACAACAGGTCTATTTTTATCTTTTCACCAGGTTTAGCAATTCTAGCAGCTTCTTCACATAAGTAAATAACATGCCCATCAATATCTTCTTCCAAGAGATCTTTAACCATAGCAATGTTAGGTTCTACTTCAATTTGTTCAACAGGTTTAGGTGCTCTAATATAGCTTTTGTTAACCATAGTTGAAACTTTAGCATGTTCCTTTATCCTAACAGGGAAAGGTGGTTTCTCAATATAAGCAGAAGGAACAACTGGATCAACATTATAAAGTATAGTTTCTTTTTTAACTGGTATCGGTTCTTTAATTTCTTCTTTAATAGGTGGGTGATATTTAAACCACTTCCCTTTAGGGAGTTCAACATGAGTAGAAAATTATTCACAAAAGGAGGCTCCTATCTCAGAGTCAAGTCCGTATTTAGTGCTAAACTTTTGAAAAGCATCGGCATCCATAAAAGATTTAACACAATCATACTTAAGTTTAATACCCGACTCTTTACCTTCGTCGAGTTCCCAATATTCAGAGTTGCGTTTAATTATTTCCAAAAGATCCCACCGGAATTCAATAGTCTTCTTCATAAAAGAACCAGCACAAGAAGTATCAAGCATGGTTTGATCGTTACAAGAAAGTCGAGCATAAAAATTCTGAATAATAATTTCTCTTGAGAGCTCATGATTGGGGCATGAATATAACATTGACTTAAGCCACCCCCAAGCTAGAGCGATACTTTCTCCTTCACGAGGCCAAAAATTATATATATAATTCTGATCACGATGAACTAGATGCATAGGATAAATTTTTTTGGTGGAACTCCAATTTCAAACGATTCCAATTCCATGATCCAATATCATCGCATAGCCTATACCATGCCAATGCTTTTCCGGGTAAACCTGCAAGCTTAAACAATCCACAAATTTGTTCCACATATATCAAGTGCATATCAACATTTTCTGTTCCATCTCCTGCATAAGGATTAGCTAGCAGTTTGTAACACCCACGATGCGGCTATATCTCCCACGTGTCGAGGCACGACTTAGAGGCATAACCGCATTGTGGTTTTGTCGCAAGAAGGGTCATCTTCACACAATCCCATGTAATGAACAAGAATGGGATAAAGAGTTGGCTTACAATCGCCACTTCACACAATACATAATAAAATCATACATCATTCAAGATACACACATAGGTCCGACCACGGAACCAAAACAAAAGAAGACAACCCAACTGCTAGATCCCCGATCGTCCCGACTGGGCACCACTACTGATCAACATGAAAAGAAACAACACAACGAACAAGATCTTCATCGAGCTCCCACTTGAGCTCGGTTGCGTCACCTGCACTGGCATCGGCGGCACCTGCAACTGTTTTGGAAGTATCTGTGAGTCACGAGGACTCAGCAATCTCACACCCGCGAGATCAAGACTATTTAAGCTTATAGGAAGGAAAAGGGTTGGTGAGGTGGAGCTGCAGCAAGCACTAGCATATATGGTGGCTAACATACGCAAATAAGAGCGAGAAGAGAAGCAACGGAACGGTCGTGAACTAGCAATGATCAAGAAGTGATCCTGAACTTCTACTTGCGTCAACCATAACCTAGAAACCGTGTTCACTTCCCGGACTCCGCCGAGAAGAGACCATCACGGCTACATACGCGGTTGATGCGTTTTAATTAAGGTCAAGTGTCAAGTTCTCTACAACCGGATATTAACAAATTCCCATCTGCCACATAACCGCGGGCACGGCTCTCGAAAGTTAATACCCTGCAGGGGTGTCCCAACTTAGCCCATCATAAGCTCTCACGGTCAACGAAGGATAAACCTTCTCCCGGGAAAACCCGATCAGTCTCGGAATCCCGGTTTACAAGACATTTCGACAATGGTAAAACAAGACCAGCAAAGCCGCCCGATGTGCCGACAAATCCCGATAGGAGCTGCACATATCTCGTTCTCAGGGCACACCGGATTGTCCAAGCTTCCGGTAGGCCAGCCCAGAGTTGCCCCTGGTGGCCACCGGCGACTGACAGGTTGGACCAACACTCGAAGGAGCACTGGCCCGGGGGGGTTAAAATAAAGATGACCCTTGAGTCTGCAGAACCCAAGGGAAAAAGGCTTAGGTAGGCAAATGGTAAAACCAAGGTTGGGCCTTGCTGGAGGAGTTTTATTCAAAGCGAACTGTCAAGGCGGTCCCATAAATCACCCAACCGCGTAAGGAACGCAAAATCAAGGAACATAACACAGGTATGACGGAAACTAGGGCGGCAAGAGTGGAACAAAACACCAGGCATAAGGCCGAGCCTTCCACCCTTTACCAAGTATATAGATGCATTAATTAAGATAAGAGATATTGTGACATCCCAACATAAACATAATCCAACATGGAGCAATCTTCATCTTCACCTGCAACTAGCAACGCTATAAGAAGGGGCTGAGCAAAGCGGTAACATAGCCAAAAAATGGTTTGCTAGGAAGGGTGAAAAGGTTAGGGGCTGACATGGCAGTATGGGAGGCATGATAGAGCAAGTGGTAGGTAGCGCAGCATGGCAATAGGACGAGCAACTAGCAAAGCAAAGATAGAAGTGATTTCGAGGGTATGGTCATCTTGCCTGAGATCCCGCAAGGAAGAAGAACGAGTCCATGAAGAAGACAAACGGATGTAGTCGAACGAATCCTCACAACCCCGGAACGAAACCGAAGCTAACGAGAGAAGCAACCCAGAAAGAAACAAACAACATAGTAAACAACCATCACAGAAACATGGCATGATGCACAATCAAGTATGATGCATGTCCGGTTTAATGAGGCATGGCATGGCAAAGTGCAACAAACAACACTATAAATTAAGTGGAGCTCAATAAGCAACGAGTTGCATATTGACGAAACACCACATCAATTATTTAGTTCTCTCTCATTTATGTACCCAACAATATTAAATGTTGATTAACATGGCAAGAGGTGAGACATAAGTAAACTACACATTTTTCTGAGCATTTTACATGTATAAATCATTTTAATCCGATGCACCATTTGTGAGTTATTATATGCATGATGTCTTGGGTCCAATCTGAGAATATGCAGTTTTTGGGATAAATGGCAAAATTCGCAGGGCACGGAAAAAAACATAGGCGGGCTGAAACTGGAACAGGGGCCGAATAGGGCAGGCGCTGGGGGCGGCTCACCATGGGCCACTGGGCCGGATCTGGAGAGGAAGCGACCCACAGGGGCGCTAGAGGCAGACGATGTGGCCCATCCGGGCGGCCACGCACAGGCGAACGAGCGGGCGAGCGAGCTCCTCTGCTCGACAGGAAGCAGAGCAGCGGCGGCTCAAGCAGGGGAACGGGCAGCAGCAGGACGAAGCAGAGGATGCAGCGACGCGGCTTGGAACTCCGGCGACGGCGAGGTAGATGCGGACGAGGCGGCCGTCCGGGCGAAGAGACGAGCGCGGAATCGGGCGCTGCTGCGGGGAGCTCGTCTCCCGTGCGGCTTCGGCGTGAGGGGGTCAGGAGGTCGAGGAGGCAGGGGCGCGACGGGGTGGCCTGAAGGTCGAGGTCGCCGACGGGTTCACTGGCACGGCGCGAGGGGGCTCGGGAGGCCCTCTCCATGGGTGCTCGGGCGAAGGAGCTCCGGTGGTGAGGCAGATCAGCAAGAGGAGACAGGCGCGCGAGGAGAGGGACTCGGGCTGCAGGAGATGTCCGGCGGGGCAGCGCGTGGAGGAGAATGGAGGCGAGACCGGCCTGGGGGAGCTGGTCGCCGGTGGCGAGGTTCGCTGGAGCTGCGGGTCACGAGGAGGAGGAGCGCTCGGGCGCTTTTGCTGCTGGCGCTGGGGTGCGGAGGAGGAGCGGCGACGGAGGGACGAGGGCGACGGCCTGGAGCAGCCGCTGGAAGGGCTCCAACGAGACGAGCCAGGGGAGGCCTCGGGCGCCATGGCGTTGTTCCTGGGAGGAGGATGAAGAGAGATGCCGAGAGGATTTGGATCATGGGTGCGGCTCTGTTGGTGGGGAATCGAGGGAGGCAGGGATCGATGGATTGGATGGAGTAGGTGGAGAGGTGGTTGGCTCGGGATGGATCCCGAGGAAGATGGTGGCGGCGGAGTGGGAAGGATGGGACAAGCTTCCTAAAGTTTAGGGTTGGACTATTTTTATAGGTAGGGGATTAGGCTAGGGGTTTAACGCGATCCGTCCGATCGTAATCGGGCGGTCGATAATGAGTAGGCTAGAGCGTCCAACAAAGAAACGGAGATGTTTTGTAGATGTTTGGGGATGATTCGGACTCAACGGTGACAATTGTCCGGGTTGAGTTCGGGGAAGTTTCGGACACGCACGCAAAAGGGGGGGTAAGGCGGTCACGGACAAGAGGGAAGCGAAAACCCGATGGGACTCAGAACGGTCAACGAAAGAAAGGGGAAAACGTGGCAACTATGAACGGATGCAAGTTTTTAAAACATGACGGCAACGGAGTGCCGATGCAATGCGAATGATGCGATAATGAATGCAACAAACAAACGAAACACATGACAACAATGAAAAACATGGAAGCCGTCTGGAGCGTCGGTCTCGGGGCGTTACACAGTTGTTCTATCATACCTAAAGGAATTTCATATTCAATATTTTCAGTAGGTGCAGTAGGTTGAGGTGTAACTAATTGTGGTTCCGGACGAGGTGAAGATACCCCGAACAAACCCCTCAAAGGGTTGTTTTCCATAGTAACAAGTGACAATAAATTTCAGCACACTATATAAATGTTTCCTTACCAAATGCCACTTACCAAAGGCGCTTCACTCCTCGGCAACGGCGCCAGAAAATAGCCTTGATGACCCACAAGTATAGGGGATCAATTATAGGTCTTTTCGATAAGTAGGAGTGTCGAACCCAACGAGGAGCAGAACGAAATGACAAGTAGTTTTCAGTAAGGTAATGTGTACAAGTGCTGAAATTGTAAGTAGCAGAGTAGTTTGATAGCGAGATAATTAGTAACGAGCAAGTAACGATAATAGTAACAAGTATGCAGCAAGGTAGCCCAATCCTTTTGAGGCAAAGGACAGGCCAAAACGATAACTTATGATAAGCAAAGCGTTCTTGAGGGTACACGGGAATTTCATCTAGTCACTTTCATCATGTTGGTTTGATTTGTGCTCGCTACTTTGATAATTTGATATGTGGGTGGACCGGTGCTTAGGTGTTGTTCTTACTTGAACAAACCACCTACTTATGATTAACCCTCCCGCAAGCATCCGCAATGTAACATCCCAAATTTTCAACTTGGAATGTCATACATAGATCATTCATGCATATCATATTTTATTGCATATTCGTTTCGCGATCCTCGAAATTCTAAGCAACTCAAGGACCCTCGGAGAGAGTTGGGGATTTCACTGTTTTCATATTTGAATTTTATCAAATATTGAAACGAGGATTATTTGTTTTATTATTTTTCTCTCCGAAAATATTTCATATAAAAAAATGAGAGGGGATAATATGACTTCCTCAAAAATAAATGAAATATTGGAGGAAAATATTAAAATCAAATATTTGATTTTATTCGGATTTTATTGCTATTTTATTTGCATAGGAAAAATACGCGTTTTTCAAAATTGCATGTTAGGCCTAAATAAATGTTCATCCTATCCGGTAGATTTTTAGAGGACGGGCAAAATTTATTTCGGGATTTTTGGCATCCGTTTAGTATTTATTTTCGGCGCTTTTCTGTGCGGAATTTATTTTTAAAAAAAAGTTTTTCCGCCGGACCGAACTGGGCCGAGGCCCAGTTGGCCAGCCGTGCCAGCCCACCCCTCGCCCCGACCGACTCCGACGGGAGTTCGGCCGGCGCACGCCGCTGCCGCCGAGTCCGGGGAGGACTCCTCCTCCCCCGGCCCCTTGCCCAAGCCACCGCCTCGCCCGGCCCTTTAAAGGCCGAGCCGGCCCCGCCTCGACCGCCACACCACCGCCGCCGCCAGCTCCTCGTTGGTTTATTCTTTTAGATTGGTTTTTTCGTCGGTTTATTTATTTAGTGAACGCCTGTTCGTTCGTTCGTTTTAACGAACGGTTTTCACCCGTTACCCGCAGACAGCGAACGTTCGTTCGTTAGCCTGTTCGTCAGTTTTTCTTTCTCGGATTTTTTCGCAATTATTCTCGATCGTGATTTCTGATCCGATTTTCGTTTTAGTTTAACTTTTCGCTCGTTTGTTGGAATCAGGCGATTCAAGCGCCTAGATCTTCGTCTCGAAGCCCTCTTTCTGTTTAACCAACTTGAACAAGATTTTCGTACTTTAAAATTTGACTTTAGTCTAGATTAGTAAACGAATCTTGTTTCTTTTGCAGTTTGAGTTTTGTTGCTCCGTTTGATTTCATTCTTTTTGCAAACCGGAGTTCTTAAGTTGAAATTTCTGGTTAGATCTTCTTATTTGAGTTTTACCCATGCATCTTTGCTTGATTGCTTATGTATGTTATTGTTTGTTTGCGATATAATTCCCGGAGTGCGAAGCGTGCTACTACGAGTCTCTAGGTTTTGCGGATCATCAGCAAGGCAAGTAACACTTTGATCATATCCCATTATTACCTAGTTTTTATGCATTAGCTCCAATCCTCAAACACTGCATGATTAGGATGTGATTAACTTGTGGGTATTGGGAAGTAGTTGATGAGGTAGAACATATTGCCCTGTTATTATCAAACCCTTGGGAGTTACTTCTACGTATTGCTTATATTGCTATGCTATGCTCGTAGATGTGGTTTGGGTGAGTGAATCCATGACAGATGTGAGCTTGTTAATTAATGGTTCACCTTAAGGTGGCAACTTTAATACACATCTGGGTGGATTGCTTGTCGGGCACCTGGAGAATCCAGTGTTGTCCTAGGATATCCCGGAGTACCCGTGTGATAATCCTAAGGTCCGCCACCCAGGCTCAAAGGGAACTGAGATATTTCATGATAGAAACTTCCGTGTGCAGCCACAAGCTATTATGGGCTCTAGCATAGTTGAGTGAGTTGCATGACCCCTTCCAGTGGCAGGCTAGCAGATGTAGAGGGATGTAGGTTGGTACTGTCTACCCAGGGTTAGAGTTAATGCTTCTGAAAGACTATGTCTCGGTCATCCGTTTCTCAAACACCATGTAGTGCGAGAAATCCAACGGAGGAGATCGAGTCTTGTGGGGAAAAGTGCGCAAACCTCTGCAGAGTGTACAATCTAATCATGGTTAGCCGTGCCCCCGGTTATGGACATCTTGAGTATCTAGTACTTGGATTATCATATGTATCTCATCACTCTAATTTAATATGTTGGGTTGATAATTACTTTAATTGGGATTGAGTTGGAGGAACCTTCTCAATGATGTTTCAACTACCATGATAGTTAAATAAAATTTATTCCTTTGTTGTAGGGAAAATTGGCTTTTCGCAAAACTATAACCATAGAGCCTTTCCACCAGCCAAATATGCATGTAGTGATAGCATTATTCTGTTCTTGCTCTACTGTGTTATATTGCCAGCATATTCCATGTGCTGACCCGCTTTCGGGCTGCAATGTATTATGTTGCAGACTTTTTAGACGAGGAGTAAGGTTCGTTAGGTCGTTGTCATGCAGCTCAGCTATGCCGTTGGAGTTGATGGACTCACTTTATCTTCCAAGCCATCCGCTATTATCGTATTAGATGGCCTTATGCCATGTTTATTGTAATAAGTTCTCTTTTGAGACATTCGATGTAATAAGTGTGTGACTGCTACTCTGTTATAAATCCTTCGAGTACTGTGTGTGTCAGCATTACCGATCCAGGGATGACACAGAAGCACAGAGACTTGACCGTTTGAGGTCGAGTCGCTACAAGATGGTATCAGAGCACACGCTGAGAGTAGGACACGACCACTAAGATAAACCATAGGTCACTCTTCTCTACTCATTTCTGACTCCTCTCCATTTTCTACTCTTAGGATGGCGGATTCAAGGAACAACTTTGCACAACCGGATGAAGACACACCCTTTGGACGACACTTGAAGGACGTCACTAGGTACCTGAACATCGGAATAGCAAGCTTCACCGGGACATACAACGCCACTTTACCGGAAGAGGAGCGCTGGACGATTCGAGTTCAAGTTCCAGGAAGGACGTTCGCACCAATCACTGAGCCCATAGAGTTTTCCTTTGATGCACCAACCTGGAGTCTAGGAAGGAGAATGGCAGCCCACATTGCCATGGGACGTATTAGAGAAGTCTATAGTAAGGATCTCAAGGACACTATCTACCAGATATGTGGGCGCCGAGATGAGCAATGGGAGATGATCAGCACCAAGAAGGACAGATCCATTGCAGCTTTCATCCAGGAGTTAAACCAGCACATTCGACGCCAGGAGAATCAGATGTGCGCAGACATGATAGATTTGAAGAAGGCGAAGACAAGGATCACCGAGCTGGAAGAAGAACTCAAGTCTACACGCGATGGATATGAGGAGGAAATTGCAACACTATTGGAGAAGAATGACGACCTGATAAAGAAGATCGGAGTATTCATGGGAGACCCCGCGCCAGGAGGAGAGGACGACGATTCCACTTTCCCGGAGAACTACATCATCATCGACGACACCGACTCCGACCCCAGTGAAGATGACTTTGAAGACAAAGCTGGAGCAGACATCATGGAGTCGTCCACCGATCAAAATTTCTAGATGACCACCAAATGATTAGTATTATTTCCCCCATGTATATAGTAGTAGTTTGAGCACTTTTAACGATAGTTCTAGACTGTTTGTATGCCCTTGCTTGATTGATTGAGTGATATGATTGTGTTTGTCTCATGTGCATATGGGTAGTGCCTTCTCACTAGACCCCTTTTCTATTCTAATCTCTCCCCTCTAAACCCATCAGATGCCTCCAAGACGTGACACCGGATTTGTCATCCCACCGGAGATCACCCAGCTGATCCAGCAGCAGAATGCCTTGTTGCAGATATTAGTCCAGAACAACAACAACCCACCTCCAGTTGACAACTTAGCTCGCTTTCTGAGGTTGCAGCCGCCGGTGTTTTCCAGTAGCACTGAGCCTATAGTTGCTGATGATTGGCTACGCCGTATTGGAAGGGAGTTGACCACCGCAGGTTGCACAGATGCTGAGAAGGTGCGCTTTGCCGCACATCAATTGGATGGACCAGCAGCCTCATGGTGGGAAAATTATACGGCCACTTTCCTCATAGCCAACGTCACTTGGGACCAGTTTCAGCAAGCTTTCCACATAGCCCATGTCTCAACTAGAGCTATGAGCATGAAGAAGCGTGAGTTTCGCAACTTACGCTAGGGGAACCGTACTGTAGCTCAGTACGTGGATGAGTTTAGCAAGTTATCTCGCTATGCCCCTGACGATGTGGCCACAGATGCCGCGAAGCAGGAGAAGTTTATGGAAGGGCTGAAAGATGAGATGAGCATGCAGTTGATGGTGGCAACATTCAACAACTACCAGGAGTTGATAGATAAGGCTCTTATGATTGAAGGGAAGCAGCAGCAGATCGAGAACCGTAAAAGGAAGTATGGTGGCAAGGAAGATACAATTGTGGAACTCAACAGAAGCCTCGTCTAACCCCGAACTCGGGAGGACTTGTTCATAACCATGGAGGTCATAACCACAACGGAGGAAGTTCGCATAACCACAATGGTTCCAAGAATGGGACTGGGAACGGAACAAGCAACAATCAGAACCGCTCCAATCCAGCCACACCCGCCAAGAGAGACCTAAGTCACATTACTTGCTTCAAGTGCGGGAAGACTGGACACTATGCCACGGAGTGCCCTGAAGCGAAGAATGGAAACGGTAATGGGAGCGCTGGGAAGAAGCCCAATCCATTCAACAAAGGACAAGTGAACCACGTTAACGTGGAGGAGGTTGAAGGGCAGCCAGACGCGGTTATCGGTAAGTTTTTGGTTAAGTCTTTTACCGCCCTTGTTCTTTTTGATACTGGTGCATCACATTCATACATATCAAGGGGATTCGTGGATAAGTTTAAACTACCAACCCAAGCCCTTAGGACCCCTCTGTTAGTAAGTTCACCTGGAGCAGAGTATATGGCTAGCCGATGGTGCGACCGGATACCCTTAACCATTGGTAGCCATGTTTTCCCGTCAGACCTAATAATTTTGGAGTCACGAGGATTGGATGTGATATTAGGCATGGACTGGATGTCAAAGTATGGAGGAAGCATTGACTGTGCTAGTAAGTCGATTTATCTCACC
The DNA here is from genome assembly GCF_018294505.1 of Triticum aestivum. Taxonomy (NCBI): domain Eukaryota; kingdom Viridiplantae; phylum Streptophyta; class Magnoliopsida; order Poales; family Poaceae; genus Triticum; species Triticum aestivum. Next base: position 371,813,109 of record NC_057802.1, read on the forward strand.
ACCCCGGAGGGAAAAAGGATCAAGTATGTATCTAGGCATGCGACAAGGAGAACCCAAGTAAATTCCCTCTCAGGAGTTGTTCAAGAAGAAGTGCCTGTTGTAAAGGATTACCTAGATGTATTTCCAGAGGAATTACCAGGCATGCCGCCAGATCGGGACATCGAGTTTTTGATAGAACTGTTGCCAGGCACCGGGCCTATATCGAAGAGACCATACCGGATGCCCGCAAATGATCTAGAGGAGATTAAGAAGCAGATCAAGGAGTTATTGGCAAAGGTTACATCCGACGAAGTTCATCACCGTGGGGAGCCCCAGTGCTCTTGGTTGAGAAGAAGGATGGATCATTGAGGATGGTTGTTGATTATCGAGCATTGAATGAGGTGACGATCAAGAACAAATACCCACTGCCGATGATCAATGATTTGTTTGACCAGCTGCAAGGAGCTAAAGTGTTTTCGAAGATCGATCTGCGATCAGGATATCACCAGCTGAAGATCCGGGAGAAGGATATACCTAAAACCGCATTTACCACAAGGTACGGGTTATATGAGTATACGGTCATGTCATTTGGACTGACTAACGCCCCTGCCTATTTCATGAGCATGATGAACAAGGTGTTCATGGAATATTTGGATAAGTTTGTTGTGGTGTTCATTGATGATATAATGGTATACTCGAAGAATGAAGATGAGCACAAGGAGCATTTGCGTTTAGTTCTTGAGAAACTCACGGAACATCAGTTGTATGCCAAGTTCAGCAAATGTGAGTTTTGGTTGAAGGAAGTTGGATTCCTTGGACATGTTATATCAGGAGAAGGTATAGCAGTAGACCCCACCAAGGTTCAGTCAGTCAATGAATGGTTGGTACCCACTTCAGTTAGCGAGATCCACAGTTTTCTTGGACTCGCAGGATACTATGGGAGATTCATTGAGAATTTTTCCAAGATTGCGAAGCCAATGACGAAGTTATTGAAGAAGGATACCAAATTTAAATGGACGGAAGAATGTGAGGCGAGTTTTCAAGAGTTAAAGAAACGTCTGACTACAGCCCCAGTGCTGATTCTGCCGGATATACGCAAGGATTTCCAAGTGTATTGCGATGCCTCTCGCTTAGGACTTGGAAGTGTGCTTATGCAGGACGGAAGAGTTGTTTCGTATGCCTCACGACAACTAAAACCGCACGAATTGAATTATGCCATGCATGATTTGGAGTTAGCAGCTGTAGTGCATGCGCTCAAGACTTGGAGACATTACCTTATTGGAAACCGTTGTGATGTGTACATTGATCATAAGAGTTTGAAGTACATTTTCACACAGAAGGAGATGAACCTTAGGCAGAGGAGATGGTTGGAGCTTATAAAGGATTATGACATGAAGCCTCACTATCATCCAGGCAAGGCCAATGTCGTAGCAGACGCTTTAAGCCGGAAGAGTTATGCTAACACCCTCGTAAGCACAGGATTGCCAAAGGAGTTAGCAGAGGATCTTAGGGAACTTCGATTGGAGATTGTTCCTAGAGGTTTTGTTGCAACAATGGAAGTTCAGTCTAAGGAAAGATTCGAGAAGCTCAGAAGGATGACAAAGAGATTGCCGAGATAAAAGAGAGAATGAGCAAAGGAAAGGCCAAAGGTTTTCGTGAGGATGAGCACGACACCTTATGGTTTGAGGACCGTGTTTATGTGCCCAATAACACAGAGATCAGGAAGTTAATACTTCAGGAGGCTCATGACTCACCATACTCGATACACCCCGGAAACACCAAGATGTATTTGGATTTGAAGGAACGTTTCTGGTGGATTGGTATGAAGAAGGATATTGCCGAGTATGTAGCTGTATGTGATGTATGTCAGAGAGTGAAGGCGGAACATCAAAAGCCAGCAGGATTGCCCAGGACCAAATCAGGATTGCCCAGGCATGGATTTCATCACCGGATTGCCCAGGACCAAATCACGATATGATTATATATGGGTAGTAGTTGATCGCTTGACCAAAGTGGCTCACTTTATCGCAGTGAAAACCACCTATACAAGTGTGAAGTTGGCCAAGATATACATGACCAGGATCGTATGTCTGCATGGAGTTCCAAGGACCATCGTATCAGATAGAGGAACACAGTTTACCTCAAAGTTTTGGCATCAGCTGCACCAGACTCTGGGTAGAAGGCTAGAGTTCAGTACAGCATTCCATCCGCACACAGATGGACAGACCGAGAGCGTCAACCAGATTCTGGAGGATATGTTGATAGCTTGTGCACTAGATTATGGATCTAGCTAGGATGACAATTTGCCCTACGCGGAGTTCTCATACAACAATAGCTATCAAGCCAGTTTGAAGATGGCACCGTTCGAAGCCCTGTATGGACGAAGGTGCAGAACACCGTTGATGTGGGATGAAGTTGGAGACCGACAGTTGTTTGGACCAGATTTGATCAAGGGGTCTGAAGAGAAGGTTAAGTTGATTCAAGATAGACTGAAGGTAGCTCAGTCCAGGCAGAAGAGTTATGCAGATTCGAAACGCAAGGAAGTAACCTATGAAACTGGAGATAGAGCATATCTGCGAGTGTCACCTCTGCGAGGAGTGAAACGTTTTGGAGTTAAGGGAAAGTTAGCCCCGAGATTTGTAGGACCGTACCGAATTTTGGAACGTATGGGAGAGGTTGCTACAAATTGGAGTTACCTGAAGGACTGTCAGGAGTTCATGATGTGTTTCTTGTTTCACAGTTGAAGAAGTGTCATGCTGAGATGGCCGATACACCGCTAAGAGATACAGTGCCCTTGGAAGCGATTCAGTTGGACAGTGATCTGACCTATGAGGAGAAGCCAGTCAGGATTCTTGAATTTGCCAGCCGAGTCACCCGCAGCAAGGTTATCAAGTTTTGCAAAGTTCAGTGGAGCCACCATACCAAGGATGAAGCCACCTGGGAACGAGAGGATGATCTTCGCAAGGACAACCCACACCTATTTTCTAGCCAACCCGAATCTCGAGGGCGAGATTCATCTTAAGGGGGGTAGGTTTGTAACATCCCAAAATTTCAATTTGGAATGTTATACATAGATCATTCATGCATATCATATTTTATTGCATATTCGTTTCGCGATCCTCGGAAATCTAAGCAACTCAAGGACCCTCGGAGAGAGTTGGGGATTTCACTGTTTTCATATTTGAATTTTATCAAATATTGAAACGAGGATTATTTGTTTTATTATTTTTCTCTCCGAAAATATTTCATATAAAAAAATATGAGAGGGGATAATATGACTTCCCCAAAAATAAATGAAATATTGGAGGAAAAATATTAAAATCAAATATTTGATTTTATTCAGATTTTATTGCTATTTTATATGCATAAGAAAAATACGCGTTTTTCAAAATTGCATTTTAGGCCCAAATAAATGTTCATCATGTCCGGTAGATTTCTAAAGGACGGGGCAAATTTATTTCGAGATTTTTGGCGTCCGTTTAGTATTTATTTTTGGCGTTTTTCTGCGCGGAATTTATTAAAAAAATTCCACCGGACCGAACTGGGCCGAGGCCCAGTTGGCCAGCCGCGCCAGCCCACCCCTCGCCCCGACCGACTCCGACCGAGTCCGACCGGCGCACGCCGCCGCCGAGTTCGGGGAGGACTCCTCCTACCCCGGCCCCTTGCCCAAGCCGCCGCCTCGCCCGGCCCTTTAAAGGCCGAGCCGGCCCCGCCTCGACCGCCACACCACCCTCCGCCGTTTTTTCTCGTCGGTTTATTTCGGTAAACCCTAGATCTAGATCTGGTTTTCTAAAAAAAATCCGGTTTATTCTTTTAGACCGGTTTTTCCCGTCAGATTATTTATTTAGCAAACGCCTGTTCGTTTGTTTGTTTTAACGAACGGTTTTCACCCGTTACCCGCAGACAGTGAACGTTCGTTCGTTAGCCTGTTCGTCAGTTTTTCTTTTTCTCGGATTTTCTCGTGATTATTCTCGATTCCGATTTCTGATCCGATTTTCGTTTTAGTTTAACGTTTCGCTCGTTTGTCGGAATCAGGCGATTCAAGCGGCTAGATCTTCGTCTCGAAGCCCTCTTTCTGTTTAACCAACTTGAACAAGATTTTGGTACTGTAAAATTAGACTTTAGTCCAGATTAGTAAACGAATCTTATTTCTTTCGCAGTTTGAGTTTCGTTGCTCCGTTTGATTTGATTCTTTTTGCAAACCGGAGTTCTTAAGTTGAACTTTCTGGTTAGATCTTCTTATTTGAGTTTTACCTGTGCATCTTTGCTTGATTGCTTATGTATGCTATTGTTTGTTTGCGATAGAATTCCCGGAGTGCGAAGCGTGCTACTACGAGTCTCTAGGTTTTGCGGATCATCAACAAGGCAAGTAACACTTTGATCATATTCCATTATTACCCAGTTTTTATGCATTAGCTCCAATCCTCAAACACTGCATGATTAGGATGTGATTAACTTGTGGGTATTGGGAAGTAGTTGATGAGGTAGAACATATTGCCCTGTTATTATCAAACCCTTGGGAGTTACTTCTACGTATTGCTTATATTGCTATGCTATGCTCGTAGACGTGGTTTGGGTGAGTGAATCCATGACAGATGTGAGATTGTTAATCAATGGTTCACCTTAAGGTGGCAACTTTAATACACATCTCGGTGGATTGCTTGTCGGGCACCTGGAGAATCCAGTGTTGTCCTAGGATATCCCGGAGTACCCGTGTGATAATCCTAAGGTCCACCACCCAGGCTCAAAGGGAACTGAGATATTTCATGCTAGAAACTTCCGTGTGCAGCCACAAGCTATTATGGGCTCTAGCATAGTTGAGTAAGTTGCATGACCTCTTCCAGTGGTAGGCTAGCAGATGTAGAGGGATGTAGGTTGGTACTGTCTACCCGGGGTTAGAGTTAATGCTTCTGAAAGACTATGTCTCGGTCATCCGTTTCTCAAACACCATGTAGTGCGAGAAATCCAATGGAGGAGATCGAGTCTTGTGGGGAAAAGTGCGCAAACCTCTGCAGAGTGTACAATCTAATCATGGTTAGCCGTGTCCCCGGTTATGGACATCTTGAGTATCTAGTACTTGGATTATCATATGTATCTCATCACTCTAATTTAATATGCTGGGTTGATAATTACTTTAATTGAGATTGAGTTGGAGGAACCTTCTCAATGATGTTTCAACTACCATGATAGTTAAATAAAATTTATTCCTTTGTTGTAGGGAAAAATTGGCTTTTCGCAAAACTATAACCATAGAGCCTTTCCACCAGCCAAATATGCATGTAGTGATAGCATTATTCTGTGTTATATTGCCAGCATATTCCATGTGTTGACCCGTTTTCGGGCTGCAACGTATTATGTTGCAGACTTTTCAAACGAGGAGTAAGGTTCGTTAGGTCGTTGCCGTGCAGCTCAGCTATGCCGTTGGAGTTGATGGACTCACTTTATCTTCGAAGCCTTCCGCTGTTATCGTATTAGATGGCCTTATGCCATGTTTATTGTAATAAGTTATCTTTTGAGACATTCGATGTAATAAGTGTGTGATTGCTACTCTGTTATAAATCCTTCGAGTACTGTGTGTGTCAGCATTACCGATCCAGGGATGACACAGAAGCACAGAGACTTGACCGTTTGAGGTCGGGTCGCTACACGCAACTACAAGAAAAGTATTAAGAATAAATTCTAACCATAGCATTAAACTTTTGGGTGCAATCTGTCCCTTACGGAATAGCGCATAAACTGGAGTTTAAGCTTCTGTCACTCTCGCAACCCATCATCTAATTGCTACTCCACAATGCATTCCCTTAGGCCCAAATATGGTGAAGTGTCATGTAGTCGACGTTCACATGACACCACTAAGGGAATCACAACACACATACTATCAAAATATCGAACACATATCAAGTTCACATGATTACTTGCAACATAATTTCTCCCGTGACCTCAAGAACAAAAGTAACTACTCACAAATGGTAAACATGTTCATGATCAGAGGAGTATTAAATAGAATAATGGATCTGAACATATAATCTTCCACCAAATAAACCATATAGTAATCAACTACAAGATGTAATCAACACTACTAGTCACCCACAAGCACCAATTAATAGTTCCGGTAGCAAGATTGATACAAAAGATGAACTAGGGTTTGAGAGTAGATGGTGCTGTTAAAGATGTTGATGGAGATTGGCCTCCTCAAGATGGGAGAGTTGTTGGTGATGATGACGACGATGATTTCCCCCCTCCGGGAGGGAAGTTCCCCCGACGGAAATCGCTCCGCCGGAGGGAAAAAGTGCTCCTGCCCAAGTTCCACCTCGAGACGGCGGCGCTCCGTCCCGAAAGCCTTCTCTTTATTTTTTCTAGGTTAAAATGACTTATATACCAGAAGATGGGCACCGGAGGTGGGCCGAGGAGGGCACAACCCACCAGGGCGCGCCTGGGCTCCCTGGCGTGCCCAGGTGGGTTGTGCCCATGTGGTGGGCCCCCTCTGGTAGTTATTTGCTCCAATAATTTTTAAATGTTCCATAAAAAATCTCCGTAAAGTTTCAGCTTGTTTGGAGTTGTGCAGAATATGTGGCCTGGCGTAGCTTTTCCAGGTCCAGATTTCCAGCTTGCGGAATTCTCCCTCTTGGTGTGTACCTTGCAAGTTATGAGAGAAAAGGCATTATTATGGATAAAAAATATTATAAATAACAGTAAGAAAACATGATGCAAAATGGACGTATAAGACATCTCATACTAGATTCTCAGATCCATACAAAGACACGCAAACTAAAATAAACCTACGTACTACGTCGATCACCTAGCTACTCATCGTCGGAGATGTCAATGATCTCCGTGCCCGGCTCCGGCAGCATGGGCGGCAGTTGCAGCTCCAGCGCCTCCGCTCCGGCCTCCTCCGCTTCTATCTCCACGCCGAGTTCGACGAAGAGAGCGTTGGACTCCTCCTGGTCCCGCCGGAGGAACGCCCGGTTGGCCTCCACATAGGCCTCATCTTGGATGGACTCCAGGATGGCCAGCTGCTCCGCCATCTCCTCTGATTGGGCGACGGCGAACTCCGCCTGCGCCTCCGCCCGCTCCATGTCAAAGCCCGGCAGCTGCTGCTCCGGCTCCTGCTACTCCGCCTCCTCCACCTCCATCGGAGCCATCTCCTCCTCCTCCGGCTCCGGTGAGTCCGGAGGCAGCCCGACAGCGATGCAGGCGGCGCGCGCGGCTTGCATCGCCTATATCTCTTGCTGGATCTCGATGTGGCGCTCTGGCGTCAGCATGGGTAGTAGGTGATCTTGCTCCAAACCATGGCGGAGTGCCGAAGCGTGGGCGGAGCGTCGGACCGAGGCCAGAGCGCCAGAGTGGGAGAGGGAGGAGGTCGATGAGCTCGGACTGGCGGCCGCGGAGAGGGGGGAGGTGGATGGGTTAGGGTTGCGGGACGTAGGCCGACTTAAATAGCCAGATTTGGTCTTGGGCGACGAGCCGGAGCGGCACCACGCAGCGATGGACGCGGCGTCCGTCGGACCGCTGGGTTTCTAGGCGTTTCCGCGTGGGACCCTGTCGTCAGGCCGACGTGGCATGCCGGTGCGCCCCCATATCCGCCCCATATTTGACTGGATATGGGGGTGCTGGTTAGCCCAGGCGTTTGAGTCCCGTTTAAGGAGCCCGTCTGGGTCAAAAAACGTGACATGACACTGACCGGGGGCCGCGCGGGCATATGAGGCGGGTTTGAGAGGTCTGGCTGTAGATGCTCTAATTGCTCGACTTTTTCTTATAAATATTCTAGTACATTAGCGTGTGATTTACATGTCCATGATAATGCAATTGTGTAAAAAAATATTTATCAAATTTTGCCCATGAATTACCTTATATTTTGATCATAAGTTTGGTAAGTAATTAAAGTATAATTGATTCAGAAGGTGAGTAAAGGTTGGACCAAGGGGGGGGTGAGAAGAAAGGTGAAATGAAATGAAAACCCAATTCGGTGCCCAGGCTCATCTGCACCCAGGGCAGAAAAAGATTTAAAACAAATACTAAACAAATTTAAAAAAATCAAATTTTTTTGTGTGATAGATAATTTTATGCGTGAGGTTCGCTTCAAATTTCAACTTATTTGAATATCTGAGCAGCTCTCAGAAAAAAAACAAATCGGGTCAGAACAGTGTGGGCACAGTAAACTTTTTCACAGACCTTGAATTTGTCTTTTTTGCTGAGAGTTGCCCAGATGTCCAAATGAGTTGAAACTTGTAGCGCACCTCAGGCATAAACTTATCTACCACACAAATTTTTTTGGATTTTTTTAAATTTTTGTAGTATTTGTTTTGATTTTTTTTCGTCAGGGCAGGTGCAGATGAGCTCGGGAGCAGAAACGCCGCACTCGAAATGAAAACCTTAACTTCTTTTTAAGTACTCCCTCCGTTTTAAAATAGATGAAAGGTACGAGTCATTTATTTTGAAACGGAGGGAGTAGTAGAGATGGAGTACAATGTTGACCACATGTGGAGGGAGAAGAAATATAAAACATGTTGGCTGGGATTCGAACCCGAGCCCTTCTGCTAAGAAGGCGGCGTGACTTCTGCAATGCTCTGCGATTTGTACTAAGTTCAAAATGATATTTTGTGAAACAAGAGTCGTCACGGGAGCGACGCAACCCGTGTCGACGTCCGCAGGGGGTGAGACGGTCCGTCATCGCCGGTTATATTGGAACTTGGAAGGAGAAGCGTACACGACACCGCCGATCAAATGCATCACTTCAAGAAAGTATAACCATCAAAGCCGGTCGCGTGTGGACTGTGGAGATTCCCATCAGGCTCTGCGCAGCGCTCTACACTGCCAAGCCGGCCGGTGACTTTCGCACCAGTTCCAACCTGCGCTGCTCGGTCGCCACGGCTTGCTACCACAAAAGAAATTACAGCTCAGCCAGTCAAAGCACACCCCGGCAGTAGTCTCGCACGTTTCCGGCACCCGAGCAGACGGAGACGGAAGTTTCTCACACGAAAGCCAACATAAATGCTTCCCGAAGAAACGAAAAAACAAGCGCACGGCAGCGACGCGCGCGCGCGTGGTGTCCAAGCACTTGCGCCGTGCGTCACGACTACATAAGGGGCGTGGACCTGTCCACAAGCACGGACGCGCGCGGTCGGTCACGTAGTAGTGGCGGAAAGGATGGATCGCTGGCGCGGGAGCGCGCTGCGGAAGCCGCCGCCGGCGATAGACGCGAGGCGCGCCGAGGCGGAGAGGGGCGGCGGCGAGACGGGCGAGGGCCGCGAGGAGCCGGTGAGCCCGACGGGGCGGCTGTTCCGGGAGCCGCACTTCAGCTGCTACATCGTGTCCGTGTTCGGCCTCGGCGCGCGGGTCGACCTGGCCGCCGTCCGGGTCGGGCTCGAGGCCACCCTCGCGCGCCACCCCCGCTTCTGCAGCGTCCAGGTACGCTGGCGCCATAGTTCGTTCCGTTTTGATTCTTGAACTACTATGGTTTTCATGCTCCGTGCGTAGGATGCTCGGTTCGTTTGGTGATTCGCATAATCGCCCCCGAACGATCGTGTTGCACCGGCGTTCACTTGGAGATTATAGTACAGAGTACTGAATGTGCACTGTTCCTCGCTCCCAAGTACCATTGCTGCTTCAGCCGACCCAAGCACACAGAGTGTGTACAGAAGAAAGCGAGTGCTAACAGCTAGCACTAATGAGCTAGCGTTCTTGGTTGAACTTTTCCTGTTGGTTCGGATGTTCAATATTTGCCCTGTTCCATCTCGAGCGCCAAAGGACGGTGCCCGCGACCAGGACCGTGGCCACCGCGATGTCTATCGTCTCCGCGACGGGCACGACATGGTGCAGCGGGACGTTGTGCCGCAGCTGCTGCTTCGCGGCTCTGGCTCAAACAGTGCTGCAGCGACCCGCGAGGTGGAACAGCAGGTGCTGGCTCCTGTGCCTGCGGCTGATGTCCTGGCTCCTGCCGACGCGAGGGGGCGCAGCCCGGTGCGTCAGCGCTCTCCCAGGGTTGGGCGCCGTCGGTCCATGGAGGGCCTCAATCTGCAGCCGCCGCTCTCTCCAACCTCGGCGCTAAACGCATGGCTCTGTTCCAAGCGGGACTCAACCAGGGCATCTCTTCACGTGCTCGCTTCGGGCTGCCCGGACCTGGTCGACTTCTGCTCTCCAAACGCCATGTTGCGCCCGCTCAACACGCCCTCTCCGTCGAGGCCGCCTGGCTTTGAGGCGTCTCCCACGCCTCCCCTGCTCTGCTCTGGACCACCTCGACGCACTCCCTCGCCGCCACGCGTCAGACAAAGCGCCGCTGTGCGGAAGATCCTTGAGGAGTTGCAGGAGCTCTTTGTGCCTGCCCAAGAGCCGCTGCTGCCTTCCCCTCCGCCCGTCAGACCGTCGGCTCGCCGCAAGACTCTAGCGGGGATGGCCATCTGCAACAAAGGAGGCGGCATTTCACTCAGGCGCTCTAGTGCGCGACTAAGGGCAGATAGGCAGGCTCCGGTTGCCAAGAGAGCTGAGGCCCTCGTCTGCCGTAGCCTGGGCATTGTATAGAATGGTGAGGATATCACCGTGCAAGCTATGGACAACTTTGCCAATAAATTCAAAGATCGTCTTCCTGATGACGTGATTGGAGCTATGAGGGCCCTATTCAAGCTGGATGATGACCGTATCTGTGCGGCCGAAGCTGGGCTCATAGCGCATGGTGGCCCCAATGCGCTCGATCACGTTGATGAGACTACTGCCTGATGTCTGCTGCTGTCTTTGGGCTTTAGTTTCTCATGTTAGTGATAAAAACAAGGGGCGTTGGTGGAGCTTGTCTCCAGGTTGCATTTGTTCTTTGGTATGGCCTACTCAACAAGTCTCTTGGTGCTACGTTGATGTTTGCTGCTAGTTTAGCTGCTACAACAAGAGTTCTTCCTTGTCGTTGGTTAGCTGAGGTTGTACATCCATGCTGTTGCATATCTTTGGCCGCTGTGCCGTGTACTAGGGAGTATGTGTGTCAAAATGAGTGAACAACCTGTCAACTTTCTCAGTTGGAATGTTAGAGGGCTTAATTGCCCGGATCGACGCGCAACCGTCAACGAAACCATAGCCGCATCCTCCTGCCATATTGTTTGTTTGCAAGAAACAAAGCTGGAGCTTGTCGATCAGTTCACCGCCTCATTCCTTGGAGGGTCCAGACTTAGGAATTTTGCGCAAAGGCCGGCCAGCGGCACGAGAGGAGGGATGCTTATGCTTTGGGACGATCGTGTCGTCGATGTCACTGACATCACTACCACCACTTTCTGCCTTTCAGCTATGGTCCAAGTCAGGGCCTCCGGCTCCCGGTTCAAAATTACGTCCGTCTACGGGCCGACCCTCTCGTCCCTCAAAGAGGCCTTCTTCACCGACCTCGCAAGCCAAAAACCACCCAGTGGGGAGTTATGGCTGGCTCTGGGTGATTTTAACCAGATTTACCGCGCCCGAGACAAGAACAAGCGCAACGTCAATAGGAGGAGGATAAACCGTTTCCGCTCCACGCTCCACGAGTGTGATCTCAAGGAGATCCACCTCCAGAACAGGCGGTTCACTTGGAGCAACGAGAGAAATAGCCCAACCCTATGCAAGCTCGATTCCTTCTTCTGTAACGCCGAGTGGGACCTGCAGTTCAGTACACACATCTTGCATGCTCTATCATCTTCGCTCTCAGACCATTGCCCTCTTCTTCTCGCGGACGACAGGGGGCCTCGCAGGCCTCGCTCATTCAAATTTGAGAATTTTTGGACTTCTCTTCCGGGGTTTAGCGATGTGGTGGCTAATGCATGGAATGAGCACACTCATCATACCGACCCCTTTCGGATATTGCACCACAAGCTTCAACACACTGGCGCCAAACTCTTGAGATGGAGTAAGGGCCTATTCTCAAAGGCCAAGATCATGCATCATGCTGCCTTGCTAGTAATTCTTCACCTGGACATGGCTCAAGACTCGAGGCACCTCTCCGTTGAGGAGCTGGAGCTCCGCTCTAGGCTTAAGCGGAGAGTCATTGCCTTGGCAGTTCTTGAGAGGGCGAGAAAAAAGCAATGTGCTAGGATTTCCAACCTCAAAGAGGGTGATGCAAACACCAAATTTTTCCACCGCCGGGTGAACGCTAGAAGACGCAAGAACCACATACACCGTATCAAGCACAACGGTGGATGGGTCACTGAGCACTCTCAAAAGGAGGCTTTTGTCCACGACTATTTCTCCTCGACCATGGGAAAAGGCTCCACGGCGACCACAGACTTCAACTGGGAGGGGTTGGACATTGAGGCTCGTGATGATTTGGGCAACCTCGCGGACCCTTTCTCCGAGGAGGAGGTGCGTGAGGCCATCAACCAGATGCCTGGTGACAAGGCGCCCGGCCCGGATGGATTCACCGGGCTTTTCTTCAAGAGTTGTTGGGCCATCATCAGGCATGATATTATGAAGGCCATCTTTTGCTTCGGTAACCTCCGCACGGCCAACCTTCATTGGGTCAACTCCGCCAACATTATACTGCTCCCAAAGAAGGATGGAGCTGAAGAAATCTCCGACTACCGTCCAATTAGTCTGATTCATGCTATTCCCAAGATCATTGCAAAGGTCCTTGCCATCCGTCTTAGCCACCACATGCTCCACCTTGTCTCCAACGCGCAGAGTGCTTTCATCAAGACAAGAAGCATCCATGACAATTTCATGTATGTGAGGAATCTTGCGCGGAGGCTCCACAAGTGCAAAACCCCTTCGCTTCTCTTCAAGTTGGACATTCGGAAGGCATTTGATTCAGTCAAGTGGGAGTATATCATTGACCTCCTCCGCCGTAGGGGGTTCCCGAGCATTTTCAGAGATTGGATCACCGCCCTACTTTGCTCCTCTTCCTCGCGGATTCTTCTTAACGGCGTCGCTGGCAGCCCCATCATCCATGGCCAGGGTCTCCGACAGGGGGACCCTATATCCCCCTTGCTATTTGTGCTCGCGATCGACCCACTCCAAAGAATTCTTGAGATGGCGGCAACTACAGGGCTATTTCATAAAATCCGTGGCCGTGGGGTTCTTTTACGAACCTCCCTTTATGCGGACGACGCGGCGGTCTTCATGGCACCCATCAAGCGCGATATTGACCACCTCTCCAACATCCTTCGTCTTTTTGGCGATGTCACCGGTCTAGCCACCAACTTTCACAAGAGCTCGGTCATCCCAATCCGTTGTGGGCACATCAACCTGTCGGACATCCTTCAAAACCTTCCGGCGGCGCGCGGATCCTTCCCCATGAAATACTTAGGCCTCCCGCTCTCTGTGTGGCGGCTCAGGAAGGTGGACTTTCAGTTCTTGGAGGATAAGGCGGCGGCAAAGTTGGTCCCTTGGGACGGGCAAAACATCACGTCTATGGGACGCACCGCCTTGGTCAAGTCGGTGCTTGCCTCCCAAGCCATATACTTCATCACTACGCTCGTCGTCCCCACAAGCACCCTCAAAAATCTCAACAAGCTTGAGCGAGCGTTCCTTTGGGAGGGAACAGACAAGACCACCGGGGCCAAATGCAAGGTTAATTGGGACACCGTTTGTCGCCCAATTGCCAATGGGGGTCTTGGAGTGCTAAACACGGAGAAATTTGCTAGGCCACTGAGGATTCGTTGGATTTGGTTTGAGTGGAAGGAGCCAACTAAGATGTGGGTTGGCATGGGCAACCCGTGCGATAACGCAGACTACAACTTCTTCTATGCCTCCTCAACTATTATTGTGGGAAATGGTGCGTGCACCCCCTTTTGGGACTCTCCGTGGGTGCACAACCGCAAACCCATGGATTTGGCCCCTCTCATCTATGCGGCGTCAACGAGGAAGAATTGGAAGGTGCGGGAAGCACTAGAGGATGGCGCTTGGGTTAAAAAGATCAAGATGACGTCCGATTTTTCTATAGAGCACTTCAGACAATTTCTCGAGCTTTGGGCCACCATCCGGGATTTTCACCTACAGGAGGATATTGACGACGACATTGTTTGGAAGCATTCTACTAGTGGCCTCTACACGGCGGAGTCCGCCTACAAAGCGCAATTTCTCGGCCTCATTCGCTCTCCCTTGGAGCATGCAGTGTGGAAAATCTGGGCTCCACCCAAGGTCAAGTTCTTTGCTTGGCTGGCCATCCAAAATAGAGTCTGGACTGCGGATCGTTTGGCCAAGCGCGGTTGGCCTAACTGTGGCTCATGCCCCTTATGCATGCGTGAGAATGAATCGGTTGACCATCTCTTCTTCAAATGTCGTTTCACCATTCGCCTATGGGGCTTGGTCAAGGCGTGGCTGCAACTCATTCACATTGACACCTCTACTTGGCCCCTGAGGCATTCCACCTTAGAATGGTGGCTTGGGTTGACTGATGCTTCCGTCCCCAACCGGAAGGCCATGGCCTCGCTCACCATGCTCACTACATGGACGATCTGGAACGAGCGAAACGCTCGTGTATTCCGCAACATGGCAGCTCCGCCTACGGTTCTTCTCGACAACATCAAAAGGGAGGCATCATTTTGGGTCGCCGCCGGAGCTAAGAAGTTAGGGTCCATCATGCCGGGAGAGTGATTCTTCCGTCTATTGTTAAGGAGTGTTTGTAACACAAACTCTATTCTCTCTTAGTTAATATACGTGGCAAATCTTTTGCCCGTTTTCAAAAAAAATATTTGCCCTGTTTGAATACTCTAACTTAGCTAGAGATTAGAGTTAGTTTCAACTCATGACTAATCCTGAACTAACTCAAGCCAAGAAGGTGTTTGGATGACAGAGTTTGATTGACAATAAATGCATTAGAAAAACTAGCTCCAATTAGCGTATCTTAGGTGGGTTTTTTTATGCGTTAGATGCAACTAGCTCAAAATAGCCTTCATATTTGAATATTTTAAGACTATTTGAGTCCAAACTAGCTCAAATTAACTCTAACCCATGCATCAAAACAAGTCTATTGACCTTTCGAGATACAGTTGCAGAGTTGGGCTCCTCGGTAATAAGTTGTGATAGTTCAGTGTATTAATTGGTCCTGCAATCTGCAGTACTAATATCATGTGTTCCGTGTGCCTTAAGAAACACTCTCTGCCGTCCGAACCGCATGATGTGATTTTGATTCTGTAGCTCGACTGATCGATCCAAATGATCCAATCAAGTACGAGCTTGGCAGGCTCCTATTCGTTCACGCATAGTTCAATCACTGTATCTGATTAACGTGCAGTAAGATTTAACCAAACCAAACCTCATTTCTGAAGGAGGAACTGACTGCGTGCCAGCAGGGAAAACCCAAAGGCAACACAAATTCGGTACTCTTCTTATGCATCACATCACATGCCATGCGTGCAGGTGATGGACGAGCTGGAGGAGGACGCGACGCCCAAGTGGGTCCGGACCACGGTAGACCTCGACGACCACGTCATCGTCCCGGACCTGGAGC
The DNA here is from genome assembly GCF_018294505.1 of Triticum aestivum. Lineage (NCBI taxonomy): Eukaryota > Viridiplantae > Streptophyta > Magnoliopsida > Poales > Poaceae > Triticum > Triticum aestivum. The sequence goes on from NC_057802.1 coordinate 371,828,485, forward strand.
CCACCGGCACGTCGGCAGACCCAGACAGGGCCCTGGAGAACTACGTGTCGTCTCTGTCCACGCTCCCCATGGACCACTCCCGCCCGCTTTGGGAGCTGCACGTCCTCGACTTCCCCACCTCCGACGCCGCCGCCGCTCTCGTGCTCCGCGTGCACCACTCCGTCGGCGACGGCGTGTCGCTGCTGTCCCTCTTCATCGCTTGCACCCGCCGCGCCGCGGACCAGGACGCGCTGCCGGAGCTGCCGACCACCGGCGCCGCCCGTCGCGCTGGCCCCGTGTACGCCCTGCCTTCGCGCCCGTGGCACCCGCCGTCGTCATGGGGCGCCCTGGCGGCCCTCGCCGCGTGGGTCGTGTCGTTGCTCCTGCTCGCGTGGCACACGGTGGTGGACGTTCTGTGCTTCTCGGCGACGGCGACGTCGATGCTGCGCGACCCGCCCACGCTGTTCAAGGGCGCGGAGGGCGTGGAGTTCCGGCCCAAGCGCTTCGTGAACCGCACGCTCAGCCTCGACGACGTCAAGTACGTCAAGAACACCATGAACTGCGTACGTGGATCCTCAAATCCTGGGTATACATTCGACTATTCTTTTTCTCTGAAACATGAGTTATGTGATTGATTAACTTGCTGGATTGCGATCCTTCTCTGCAGACCGTAAACGATGTGCTGCTTGGGGTGACGTCTGCGGTGTTGTCTCGGTTTTATTTTCGGAAAACAGGTGAGGGCGGGCTCAAGTAATTTTACCTTGTTGTCTTGTTAATACTTTGTAATCAACTAGACTTAAAATAATTTCAGGAGAAAGTGGTAGAAAGAGCATCAAGGTGCGGTCCACTCTTCTTGTTAACCTGAGGAAGACGCCCGGTCTACATGTAAGCGCGGCGGCGAGCATCCATCCATGTCCTCTCCTCACTGAGAATTTGTGCTTAGTCGTCCATGTCCTCCTCATTGATTAATGTGTGTTGCGGCGGCGTAGGCACTGGCTACGATGATGGAGTCCGGCAAGGACAACGGCGCCGAGTGGGGGAATCGGCTTGGCTACATGATACTCCCGTTCCACATAGCCATGCACGACGACGACCCTCTCGAGTACGTCCGGAAGGCCACCAAGGTTGCGCGCAGGAAGAAGAGCTCAATGGAATCGGTCTTCACCTACTGGAGCGCGTCCATGATCATGAAAATCTTTGGAATCAAGGTGCTGATATGCTCGACAGCTCGAGTGTATTGGTCATTTTAGCTTGTATGCTCAAGGCTAAGCCGCTAACTGAACATTCTACAGGCAGCAGCTTCTCTGTGCTACGGCATGATGAGGAACACCACCCTGTCCTTCTCCAACATGGCCGGTCCAACCGAGCAGGTGGTGTTCTACGGCCACCCGATTGTCTACATTGCCCCCAGCGTCTATGGCCACCCACATGTAAGTTCTTCTCAGGCTTGCCGATAGAGTTCGTTGTTTTTCGGATTAATTTGCGGGCTCAGTCAAATGTCTTCAGTTATTTCATAGAATACCACGGGTCGCTTAATTTTGTCTGGAAATGTAATGTCTGTCGACTATTAATCATTTGGTTTGGTTTTTATGTGTACTACAGGCACTGACCATGCATTATCAGAGTTACATGAACATTATCAAGCTAGTACTAGCAGTAGAGGAGGAACAGTTTCCGGATGCTCATGAGCTTCTGGATGACTTTGCCGTGTCTCTCAAGCTCATTCGGGAGGCAGCTTCAGGAAAAAACACTTGACAGACATAAGGTTGTCGCTCAGTAGAATGTAGATAGATAATAGGGGGAGATGGACGCGTACAAAAAATTCCAAAGATTCTCGACGTAGTATTACAATGGTAGGGCTCGACCATATAGAATTTCTAAAGGTTCTTGATGTATTCTTCCATTGGTAAGGACTGACCATGGTATTTCCAAATATTCATGTATTGCTGCAATTGCAGCGTTGTGGGGATCGGCCATCTGTGATGGGCATTACACGTAAGAAACAGAGTTGAATGCTTTCTCTTCATGCAAATACAAAGCTTATGTGTCTATGAAGTATGCATCATTTGAAAATCCTGAAAACCCGAGAGATCGGATCTGAAGTAGATCGTGCAGGCAATTTCCCCCTGTCTCCCCTCCTCAGCGTTGTCACTGGCGTCTCCCAGTTGGTTCATGCATGTCTCTTGCTTGTTTCGTGGTGGTGTCATCTTAACCGCATTGTTCCTGGTTCGCGCGTGCGCCTGCGTAGCGTATCGTGTGCCCCAACAAGATCTACTCCTTCGTGCAACTTCTTGGTGCAAGGTGCAAGTCTTGATGGAATAGGTTGGTTATGCTTGGTGAATGGTGAGCCATTAGGTGGGCGACGCAACTGGGATCATTGCGATTCTAAAACCTATGGTCGAAGCCACAATCAACATGGATATAGGATAACGCCAACTATCTAAACGATGGAGAAAACATCTTCACATCTTGAGTGTTTGAATTATCTTAACCCTGCCTCTTATGACTTGAAGGTTTTAATCTTCTGATGTCTAGTATCATTGGTAGCTTTGCTTATTATTATTTTTAGGTTTGTTTAGTCTTCGTTGTGTTACTCTAAAAATTGCCAACCTTAAGATTGAAGTAGAATTTTTAGAACTATTTATCCCACTTTAGTCCTTAAACCTCGATCCTGACAACGACCTATGCAATTGCTCACCATGGCCTAAACTGACAGTGGGTTACTCAAGAGAAGGGTGTGGTACATCCTCCCATCTTATATGGGTCACCTTGTTTCAGAAGGGACAATCCCAAGGATACACACCTCTTGATCTGTGAATTCATGTCACTACAGGATAAACTCAAAGTGTGATAGTACTACATAATGGAGCTCTAGAAGTATGTTTGGTTCTACATGCGTCTATCAAATATTTGGCTAGCCAAAATTTTAGTTGCCAATTTGATTGCTCATGAATTGACCAACATAAGCAAGAAGAATGAACTAGAATGGCTAGAGAGACACCTGCATGCCAAATACTAGCAACCATGCAAATAGTGTAGACTTGACCAAAAAATGGTAGAGTAAGTTTTGGTAATCATCCAAACATACTCTTAGAGAAGTAGGAGTGGAAAGCAGAGATGGATTAGATCTCAAATGATTGGCTTGGATGGTTGGAGTAGAAATCCCTTTGAAATCAGCGCAAGGAGGTGTGTGGCAGGGGGGGGTCTCTCTCAGACCATAGGATATGAGTGGAGTTTGCTTTGAGTGAACATGTGGGATAGGTGGGGGTATAAATAGACTGGACTAGGAATCTGACCGTTACAACTTATTAACAAGGCTTGGAAGCTCCAAAGTGATCATCAGGCTCCGGCCTGTACAAAAGTGGAAATTTTCAGATCGCTTGGCCAGACTGAACGGATGGCATTCAAAGGCTCGGAGGCAACTACCGTGTGAGTGGCACACTCTTTGTAAATGATACATCTCCAATATATCTAAAATTTATGAAGCATTCATGCTATATTAACATCAATTATATATGATTTGGTGCACTTTTATATTATTTTTTGGACTAACCTATTAATCTAGTGTCCAGTGCTAGTTCCTATCGGTTTAGTAACTTAGCTAATTGCCTTGGAGAAGTTCGGCACACCATACCACCACTATTCGCTATTTGTATTATATTGTATCTCTACTTAGGCAACAACTATCTTTTATATTTACATTCTTCGTTATCTTGCAAACCTATCCCTTCATACCCACTTCAAAGTTTCATTTCTTATTTCAAGATAAAGGAAATGCTCGGTATACGTAGGGTTGCATTAGTAGCAGATAGGACCTGAGAGAATATTAATCCTACCTTTAGCTACTTGTGGGTTTGACACTCCATACTTACCACCTCCATCATTGGAAAGTGTTGAGATGATTCCTTGCACTTGGGGATTATCACTAACCACTTCAAAAATTCCAAACAAGGGGTTTTCGGAGATTCCGAGAGGGTACCAAAAGGTTTGCCAATTGCATTGGTGGTTTTGAGTGGAATGGTTGGCAACTCCAAAGTTCTAGGGTATGTAACCACTAAATCTGGATAAAGTGCGTTGGTGGTACTCAATGGAATGATCAATATCACCACACAACTACACCAGATAAACCATAATCATGTAGGCAGCTCATATGGCTATTGCATTGAACATAAAAAACACATATAGATGGAGAGATTACAACTTTGGCTACTTCCATGAACCGTTGTCTCGGGGGTGGACTACTAACAACTCATCTTGGAGCACAAGGACCAAGGTTGATGATGATGGATATGGATTATCCTCCGACAGAGTTCTGGATTTGGGTTGAAAACAAAGATCGCCTCATAAATGCAATGTGACAGCGGCAAAAAATGCTCGATAAATTAGAGGTGAAAAAGGGGGTATATAGAAGCAATCAGGCGCTGGAGGCCATCCAGGGGGCCATAGCCTATCGGCACCCCAAGCCCTAGGGCGCCTAGTGGTTGTGGGGCCAAGCCTCCATGGCCTTCTGGTTCCTCAAAACTTCCAGAACTGTTATCTTCTGATTTTCCTTGGAGTTTTTCTGGGTATTTTCTTGAAAACAAAAAAAACATAAAACTAAAACTAGCACTGGATTAATATATTAGTGAAGGAAATATGCCATAGAGGCAATAATAAAGTTGTTATTTATATTTCCTTATATCATGATAAATGTTTATTATTCATGCTAGAATTGTATTAACCGAAACTTAGTACATGTGTGAATACATAGACAAATAGAGTGTCCCTAGTATGCCTCTACTAGACTAGCTCGTTAATCAAAGATGGTTAAGTTTCCTAGCCATAGACATGTGTTGTCATTTGATGAACGGGGTCACATCATTAGAGAATGATGTGATGGACAAGACCCATCCGTTAGGTTAGCACTATGATCGTTTAGTTTATTGCTATTGCTTTTTTCATGACTGATACATGTTCCTATGACTATGAGATTATGCAACTCCCGAATACCGGAGGAACACTTTGTGTTCTATCAAACGTCACAACGTAACTGGGTGATTATAAAGATGCTCTACAAGTGTCTTCGGTGGTGTTTGTTGAGTTGGCATAGATCGAGATTAGGATTTGTCACTCCGATTGTCAGAGAGGTATCTCTGGGCCCTCTCGGTAATGCTCATCACTATAAGCCTTGCAAGCAATGTGACTAATGAGTTAGTCACGGGATGATGCATTACGAAACGAGTAAAGAGACTTGCCGGTAATGAGATTGAACTAGGTATGGTGATACTGACGATCGAATCTCGGGCAAGTAACATACCGATGACAAAGGGAACAATGTATGTTGTTATGCGGTTTGACCGACAAAGATCTTCGTAGAATATGTAGGATCCAATATGAGCATCCAGGTGTTGGGGAACGTAGTATTTCAAAAAAATTCCTACGATCACGCAAGATCTATCTAAGAGAAGCATAGCAACGAGCGGGGAGAGTGTGTCCACGTACCCTCGTAGACCGAAAGCGGAAGCGTTTAGTAACGCGGTTGATGTAGTCGAACGTCTTCGCGATCCAACTGATCAAGTACCAAACGCACGGCACCTCCGTGATCTGCACACGTTCAGCTCGGTGATGTCCCTCGTACTCTTGATCCAGCTGAGGCCGAGGAAGAGTTTCGTCAGCCCGACGGCCTAGTGACGGTGATGATGAAGTTACCGACGCAGGGCTTCGCCTAAGCACTACGACAATATGACCGAGGTGGAAAACTGTGGAGGGGGGCACCGCACACGGCTAAAGGTCAACTTGTGTGTCTATGGGGTGCCCCCTCCCCCGTATATAAAGGAGGGCAGGAGGAGGCCGGCCGGCCACAAGGGGCGCGCCCAAGGGGGGAATCCTACTCCTAGTAGGAGTAGGTTCCCCCCTTTCCTAGTCCAACTAGGAGAAGAAGGAAGGAGAGGGAGAGGGAGAGGGAGAGGGAAAGAGGGGTCGTGCCCCCTTCCCTTGTCCTATTCGGACTCCCCATGGGGAGGGGCGCCACCTCTTGGCTGCGGCCCTCTCTCTCCCCTAAGGCGCACTAAGGCCCATAACTTCCCGGGGGGGGGGTCCGGTAACCCTCGAGCACTCCAGTTTTATCCGAAACTATCCTGAACATTTCTGGTGTCTGAATAACATGGTCCAATATATCAATCTTTATGTCTCGACCATTTCGAGACTCCTCGTCATGTATGTGATCATATCTAGGACCCCGAACAACCTTCGGTACATCAAATCACATAAACTCATAATACAAATCGTCATCGAACGTTAAGCGTGCGGACCCTACGGGTTCAAGAACTATGTAGACATGATTGAGACACATCTCTGGTCAATAACCAATAGCAGAACCTGGATGCTCACATTGGTTCCTACATATTCTACGAAGATCTTTATCGGTCAAACCGCACAACAACATACGTTGTTCCCTTTGTCATCGGTATGTTACTTGCCCGAGATTCGATCGTCGGTATCATCATACCTAGTTCAATCTCGTTACCGGCAAGTCTCTTTACTCGTACCTTAATGCATCATCCCGCAACTAACTCATTAGTCACATTGGTTGCAAGGCTTATAGTGATGTGCATTACCGAGAGGGCCCAGAGATACCTCTCCGACAATCGGAGTGACAAATCCTAATCGCGATCTATGCCAACTCAACAAACACCATCGGAGACACCTGTAGAGCATCTTTATAATCACCCAGTTACGTTGTGACGTTTGATAGCACACTAAGTGTTCCTCCGGTATTCGGGAGTTGCATAATCTCATAGTCATAGGAACATGTATAAGTCATGAAGAAAGCAATAGCAATAAACTAAACGATCATAGTGCTAAGCTAACGGATGGGTCTTGTCCATCACATCATTCTCTAATGATGTGATCTCGTTCATCAAATGACAACACATGTCTATGGCTAGGAAACTTAACCATCTTTGATTAATGAGCTAGTCTAGCAGAGACATACTAGGGACACTCTGTTTTGTCTATGTATTCACACATCTATTAAGTTTCCGGTTAATACAATTCTAGCATGAATAATAAACATTTATCATGATATACGGAAATGTAAATAACAACTTTATTATTGCCTCTAGGGCATATTTCCTTCAGTCTCCCACTTGCACCAGAGTCTTGGTAATGATTCTAACACCCATGGAGTCTTGGTGCTGATCATGTTTTGCTCGTGAGAGAGGCTTAGTCAATGGGTCTGCAATATTTAGATTCGTATGTATCCTGCAAATCTCTATGTCTCCCTCCTTGACTTGATCATGGATGGAATTGAAGTGTCTCTTGATGTGCTTGGTTCTTTTGTGAAATTTGGATTCCTTTGCCAAGGCAATTGCACCAGTATTGTCACAAAAGATTTTCATTGGACCCAATGCCCTGGGTATGACACCTAGATCGGATATGAACTCCTTCATCCAGACTCCTTCATTTGCTGCTTCCGAAGCAGCTATGTACTCCGCTTCACACGTAGATCCCGCCACGACGCTCTGCTTGGAACTGCACCAACTTACAGCTCCTCCGTTTAATATAAATACGTATCCGGTTTGTGACTTAGAGTCATCCGGATCAGTGTCAAAGCTTGCGTCGAAGTAACCATTTACGACGAGCTCTTTGTCATCTCCATAAATGAGAAGCATATCCTTAGTCCTTTTTCAGGTATTTCAGGATGTTCTTGACCGCTGTCCGGTGATCCACTCCTGGATTACTTTGGTACCTCCCTACTAAACTAATAGCAAGGCACACATCAGGTGTGGTACACAACATTGCATACATGATAGAACCTATGGCTGAAGCATAGGGAATGACTTTCATTTTATCTCTATCTTCTGTATTGGTCGGGCATTGAGTCTGACTCAACTTCACACCTTGTAACACAGGCAAGAACCCTTTCTTTGCTTGATCCATTTTGAACTTCTTCAAAACTTTATCAAGGTATGTGCTTTGTGAAAGTCCAATTAAGCATCTCGATCTATCTCTATAGACCTTGATGCCCAATATATAAGCAGCTTCACCGAGGTCTTTCATTGAAAAAAATCTTATTCAAGTATCCTTTTATGCCATTTAGAAATTCAGTATCATTTCTGATCAACAATATGCCATCCACATATAATATCAGAAATGCTACAGAGCTCCCACTCACTTTCTTGTAAATCACTGGTGCGCGTCGGTCCTAAACAAACGGTTTAAAACCCCTTTCCGCGACGGCATCTGGAACCGTCTCCAAGTGAGTGTGGGTGATAGGGGGGTGCTACCTCTTGAGCACTGCGTTGGTTTTCCCTTAAAGAGGAAGGGTGATGCGGTAAAGTAGCGTAAGTATTTCCCTCAGTTTTTGAGAACCAAGGTATCAATCTAGTAGGAGATCACGCTCGAGTCCCACGCACCTACACAAACAAATAAGAACCTCACAACCAACGCGATAAAGGGGTTGTCAATCCCTTCACGGTCACTTACGAGAGTGAGATCTGATATGATAAGATAATTTTTTTTGGTATTTTTATGATAAAGATGCAAAGTAAAATAAATGGCAATAGAAATAGCTAAGTGTTGGAAGATTAATATGATGGAAAATAGACCCGAGGCCATAGGTTTCACTAGTGGCTTCTCTCAAGAGCATAAGTATTAAGGTGGGTGAACAAATTAATGTCGAGCAATTGATAGAATTGAGCATAGTTATGAGAATATCTAGGTATGATCATGTATATAGGCATCACGTCCGTGACAAGTAGACCGACTCCTGCCTGCATCTACTACTATTACTCCACACATCGACCGCTATATATCCAACATGCATCTAGAGTATTAAGTTCATAAGAACGGAGTGACGCTTTAAGCAAGATGACATGCTGTAGAGGGATAAACTCATGCAATATGATATAAACCCCATCTTTTTATCCTCGATGGCAACAATACAATACATGTCGTTTCCCTTTCTGTCACTGGGATCGAGCACCACAAGATTGAACCCAAAGCTAAGCACTTCTCCCATTGCAAGAAAGATCAATCTAGTAGGCCAAACCAAACTGATAATTCGAAGAGACTTGCAAAGATAACCAATCATACATAAAAGAATTCAGAGGAGATTCAAATATTGTTCATAGATAAACTTGATCATAAACCCACAATTCATCGGATCTCGACAAACACACCGCAAAAGAAGATTACATCGAATAGATCTCCAAGAGAATCAAGGAGAACTTTGTATTGAGATCCAAAGAGAGAGAAGAAGCCATCTAGCTAATAACTATGGACCCGAAGGTCTGAGGTAAATTACTCACACATCATTGGAGAGGCTATGGTGTTGATGTAGAAGCCCTCCATGATCAATGCCCCCTTCGGTGAAGCGCCGGAAAAGGCCCCAAGATGGGATCTCACGGGTACAGAAGGTTGCGGCGGTGGAAATAGGGTTTTGGCTCTGTAGCTGATGTTTCCAGGGTACATGGGTATATATAGGAGGAAGAAGTACGTCGATGGAGCAACGTGGGCCCCACGAGGGTGGAGGGCGCGCCTGGGGGGTAGGCGCGCCCCCTACCTCGTGCTCTCCTTGTTGATTGCTTTACGTAGACTCCGAGTCCTCTGGATCACGTTTGTTCCAAAAATCACGTTCCCGAAGGTTTCATTCCGTTTGGACTGCGTTTGATATTCTTTTTCTGCGAAACACTGAAATAGGCAAAAAAACAGCAATTCGGGCTGGGCCTCCGGTTAATAGGTTAGTCCCAAAAATAATATAAAAGTGTATAATAAAGCCCATTAAACATCCAAAACAGAATATAATATAGCATGGAACAATCAAAAATTATAGATACGTTGGAGACGTATCAAGCATCCCCAAGCTTAATTCCTGCTCGTCCTCGAGTAGGTAAATGATAAAAACAGAAGTTTTGATGTGGAATGCTACTTGGCATAATTTTCAATGTAATTCTCTTAATTGTGGTATGAATGTTCAGATCCGAATGATTCAAGATAAAAGTTTAATATTGACATAAAAATAATAATACTTCAAGCATACTAACTAGGCAATTATGTCTTCTCAAAATAACATGGCCAAAGAAAGTTATCCCTACAAAATCATATAGTCTAGCTATGCTCTATCTTCATCACACAAAGTATTTAATCATGCACAACCCCGATGACAAGCCAAGCAATTGTTTCATACTTTTGGTGTTCTCAAACTTTTCAATCTTCACGCAATACATGAGCGTGAGCCATGGACATAGCACTATATGTGGAATAGAATGGTGGTTGTGGAGAAGACAAAAAAAAAGGAGAAGATAGTCTCACATCAACTAGGCGTATCAACGGGCTATGGAAATGCCCATTAATAGGTATCAATGTGAGTGAGTAGAGATTGCCATGCAACGGATGCACTAGAGCTATAAGTATATGAAAGCTCAACAAAAGAAACTAAGTGGGTGTGCATCCAACTCGCTTGCTCACGAAGACCTAGGGCATTTTGAGGAAGCCCATCATTGGAATATACAAGCCAAGTTCTATAATGTAAAATTCTCACTAGTATATGAAAGTGATAACATAGGAGACTCTCTATCATGAAGATCATGGTGCTACTTTGAAGCACAAGTGTGGTAAAAGGATAGTAGCATTGTCCCTTCTCTCTTTTTCTCTCATTTTTTTATTTGGGCCTTTTCTCTCTCTTTTTTATGGCCTCTTTTTTTTCCTTTTTTTATTTTTTGTCCGGAGTCTCATCCCAACTTGTGGGGGAATCATAGTCTCCATCATCCTTTCCTCACTTGGGACAATGCTCTAATAATGATGATCATCACACTTTTATTTTCTTTACAACTCAAGAATTACAACTCAAAAGTTAGAACAAAATATGACTCTATGTGGATGCCTCCGGCGGTGTACCGGGATATGCAATGAATCAAGAGTGACATGTATGAAATAATTATGAACGGTGGCTTTGCCACAAATACGATGTCAACTACATGATCATGCAAAACAATATGACAATGATGAAGCGTGTCATAGTAAACGAAACGGTGGTAAGTTGCATGGCAATATATCTCGGAATGGCTATGGAAACGCCATGATAGGTAGGTATGGTGGCTGTTTTGAGGAAGGTATATGGTGGGTGTATGATACCGGCGAAAAGTGCGCGGTATTAGAGAGGCTAGCAATGGTGGAAGGATGAGAGTGCGTATAATCCATGGACTCAACATTAGTCATAAAGAACTCATATACTTGTTGCAAAAATCTACAATTTATCAAAGCAAAGTATTACGCGCATGCTCCTAGGGGGATAGATTGGTAGGAAAATACCATCGCTCCTCCCCGACCGCCACTCATAAGGAAGACAATCAATAAATAAAGCATGCTCCGACTTCATCACATAACGGTTCACCATACGTGCATGCTACGGGAATCACAAACTTTAACACAAGTATTTCTCAAATTCACAACTACTCAACTAGCATGACTCTAATATCACCATCTTCATATCTCAAAACAATTATCAAGCATCAAACTTCTCATAGTATTCAACACACTCATAAGATTTTTTTTACTAATCTTGGATGCCTATCATAATTAAAGCAAATTACCATGCTGTTTTGTAGGACTCTCAAAATAATATAAGTGAAGCATGAGAGAACAATAGTTTCTATAAAACAAATCCACCACCATGCTCTAAAAGATATGAGTGAAGCACTAGAGCAAAAACTATATAGCTCAAAAGATATAAGTGAAGCACATAGAGTATTCTAATAAATTCCGAATCATGTGTGTCTCTCTCAAAAGGTGTGTACAACAAGGATGATTGTGGTAAACTAAAAAGCAAAGACTCAAATCATACAAGACGCTCCAAGCAAAACACATATCATGTGGTGAATAAAAATATAGCTCCAAGTAAAGTTACCGATGGATGAAGACGAAAGAGGCGATGCCTTCCGGGGCATCCCCAAGCTTTGGCTTTTTGGTGTCCTTAGATTATCTTGGGGTGCCATGGTCATCCCCAAGCTTAGTCTCTTGCCACTCCTTGTTCCATAATCCATCAAATCTTTTACCCAAAACTTGAAAACTTCACAACCCAAAACGTAGCAGAAAATCTCGTGAGCTCCGTTAGCGAAAGAAAACAAAACACCACTTCAAGGTACTGTAATGAACTCATTATTTATTTATATTGGTGTTAAACCTACTGTATTCCATAATGGATTCATAAGATAATTTTATTTTCTTTCTAGGGAAGTGTTCCATGCATTTCCTTAACAGAAATTGGAATCTAATATTCCCTTCCTTCATATCAATAATTGCACCAATCGTTCTAAGGAAAGGTCTACCAAGAATAATAGGACATGAAGGATTGCAATCTATGTCAAGAACAATGAAATCTACGGGCACATAGTTCCTATTTGCAACAATAAGAACATCATTAATTCTTCCCATAGGTTTCTTAATGGTGGAATCCGCAAGGTGCAAGTTCAAAGAACAATCATCAAATTCACGGAAACCTAACAAATCACACAAAGTTTTTGGAATCGTGGAAACACTAGCGCCCAAATCACACAAAGCATAGCATTCATGATCTTTAATTTTAATTTTAATAGTAGGTTCCCACTCATCATAAAGTTTTCTAGGGATAGAAACTTCCAACTCAAGTTTTTCTTCATAAGATTGCATCAAAGCATCAACGATATGTTTAGTAAAAGCTTTATTTTGGCTATAAGCATGAGGAGAATTTAGCACGGATTGCAACAAGGAAATACAATCTATCAAAGAGAAATTATCATAATTAAATTCCTTGAAATCCAAGATAGTGGGTTCATTGATATCTAAAGTTTTGACTTCTTCAATCCCACTTTTACCAATTTTTGCATCAAGATCTAAAGACTCCGAATTTTTGGAACGCCTTCTAGGTAAAGGTAACTCATCTCCAGTCCCATCATTATCAATATTCATATTGCAAAACAAAGATTTAATAGGGGACACATCAATAACTTTTAGATCTTCATCTTTATTATCATAGAAACTAGAAGAACACGCTTTCACAAAGCAATCTTTCTTAGCACGCATCCTAGCGGTTCTTTGTTTGCACTCATCAATGGAAATTCTCATGGCTTTGAGACTCATTGATATCATGCTTAGGTGGAATAGATCTAAGTTTCAAAGAATCAACATCAAGAGAAATTCTATCAACGTTCCTAGCAAATTCATCAACCTTAAGCAATTTTTCTTCAAGCAAAGCATTGAAATTCTTTTGTGAATTCATAAAATCCTTAACACTATTCTAAAATTCAGAGGGCATCTTATTAAAATTTCCATAAGAATTGTTGTAGGAATTACCATAATTATTAGAGGAATTACTAGGGTACGGCCTAGGCTTAAAGTTTCCTCTATACGCGTTGTTACCAAAATTATTCCTACCAACAAAATTCACATCCATAGATTCGTTATTATTCTCAATCAAAGTAGACAAAGGCATATCATTAGGATCAGAAGAAACACTTTTAGTAGCAAATAATTTCATAAGTTCATCCATCTTTCCACTCAACACATTAATTTCTTCCATCGCATGCACTTTTTTATTAGTAGATCTTTCGGTGTGCCATTCAGAATAATTAACCATAATATTATCTAGGAGTTTAGTAGCTTCTCCTAAAGTGATTTCCATAAAAGTGCCTCCCGCGGCCGAATCTAAAAGATTTCTAGAAGCAAAATTCAATCCGGCATAAAAAATTTGTATAATCATCCAAAGATTCAAACCATGTGTAGGGCAATTACGTATCATTAATTTCATCCTCTCCCAAGCTTGTGCAACATGTTCATGATCAAGTTGCTTAAAATTCATAATATCGTTTCTAAGAGAGGTTATTTTAGCAGGAGGAAAATACTTAGAGATAAAAGCATCTTTGCACTTATTCCATGAATCAATACTATTTTTAGGCAAAGACGAAAACCAAGCTTTAGTACGATCTCTAAGCGAAAAAGTAAATAGCTTCAATTTAACAATATCATTGTCCACATCTTTCTTCTTTTGCATATCACACAAATCAACGAAGCTATTCAGATGGGTAGCGGCATCTTCACTAGGAAGGCCGGCGAATTGATCTTTCATGACAAGATTCAACAAAGCAGCATTAATTTCACAAGATTCAGCATCGGTAAGAGGAGCAATCGGAGTGCTAAGAAAATCATTGTTGTTGGTATTGACAAAGTCACACAATTTTATTATCTTGAGCCATCATGACAAGCAAGCAATCCAACACACGAGCAAACAAGAAGCAAGCGAAAAAGAGGCGAACGGAAAAGAGAGGGCGAATAAAACGGCAAGGGTGAAGTGGGGGAGAGGAAAACGAGAGGCAAATGGCAGATAATTTAATGCGAGGGATAAGAGTTTGTGATGGGTACTTGGCATGTCTTGACTTTACTTGACTTGGCGTGAATCTCCCCGGCAACGGCGCCAAAAATGGCTCGTTGTCGGGAGTTAAATCTTGACTTGACTTGGCGCAAATCTCCCCGCCAATGGCGCCAGAAATCCTTCTTGCTACCTCTTCAGCACTGCGTTGGTTTTCCCTTGAAGAGTAAAGGGTGATGCAGTAAAGTAGCGTAAGTATTTCCCTCAGTTTTTGAGAACCAAGGTATCAATCCAGTAGGAGATCATGCTCGAGTCCCACGCACCTACACAAACAAGTAAGAACCTCGCAACCAACGCGGTAAAGGGGTTGTCAATCCCTTCACGGTCACTTACGAGAGTGAGATCTGATAGATATGATAAGATAATATTTTTGGTATTTTATGATAAAGATGCAAAGTAAAATAAATGGCAATAGAAATAGCTAAGTGTTGAAAGATTAATATGATGGAAAATAGACCCGGGGGCCATAGGTTTCACTAGTGGCTTCTCTCAAGAGCATAAGTATTACGGTGGGTGAACAAATTACTGTCGAGCAATTGATAGAATTGAGCATAGTTATGAGAATATCTAGGTATGATCATGTATATAGGCATCACGTCCGTTACAAGTAGACCGACTCCTGCCTGCATCTACTACTATTACTCCACACATCGACCGCTATCCAACATGCATCTAGAGTATTAAGTTCATAAGAACGGAGTAACGCTGTAAGCAAGATGACATGATGTAGAGGGATAAACTCATGCAATATGATATAAACCCCATCTTTTTATCCTCGATGGCAACAATACAATACGTGTCGTTTTCCTTTCTGTCACTGGGATCGAGCACCGCAAGATTGAATCCAAAGCTAAGCACTTCTCCCATTGCAAGAAAGGTCAATCTAGTAGGCCAAACCAAACTGATAATTCGAAGAGACTTGCAAAGATAACCAATCATACATAAAAGAATTCAGAGGAGATTCAAATATTGTTCATAGATAAACTTGATCATAAACCCACAATTCATCGGATCTCGACAAACACACCGCAAAAGAAGACTACATCGAATAGATCTCCAAGAGAATCGAGGAGAACTTTGTATTGAGATCCAAAGAGAGAGAAGAAGCCATCTAGCTAATAACTATGGACCCGAAGGTCTAAGGTAAACTACTCACACATCATCAGAGAGGCTATGGTGTTGATGTAGAAGCCCTCCGTGATCAATGCCCCCTCCGGCGAAGCGCCGGAAAAGGCCCCAAGATGGGATCTCACGGGTACAGAAGGTTGCGGCGGTGGAAATAGGGTTTTGGATCCATATCTGATATTTCCAGGGTACATGGGTATATATGGGAGGAAGAAGTACGTCGGTGGAGTAACATGGGCCCCACGAGGGTGGAGGGCGCGCTGATACATCTCCAACGTATCTATAATTTTTGATTGCTCCATGCTATATTATCTTCTGTTTTGGACATTATTGGGCTTTATTATTCACTTTTATATTATTTTTGGGACTAACCTATTAACCGGAGGCCCAGCCCAGAATTGCTGTTTTTTGCCTATTTTAGAGTTTTGCAGAAAAAGAATATCAAAGGGAGTCCAAACAGAATGAAACCTTCGGGAGCGTGATTTTTGGAACGAACAAGATCCAGGAGACTTGGACCCTACGTAAGAGAAGCTTCTAGGAGGCCACGAGGTAGGGGGGCGTGCCTACCCCCCAGGGCGCGCCCTCCACCCTCGTGGGCCCCTTGTTGCTCCACCGACGTACTCCTTCCTCCTATATATACCTACGTACCCCCAAACGATTAGAACAGGAGCCAAAAACCTAATTCCACCGCCGCAACCTTCTGTACCCACGAGATCCCATCTTCGGGCCTGTTCTGGAGCTCCGCCGGAGGGGGCATCCATCACGGAGGGCTTCTACATCAACACCATAGCCTCTTCGATGAAGTGTGAGTAGTTTACCTCAGACCTTCGGGTCCATAGTTAGTAGCTAGATGCCTACTTCTCTCTTTTTGGATCTCAATACAATGTTCTCCCCCTCTCTCGTGGAGATCTATTCGATGTAATCTTCTTTTTGCGGTGTGTTTGTTGAGACCGATGAATTGTGGGTTTATGATCAAGATTATCTATGAACAATATTTCAATCTTCTCTGAATTCTTTTATGTATGATTGGTTATCTTTGTAAGTCTCTTCGAATTATCAGTTTGGTTTGGCCTACTAGATTGATCTTTCTTGCAATGGGAGAAGTGCTTAGCTTTGGGTTCAATCTTGCGATGTCCTTTCCCAGTGATAGTAGGGGCAGCAAGGCACGTATTGTATTGTTGCCATCGAGGATAACAAGATGGGGTTTTTATCATATTGCATCAATTTATCCCTCTACATCATGTCATCTTGCTTAAGGCGTTACTCTGTTTTTATGAACTTAATACTCTAGATGCATGCTGGATAGCGGTCGATGAGTGGAGTAATAGTAGTAGATGCAGGCAGGAGTCGGTCTACTTGTCTCGGACGTGATGCCTATATACATGATCATACCTAGATATTCTCATAACTATGCTCAATTCTGTCAATTGCTCAACAGTAATTCGTTCACCCACCGTAAAATACTTATGCTCTTGAGAGAAGCCACTAGTGAAACCTATGGCCCCCGGGTCTATCTTCTTAATATTAAATCTTCCAACACTTATTTATTTCCTTTGCTTTTATTTTACTTTGCATCTTATCATAAAAATACCAAAAATATTATCCTATCATATCTATCAGATCTCACTGTCGTAAGTGACCGTGAAGGGATTGACAACCCCTTATCACGTTTGTTGCGAGGATTTATTTGTTTTGTGTAGGTACGAGGGACTCGCGCGTAGCCTCCTACTGGATTGATACCTTGGTTCTCAAAAACTGAGGGAAATACTTACGCTACTTTGCTGCATTACCCTTTCCTCTTCAAGGGAAAACCAACGCAGTGCTCAAGAGCTAGCATGCGCCTGGGGGGGTAGGCGTGCCCCCTACCTCGTGCTCTCCTCGTTGATTGCTTTACGTAATCTTCAAGTCCTCTGGATCACGTTTGTTCCAAAAATCACGTTCCCGAAGGTTTCATTCCGTTTGGACTCTGTTTGATATTCTTTTTCTGTGAAACACTGAAATAGGCAAAAAACAGCAATTCGGGCTGGGCCTCCGGTTAATAGGTTAGTCCCAAAAATAATATATGTATAATAAAGCCCATTAAATATCCAAAACAGAATATAATATAGCATGGAACAATAAAAAATTATAGATACGTTGGAGACGTATCAGGGGGTCCTTCCCACACGACCCAGAAACCGTCGGGGATATGCCCTCCTGGCACACACGTTCGGCAAAATGAGGTCGTGTGCGACCGGCATGCGCTCAAATACAGAAATACGTAGAGTAAAGATAAAAAAATACAATTATACTGCAAAATTGTTTCCGATCGCAAGTACATCCCACACAGTCACTCCCTGCTAAACGTTTCCGTTCGTATGCACATCCCACACAGTCGCTCCAAGGAAAACATTTCCGTTCACAGGTACATCACACACAAATTTTCTCGTTAAATCGTTTGTGATAGTGTTGCCATTGCACACGATATTAATAATTTTATCGCTTGCGTTATTGAATGCATCACACACGGTGCGTAGAAAGAAACTGTGTGGCAAAGGCTATCCATCACACACGCTTTTTGTGTGATAAACGTTTGCGCAAGGTGGCCTAACGCAAACAGTTTTCAAGAGAAAGTCGTGTGTGCAGTGGAGATTGATCACACACGTAGTGGATCCTGAAACGTTTCTGATCTCCACGTATATCGCAGACATTTCGCTTTCGCAAACCGTGTGCAGTGTAACCCTATTTAATCCATAATTAATCCAATTAATCCAAATAATCCCTAATTTAAAAATCACATGTTATGAATTTGAAAGTAGGCAATCACTTATTTCATATCCAACAAATATAGGTTCAACCACGAATCCATAATTCAATGCACAGGTACATATACTGAAGAACTACAGAAGCACCAAGTAAAGAATGATGAACCACAGTCATACTAAAGACTATAAAGAGAGATGCGAAAGACATTCTAGTTGCTGGAGAAGGTGAAGCGGAATGCCCATATTGTGCCCTCCTCCATGCGTAAGGCACGCACGACTCTAGGCCAACCCCTTGTGATGGCTGCCCGTCCATCCTTCACTGTCTTCATTAGGACTTCTCGATGCTCATTGTAGTCTTGATGAAATACTTTAACCTTCATTGCGTGTCCACCAATCATGTACTTTGCGAGGTAATCTTGAGTGAACTGCTTCGGGAACCACTGGGAACGAAAAAGATTCAGACATTGTTTTCTAACAACTCATTATGGGCAGTAAAAAGAGAAGGCTGCAGAGTTTGTAGTTACCATCCTACAACTCACTGTTGTGTTGGATAGAGCATAAACAAATAATTTGCTTGCCACCATTCGTATCTTTTTGCTAATAATCCTTATCAGTTTCCTCACTTGATGCTTGTTCATCAATATCTCATTGCCCCATACGCAAAAAGGGTCGATGCGTGGATCCTTGCCAAGGGCATATGTACCTACAGGCAACAAGTCAATATTAGAAGCTAACTAGTGTACAGGCTTGGATCTATATGCACTACATTATGGAACGACGAGAGGAGTACAAGCCGAGGGATGAAGCTAACCTCGGCGGAAAATGGTGGCCACTCCCGTTGTTGTCCTGCATAAGTAGTGGAAAGGCATGATAAGTACAACAATCTTAACATCAAACAAATATAGCAAAGGTAAGCAACATCATCTCCAAATGATAGCTTGAATGTGTTGGTTTCAGCATGCTGTGAAAGCAGATATAAAATGGAAGGCAATGTTACCGACAGCAGGCTTAACAGCCATCAAATATTGCAATTCAAACTGGTATTGTTGAAAATGAATAGAATGTAGGTAATGCTTAAACATCACATTGGATAAATGTGTAAAACTGAAATAAAGGGCATGTGTTAACTACACCAGGAATAACTGGAACCAAATATAGCTGTTCAAACTGGTATTGATGTAGTCGAGCGGCACAGTTCCGACTTGCACATAGTGAACTACACATTGTGAATGACTGAAATAAACAAGGCATAAATGACCAGTATAACAACCAAATATAGCCATTGAAAACTGGACAGAGTCTCACTGCAACCAACCTAACAAGCAAATACAAATAAACATGGCATATGCTTGAAAACTGGACAAATGCTCACTACAACCAACCTAACAAGCAGATAAGATAAACAAGGCATCTGCTTGATAACTGGAGAAATGCTAAAAAAAGCAACCTAACAACCAAATACAGATAAACAAGGCATCTTCTTGATAAGTGGACAAATGCTAAAAAAAAGCAACCTAACAACCAAATACAGATAAACAAGGCATCTGCTTGATAACTAGACAAATACTCACTGCAACCAAACTAAGAACCAAATACAGATAAACAAGGCACCTGCTCGATAACTGAAAAAATGCTCACTCCAACCAACCTAACAACCAAATACAGATAAACAAGGCATCTACTCACTATAAACAACCAAATATAGCCATTCGTGAAACTAAAGTGGACAATTCATACTTAAACATCACATAGATCTATTGAACAATACATTTTTGCATAAGTGAAATAATTAAACACAGCACAGTTAAAGCACCGCACGACAAATGCTACTACAACAAAGGGTAGGGGTTGGCAAGCTAGAAAAGGTAATATTTGCTGATAGAATGTTGCCTCACATTTCATGGACGGGATCCTTCCAGTTGGAAGAGCACATACCCATGGTGCACTCTCTGATGTCACAGATTGGCTGTTTCACCTTGGAAGAACCTTCGTGGGTGCCCTCCTCCTGGTCGTGGTCGTGATCGATGAGATCTGACTTGGCAATTGAGGATCCCAAGCCGCCGCCGTAGAACGTGTCCTTTAGAAGTGACAAAATGGGCTCGATGGCGTATAAAGCTCGCAAATCCTTGACCGCTTGGTGGAGGAGATCAGCGGCAGGGCCGTCGAAGAGATCGACGGCGGTTGAACCAGAGGGGTTGGGGATGGACCACTTAACCTGTGACATGGCCCGCGTGAAGCCGTCGGTGTGGACGAGCTTGATGTCGTAGCCAGCTTTCCCGAGATACAGTAATACGCTAGCCCGCTGACATGAAGCCTTCGGCATGGCAACATAGTGAACATCTTCGCCGGCTTCCGCGGCGACGTGTTGCTCCGGGATCTACAGGTTGGGGCGAACGGCAGCCACCTCGCCAACATCTGCCGGAGAGCCCATGATAAGCCTCTTCTTGGCCGAACGCTCGTCGGGCTCCCTGGGATACGTGGTCGAGCTTAGGCTGCGACATTTTGGAGTAGGGGATGTGGATCTGGCGGGGAGGGACACCGCAGGCCTCATCTAAAACTCAGGGGAGTAAGGCGACAGTATGGGAATCGCCGGATAACCCGAACTTTATTATCTAAGCTAGGAGGAATGGGCAGACCGGCAGGGTTGGCGGCGGCGGCCGCGAGCTAGGGTTCGAAGGGGGGAGGGGGCGGGTGGGGGACTGTGGAGGGTGGGGGTGTTTGTGGATACGTCGCGGCTACAGAAAATTTTAGTAATGGTGGGTGGAGATGGTGGTGGACGAGGGAGGGCGACGGTTCAATGCCTCGCCTACTGCAATTTTACTATAAGGTCGGTGTTGGAGGAGTGTGGGCGACGGTTGAAGTACGACGGCTACTAAAATTTGGGTAAAGGAATTGATGCGGGGTGGCAGTGCCCAAGATCGTGCACGGTCCAATAACAATATGCGTGTATGATAATAAGGAAAAGTGGCGCGGATCCTCCGATTTTTGCAACGCTCAAGGCAGGTAGTTTGTTTTTTATATTTCTAGCTAACTGGTCTATCGCACACGGTTCGTCCTAATTTCCAAATAAACTTACCCGCCTTTAGCTTCCACAGGTGGTGGTTTTACAACCCACTTGCATCACACGCGGTTAAGCCAGTACCTCCACCCTTTGCTCGCGCTTGCGCGGTCGTGGTGATTTCAGCGCACTTGCATCGCACACGGTTGAGCCAGTACCTCCACCATTTGCTCGCGTGTAACATCCCAAATTTTCAATTTGGAATGTTATACATTAGATCATCATGCATAACATATTTTATTGCATTTTGTGTTTTAATTATTTTTCTCTTCGAAAAATATTTCATATCAAAATATATGAGAGGGGATAAAATGACTTCTCCACAAATAATGAAATATTAGAGGAAAATATTTAAAACAAATATTTGATTTTATTTGATTTTATTTGAATTAGGAAAAATATGCGTTTTTCAACATTGCATTTTAGGCCCAAATAAATGTTCATCTTGTCCGGCTTATTTTTAGAGGACGGGGAAAATTTATTTTGGGATTTTTGTAGTCCGTTTACTATTTTTCTTTCTTCTTCTGCACGTCCGATTTATATAAAAAAACGAACGGACCTACCGGGCCGTGTCCGGCTAGGACTCTGGCCCGGCCGGCCTTTATAAGCCGCGCCGTCGCCCCGCCAGCCCAAGCCGCCCGCCCCCGCGAAACCCTGGCGCCGCCGCCGAACCGCCCCGCCGCCGCCGGTTCCGCCCCGCCGCCCGTCGCCGCCCAGGAGCCGCCGCCGCCCCGCCGCCGACCCCGCCCGACGCCGGAGCCGCCCCGCCGCCGCCTCCGCCGTCCCGCCACCCGAGGTTGACCGCCCCGCCGCCGCCTGTTTTCGCCGGAAAATCGTGCGTGTTTTTAGAAAAACCCCGGTTTATTTTTTATTATATCGGTTTTATTTTTTTCCGGTTTAGTCCAATTTGCGGACGTTCGTCCGTACGTTCGTTTTAACGAACGGTTTCCGTCATTTAACCGCAGATAGCGAACGTTCGTTCGTTAGCCTGTTCGTCAGTTTTTTCTTTTTCTCGGATTTTCCGCGATTATTTTCTATCGTGATTTTCGATCTGTTTTTCGTTTTAGTATAACTTTTTGCTCGTTTATCGGAATCAGGCAATTCAAGCGCCTAGAGTTTCGTCTCGAAACCCTCTTTCTGCTTAACCAACTCAAACAAGTTTTTGCTACTGTAAAATTTGACTTAGGTCCAGATTAGTAAACGAAGCTTGCTTCTTTCGCCGTTTGAGTTTCGTTGCTTCGTTCGATTTGATTCTTTTTGCAAACCGGAGTTCTTAAGTTGAACTTTCTGGTTATATCTCTTATTTTTAGTTTTACCCGTGCACCCTTGCTTGATTTCTTATATATGTATTGTTTGTTTGTGATAGAGTACCCGGAGTGCAAAGCGTGCTACTACGAGTCTCTAGGTTTCACGGATCATCAGCAAGGCAAGTAACACTTTGATCATACCTCTTTACCACCCAGTTTTATTGCATTAGATCAATCCTCAAACAATTGCATGATTAGGATCTGATTAATATGTGGGTTTTGGGAAGTAGATGAGGTAGTACCTATTGCCCTGTTTATTATCAAACCTTTGGGAGTTACTTCTACGTTTGCTTATATTGCTATGCTATGCTCGTAGACGTGGATTGGGTTTGAGAGATTTCCATGACAGATGTGAGATTGTTAATTAATGGTTCAACTTAAGGTGGCTATTTTAATTTACATCTGGGTGGATTGAGGCACCTTGAGAATCCAGTGTTGCATGTATTTTTGGATATCCCGGAGTACCCGTGAGATTATCCTATGGACCGGCACCCAGGTTCAAAGGGATCATGAGATTATTCATGCTAGAAACTTCCGTGTGCAGCCAGAAGCTATTATGGGCTCTAGCATAGTTGAGTAGGTTACATGACCTCTTGAAGAGGTGGGCTAGCAGATGTAGGGGAAAGTAGGTGTAACTATCCACCCGGAGTAAAGAGTATTGTTTCTGAAAGACTGTGTCTGGGTCATCCGTTTCTCAAACACCATGTAGTGCGAGAAATCAAACGGAGGCGATCGAGTCTTGTGGGGAAAAGTGCGCAAACCTCTGCAGAGTGTACAATCTAATCATGGTTAGCCGTGTCCCCGGTTATGGACATCTTGAGTATCTAGTTCTTGGATTATCATGTGAATCTCATCATCATGTTACTTAATTTAATTTGATTGGGTTAATCACGTTCTTAATTAGGATTGAGTTGGAGGTACCTTCTCAATGTTTAACAACCACCATGATAGTTAAATAAAATTTATTCCTTTGTGGTAGGGAAAAATTGGCTTTTCGCAAAACTGTAACCATAGAGCTTTCCACCAGCCAAATATGCATGTAGTGATAGCATTATTCTGTTCATTACTCTCTATGTGTTACTTTGCCAGCATATTCCATGTGCTGACCCGTTTTCGGGCTGCAACGTATCATGTTGTAGACTTTTCAGACAACGAGTAAGGAGCCTTAGGTCGTGGTCTTATACTCAGTGATGCCATTGGAGTTGATGGACTCACTTTATCTTCCAAGCCTTCCGCTGTTATCGTTTTAGATGGCCTTAAGCCATATTTATTGTAATAAGTTCTCTCTTGAACTATTCGATGTAATAAGTGTGTGATTGCTACTCTGTTATAAATCCTTCAAGTACTGTGTGT
Organism: Triticum aestivum; assembly: GCF_018294505.1. Taxonomy (NCBI): domain Eukaryota; kingdom Viridiplantae; phylum Streptophyta; class Magnoliopsida; order Poales; family Poaceae; genus Triticum; species Triticum aestivum. The sequence continues at coordinate 371,852,434 of NC_057802.1, forward strand.
GTCAGCATTACCGATCCAGGGATGACACTGATGCACGGAGACTAGACTGTTTGAGGTCTGGTCGCTACATCGCGCTTGCGCGGTCGTGGTGATTTCCGCGCACTTGCATGGCACACGGTTGAGCCAGTACCTCCACCTTAATTTGCGCGCGCTTGCGCGGTCGTGGTGATTCACATCACACTTGTATCGCACACGGTTAAGATATTATACCCCGTGTCCGTTGAGGATCATTAGAGTCTTTGCAGCAAAAAATAACGTTAGGGAGGGTCAAAAGACAGCCACACCAGCATGTGGCCCAAATATATATGAGTGAAAAGGGTGGTATGTGATGTTCAAAATTCCAATGCACAACTTTGACCCCGCGGGCCCACGGTTGGTACGTATCTCGTCCTTAACTACCTTGCCTTCATGGTTGTTGTCTGTATCGAGAGTTAGGCACCACATCTAATTGTACATTATTCTATATTGAAAACACACATCACCCCTTCCCAACGTACATCATTTTGGGCTGCATGCAAGAGGTGCTAGTTTTGTGGTCCCTCTCGTGCGATGTTTATGATGGTTCAATCTATTGGCCCAAGCGGTTTACCGACAACAACAACTATCATTTGACCAAACGAAAGATTCATTGGTCTGTCTTATGGTAGGTCATGGCGCCATGCATGTATGACCAAAGTATCGATCATTACGTGCATCCACCCCACTGACACGAAGTGGGAGGTGGTGGGCCAAGCATCCTAGCTAATACGTACGCAGGGTTTGATGTAGGTCGAACCCAGCAATCCGAGCATCTGGGAGGGAATCCTGACAACGCATGCACTCGAGCTTTGGTTGACCGACATTTGACGGTGACCGGCCCTAACATGAACTAGGAGGAATCCATTCCTGGCCAACACATACCCCTCATTATCGGTCAAAGGGATGATATATATATATATATATACACTTGGGGAGCCCACAGATATCAGTGTCGTCACAAAAAACCGCACAAAGGAGACGTGGTCGATCAGAAGACCCCGTATACACTGCATGCAGCCCGAAAATATGTATGGGTACGATGGTGTATGATGTGTTTAAATCCCAAATGCACAACTTCGATGGGCCACGCCAAGTACATTACAAACTGAACACCGTACCCGACTCCAAGCCCGGTTCAATACCTATGATGTCAGTTTCCCAACTTCGAGGCGGCAGCGAGGGGGGGGGGTCCCACGCATGCGCTCAAACTTTATTTTGTCTAGCATGGGACACATATATATATATATATATATATCTATACATCTATACACATATATAGTGTGCGAATAACTATGAAAGTTGCTCGTTGGATGAAGCCAATCCGACGGTACAGAGATGGCAATGGCAAATCCGAGCACTACCGGCCGTTGGATATCATCTACATTCCACCAGATTCTGCCACATGTACAATCTAGAAGACTCCATGGTTGAACTTAAGCATAATGCACAAACCTCAAAACACAAGCACTTCTCCTTTGTTCTCTAGAATCTTTCATATCTTAATTGCCCAAACCTTTTTTTCTAAATGAATTGTCACCTTTTGTTTTTACCTTTACAATGCACAATTCCATGAATCTTAAAATAGTTTTTTTACAAAACTAATTGATTTTGGATGAGATGAACTATAAGAATTAAACGAACATCTACGTCATGCATATCTGGGAGAAGAGGCGGGAACCCGATGAGAGGAGTGGCGAGAAACGGTAGCCTGTTTTGAATGAAAACCTACTAGTAGAGAAGGAAGCGTGAGCTACATGACGCATGCGCACAGTGCTTACCCATGTACTGCATGTGCTGTCGAAAGGGCTCAGGGTTGCCGTTCGATTTGGGAGCATCCAACGGTGCACACGTACGATCCGTGGGGTTTGGGTTCTGGCCAGTCAGAACGCAGGACTCAGATCGCGCGCGGGGGGATATCATATGGAAACCAACATTCGGTGGAAACCGATGAAAACCACGAGAAAAAGATGTTTTGAAGTTTCAAAAAATTTCAAAAACTGCAGGATGTTAAGAGGATGATGTTTTATTGGCACACAAAATTTCAAGTTGAAACACATTAAGAGATGTGAGCTATGAAAAAGACAAAATCAGTTTTGAATAGTATCGAATAGTAATGTCACTAATCAGGGAAGAATTTGTCTTTTTCATAGCTCACATCTCGTAATGTTTTTCAACTTGAAATTTTGTGTCGCAATAAAACATCACCTTCTTAACATCCCACAATTTTTTTCAGATTTTTATGAAACTTTAAAATATGGTTTCACGAAGTTTTCATTGAATATTGGCTTTCGTGAGTGAACCGTGTGCTATTTGAAAACATTTCGTGAGAAGAATCTCGGTTCTTAAATCCCCATAAATCCAAAACTGAGCTGAAAATCGTGAAACCTGCCATGGTGTCACGACATCGCACTTATATGTCGAGGAATTTTTTTCGTCCATTGTGGCGCAAGTTTTATTACAAGCCTCTTACAAACCGGAGCTTCTCTCAAAGAAGCCTTGTGGTTCCGATAGGGAAACGTGTCCCCCTTGTGGGCGAAACGTAATCACTGCCTCTTCTTCTACGGGCAACATGGAACAACAGGATATCCGTGCTGAAATTTAAACTTCTTCAGGGTTCGTTTGGCCTTTTTATACACTAATTGATTTCCCTAGGCATTTAATGTACATAATTCAAATCTGAACTACAAATATAATACATGCTCCAGTTCACCAAAATGGCTAGAAAAATTATACATGTGTCCTTGGGTGCATGTTTAGGTCCCATGCCAGGAATGGGAACGAATTACAACCGTACTGGTGTCATGGCTCGTACTCAAACATTTCGAATCTTGGTTTTTAAGTCCCAAAAATCCTAAACTCACTAGAAAGTCATCAAAGGGGGCATGGTGTCACGTCATGGCACATATATGTCGTGGTAAAAACATTGTCCAATTTGGGCCAAGCTTTATTACAAACCTCTTACAAAAACTGGAGCTTCTCTCAAAGAAGCCTCGTGGTTCTGATAGGGAAACGTGTTCCCCTTGTGGGCAAAACATAATCACTGCCTCTTTTCGCCTTGTATTTTCTTCCAAGGGCAACATGGAACCACAGGATATCCGTGCTGAAATTTAAACTTATTCAGGGTTCATTTGGCCTTTTTATACACTAATTGAGTTTCCTAGGCATTTAATGTCCATAATTCAAATCTGAACTACAAATACATGCTCCAGTTCACCAAAATGGCTAGAAAAATTATACATGTGTCCTTGGGTGCATGTTTAGGTCTCATGCCAGGAATGGGAACGAATTACAACCGTACCGGTGTCCTGGCTCTTCCTCAAACATTTCGAATCTCAGTTTTTAAGTCCCCATAAATCCTAAACTCACCAGAAAGTCATCAAAGGTGGCAAGGTGTCATGTCATGGCACATATATGTCGTGGTAAAAACATTTCCAATTTGGGCCAAGCTTTATTACAAACCTCTTACAAACCGGAGCCTGCCGCAAGAACCCTCGTGGTTTTGATAGGGAAACGTGTCCCCTTGTGGGCCAAACGATAATCACTCCCTCTTCTAGCCTCGTATTTTCTTCTACACGTGACACGGAACAACTGGAGATTCGCGCTGAACTTTGAAATTATTCAGGGCTTGTTTGATCTTTTTTATTCATTAATTGAGTTTTCTAGGCATTTAATGTCCATCATTCAAATCCGAACTACAAATGCATGCTCCAGTGCACCAAAATGGCTAGAAAAATGTACATGTTTCCTTGGGGTGCATGTTTAGGTCCCATGGAACGAATGTGAACGAATTCAACCGTCTCGCCATCGTGGCCTGGCCACAAACATTGCGAATCTCGGTTTTTAAATGTCTATAAATCCAAAACTCACCAGGCAATCATGAAACATGGCATGGTGTCACTACATGGTATATATAATTGTCCAATTTGGGCGAAGCTATATTACAAGCCTTTTACAAACCGGAGCCTGTCGCAACCCTCGTGGTTCCGGTAGGGAAACATGCCCCTCTTGTGGGCGAAACGATAATCGATGCCTCTTCTCGCCTTGAACTTTGTTTTCTACAGGCAACATAGAATAACAGGAGTGTCGGGCTGAAATTTGAAACTGTTCAGGGTTCGTTTGGCCATTGTATATATATATATTACTAATTACTAAGTTTTCTATGCATTTAATGTAGTCCATAATTCAAATTTGAACTACAACCACATGCTCCAGTGAAGCAAAATGGGTGGGAAATCGTACATGTGTTATTGGGTGCATGTTTAGGTCTCGTTTAAGGAATGAGAATGAATTACAAACTTGTCGTCGTCCTGAAACAATGAGAATCTCGGTTTTTAAATCCCAGTAAATAAAAAAGTCACCCAAAAAACATGAAACTTGGCATGGTTTCATGACATGGCACATATATGCCGTGGTAAAAAAATCATCCAGTTTGAGAAGAGGCGCACACATTAGTAGCCAACGAAGTCCTTTTTGAAACAAAAAGCTGACACGTTAATATCGCAAACGATTGTATTATATTTACCGTCTCGAAATTTAACCATACTCGATGGCGTGCGTGCAGCTGTTTGATTAGACGGGACGAGCGCGAGAAGTCCGCCGTGCAGGTTCGACGGGACGCGTGCGAGCAGTCCGCCGCGCAGGCTCGACGGGACGCGTGCATCCTGTCCACCTCGCAGGCTCGACGGGACACGTGCGAGCAGCAAGGCCGCCCATGCTCACCGGGAAGCGAGCTCTTTGACCTCCATGCACCAGCCGCCGCCCGCCTCGCTCACATCTTCTCCTTTAGTGGGTTAATTAAAGCACCTGGACGGAGGGTGTTTGCTTGTGATCCCATGGTAGCATTTGCTTTGTTCGTGTTTTCAACTAGTATTCCGCCCTAATTTAAATTGCCACATAGGGCAACGGATAATACGACCACAAATAAAATGGCAACGGATAATACGACGACAAATTTACAATGGTGCACATAATAATTGTCTTACATATTCCGGATAATTTAAAATGCCACATGAGGCAAAGCCCGGAAGACACGGGGGCAAGAGAAGAAGGAAATTGTAGACAACGGTCTGGGTCGCTACTGTCTCTACTCGTCGATGGATCGCCGGGCGGCAAAATCCTGCAGCTCCTTCTTCAATTACTCACAACTTTGCTTGAAAGCAGCCACGGATTCCTCCACCTCCTGCTCGTGCTCGATCCGGAGCTTCCTCAAGCCGCCCATCAGTTCCTCAACGACCGTTTTCAGCGTCATCTCCGAGGCACTACTCTGCTCATGCAGCATCTTCCAGTCGGCGGCCTCCTCCTTGTCGGGGACCAACTTGAGGAGCTTCACGTTGTCATCCATGAGTTACTCGACGAGGCCACTCGCCTTGTCAACCGAGGCATCGCTGATCTTGAGCAGCTTCATCAAGCCGCCGACCAGCTCCTGCTGCGTAGTGACGCCAGCGAGAATGCCGTCCTCGCCCGCAAAGGACTTCAGGAACGCCGGCTTGTCGCGATGGCCGACGCCGCGAATGCGCTTGTGATAGCCCTCGCGTGCCCCTGAGAGCTCGTTCGAGGGCTCCGTGGCGCGCCGGGACATCTCTGCTGCGGCTTCGCGGCGGGACCTCTCTAGTGCTTCCGCGTCCTTGGTCTTTGCTGCCTGGTTATATGTCCACCCTAAACTCCTCCTACCGGTCATGGCGGAACGACTTGATAGAGAAAACCAGTTTTGTGGGTGATGAGGAGAGGAACTGTGAAGTAATTTTTGAGTGGGCAATTTTTATAGCCCGGTGCTAAGTGTGAACACATATTAGTTTGATAGGTGTGAACAGATTTACAATTATACTTATTGCGTTGTAATCAGCAATGTGACGAGAAACAAGGTTAAAATTTATTGATGGCAGAAGGTTGACCACGTGGTTGCTCGCCGTTGAGGCGGCCGCGGCGCGCTCCGCTCTGGCGTCCCTGCGCGCGCTCTGCTCGCCGTTGAGGCAAAGTTACAATGGCAACTGTTAATAATTTTTAATAATTGTCTTACATATTCAGGATAATTTAAAATGCCAAATGCGGCAAGGCCCAGAACACTCACGACCTACATATGCATACAATTATAATAAAATATAAGCTAAAAGGCTGAGCTGGCGGCCTTCCGACGATGGTCTTCTCGGACTCCATGATCAGCATAGCACCCTTGCGGCCATTCACTCCGAGTGTCCCGACCCGCCTCCGCCTACGGAGCTGCTGGCGCTGGGAGGCTCTTGGGGCTGCTGGGCCTCTTCCAGAAGAGCTTGACAGCGTGCAATCGCGCGCATGACAACTCCGCGGAACCGCTCCATTTCCATGTCTTTGGCCTGGTAGCAAATTCCGTCGATCACCTGCATCCTCAAGATATCACGTTGGCGATGTTCTACTTCATCGGGGACGTCAACTCCGCCAAGGATGCGCTCGAGCCTGGCCACCACATCATCGGGATCGAGGTTGACACGGCCGCCGCGGGCAATGATGAAGCCGTAGGCTGCCTTTCTCTTGACTGAATCGCGGAGGTCCTCTACCCATTCCTTGCGGGGCATCAGGCTCTCGATGAGCACTGGTGACGGCGGCTCTTCGGGTGGGTCGTCGATCATGCCGCCGAGCAGCTCTGGATCTTTTGCACGGTGGATGGCAAACTGCTCATCACACCTCCTCTGCAATATGTCAATTGTGCTCCCAAGGACAGCGATGCCGATATCGCTGCCGATGGGCCATGGTGCCTGCACCGGCCGATGAAGCTCTTGCTCCCCGACCTGCTCCGGCTCGTTCTCCTCGCCGAAGATGTAACGCAGGTAGGCGTCGACGTCGAAGCTTTGGTCGTTGCCTGGCATGCTTGGAATAACTAATGGTAGATGGGTGAGGACTAGATCTTCGCAGAGTGTCGTGGCGGTGCGTTGCCGCCTGGGTTATATGCAGCAAGCCATTAGCTGGTGGTGGGAAACCGGTGAGGGAATAGGCGTGGATTTTACAATTCATCCATGTGGAGCACGGGAAGCATTCGCTGGAGCGTGGGAAGACTAAGTGGAGCACACACACAACCCGAATACCATATCCGGTGCCACGTGTTATTTATCACACAAGTGTTAACATACGGAAACATATGTGTAACTTACTAATCATCGCACACGAGTACTCGTAGACGCATCGTGTGCGATATTCCTAGCCACCGCAAGCAACTAGTTTGCATATTTCAGTTTTCTGTACACATAGAATCGCACACGAACTAACTGTATTAACCGTCTGTGTTGTAATTTCTCGTCGCAAACAGTTCATCCGATTCGGCTGTTTGCCACGTATCACACACATATTGTTAAGTTGAACCGTTTCTGTTGCGTTCTCTAATCGAAAACAGTTCATCTGAGTGAACCGTATGCCCTATATCACACACACCTTGATCTGGCTAATCGTTTATGTTGCACTCCCTAACAGAAAACGGTTCATCGGAGCGACCTATATGCCGTATATCGCACACACATTGATATGACTGCCCGTTTCTGTTGTTCTGCCTCATTGCAAACAGTTCGAATGGGTTAACTGTGTGGCCTGAATCGCACACGCAACTAAAATCTGAACCGTGTTTGATGCATCCTCCATTGCAAACGTTTTGCATCATTTCTGACGGTTTTCATACAACACCGTTTGTGATTATTGCATCACACACAGTTTCTCGAAGGGTCTCTCATCGTAGTGTCGCGTTAGCAGCATCCTGCAGTAATGAATACAGGCTTCTCCAAAAGTATGTATAAAACCATATGCTTTGATCACACTATCAAAGCATATATTCCAACTCCGAGATGCTTGCACCAGTCCATAAATGGATCGCTGGAACTTGCACACTTTGTTAGCACCTTTTGGATCGACAAAACCTTCTGGTTGCATCATATACAACTCTTCTTTAAGATATCCATTAAGAATGCAGTTTTGACATCCATTTGCCAAATTTCATAATCATAAAATGCGGCAATTGCTAACATGCTTTGGATGGACTTAATCATCGCTACGGGTGAGAAAGTCTCATTGTAGTCAACTCCTTGAACTTGTCGAAAACCTTTTGCAACAAGTCGAGCTTTGTAGACAGTAACATTACCATCAGTGTCAGTCTTCTTCTTAAAGATCCATTTATTCTCTATGGCTTGCCGATCATCGGGCAAGTCAACCAAAGTCCACACTTTGTTCTCATACATGGATCCCATCTCAGATTTCATGGCCTCAAGCCATTTTGCGGAATCTGGGCTCATCATTGCTTCCTCATAGTTCGTAGGTTTGTCATGGTCAAGTAACATGACTTCCAGAACAGGATTACCGTACCACTCTGGTGCGGATCTTACTCTGGTTGACCTACGAGGTTTGGTAGTAACTTAATCAGAAGTTTCATGATCATCATCATTAGCTTCCTCACTAATTGGTGTAGGAATCACTGGAACTGATTTCTGTGTTGAACTACTTACCAATAAGGGAGCAGGTACAATTACCTCATCAAGTTCAACTTTCCTCCCACTCACTTCTTTCAAGAGAAACTCCTTCTCTAGAAAGGATCCATTCTTAGCAACGAATATCTTGCCTTCGGATTATGATAGAAGGTGTACCCAACAATCTCCTTTGGGTATCCTATGAAGACACATTTCTCCGATTTGGGTTCGAGCTTATCAGGTTGAAGCTTTTTCACATAAGCATCGCAACACCAAACTTTAAGAAATGACAACTTGGGTTTCTTGCCAAAGCACAGTTCATACGGTGTCGTCTCAACGGATTTAGATGGTGCCCTATTTAACGTGAATGCAGACGTCTCTAAAGCATAACCCCAAAATGATAGCGGTAAATCAGTAAGAGACATCATAGATTGCACCATATCTAATAAAGTGCGGTTACGACGTTCGGACACACCATTACGTTGTGGTTTTTCGGGTGGCGTGAGTTACGAAACTATTCCACATTGTTTCAAATGAAGACCAAACTCGTAACTCAAATATTCTCCTCCACGATCAGATCGTAGGAACTTTATTTTCTTGTTACGATGATTTTCCACTTCACTCTGAAATTCTTTGAACTTTTCAAATGTTTTAGACTTATGTTTCATCAAGTAGATATACCCATATCTACTCAAATCATCTGTGAAGGTCAGAAAATAATGATACCCGCCGCAAGCATCAACACTCATCGGACCGCATACATCAGTATGTATTATTTCCAATAAGTCTGTTGCTCGCTCCATTGTTCCGGAGAACGGAGTTTTAGTCATCTTGCCCATGAGGCATGGTTCGCAAGCATCAAGTGATTCATAATCAAGTGAGTCCAAAAGCCCATCAGCATGGAGTTTCTTCATGCGCTTTACACCAATATGACCTAAATGGCAGTGCCACAAATAAGTTGCACTATCATTATTAAACTTATATCTTTTGGCTTCAATACTATGAATATGTGTATCACTACTATCGAGATTCAACAAAAATAGACCACTCATCAAGGGTGCATGACCATAAAAGATATTACTCATATAAATAGAACAACCATTATTCTCTGATTTAAATGAATAACCGTCTCGCATCAAACAAGATCCACATATAATGTTCATGCTTAACGCTGGCACCAAATAACAATTATTCAGGTCTAAAACTAATCCCGAAGGTAGATGTAGGGGTAGCGTGCTGACGGCGATCACATCGACTTTGGAACCATTTCCCACGTGCATCGTCACCTCGTCCTTAGCCAATCTTCGTTTAATACGTAGCCCCTACTTCGAGTTGCAAATGTGAGGAACAGAACCAGTATCAAATACCCAGGCGCTACTACGAGCATTAGTAAGGTACACATCAATAACATGTATATCAAATATACCTTTCACTTTGCCATCCTTCTTATCCGCCAAATACTTGGGGCAGTTCCGCTTCCCGTGACCAGTCCCTTTGCAGTAGAAGCACTCAGTCTCAGGCTTAGGTCCAGACTTGGGCTTCTTCACTTCAGCAGCAACTTGCTTGCCGTTCTTCTTGAAGTTCCCCTTCTTCCCTTTGCCCTTCTTCTTGAAACTAGTGGTCTTGTTGACCATCAACACTTGATGCTCCTTCTTGATTTCTACCTCCGCAGCCTTTAGCATTGCGAAGAGCTCGGGAATTGTCTTATCCATCCCTTGCATATTATAGTTCATCATAAAGCTTTTGTAGCTTGGTGGCAGTGATTGAAGAACTCTATCAATGACACTATCAACCGTAAGATTAACTCTCAGCTGAGTGAAGTGATTCTGGTACCCAGACATTCTGAGTATATGCTCACTGACAGAACTATTCTCCTCCATTTTGCAGCTGTAGAACTTATTGGAGACTTCATATCTCTCAATCCGGGCATTTGCTTGAAATATTAAATTTAACTCCTGGAACATCTCATATGCTCCATGTCATTCAAAACGTCATTGAAGTCCCGGTTCTAAGCCATAAAGCATGGCACACTGAACTATCGAGTAGTCATCAACACGCGACTGCCAGGCATTCACAATGTCTGCAGTTGCTGGCACGGGTAGTACACCTAGCGGTGCTTCTAGGATGTAATTCTTCTGTGCAGCAATGAGGATAATCCTCAAGTTATGGACCCAGTCCGTGTAGTTGCTACCATCATCTTTCAACTTAGCTTTCTCTGGGAATGCACTAAAATTCAACGGAACAGTAGCACGGGCCATTTATCTAGAACAACATAGACATGCAAAATACTATCACGTACTAAGTTCATGATAAATTAAAGTTCAATTAATCATATTACTTAAGAACTCCCACTTAGATACACATCCCTCTAATCATCTAAGTGATCACGTGATCCATATCAACTAAACCATGTCCGATCATCACGTGAGATGGAGTAGTTTTCAATGGTGAACATCACTATGTTGATCATATCTACTATATGATTCACGCTCGACCTTTCGGTCTCAGTGTTCCGAGGCCATTTTTGCATATGCTAGGCTCGTCAAGTTTAACCCGAGTATTCTGCATGTGCAAAACTGGCTTGCACCCGTTGTATGTGAACGTAGAGCTTATCACACCCGATCATCACGTGGTGTCTCGGCACAACGAACTGTTGCAATGGTGCATACTCAGGGAGAACACTTGTACCTTGAAATTTAGTGAGAGATCATCTTATAATGCTACCGCCGTACTAAGCAAAATAAGGTGCATAAAGGATAAACATCACATGCAAATGCAAAAATGATATGATATGGCCATCATCATCTTGTGCCTTTGATCTCCATCTCCAAAGCACTGTCATGATCACCATCGTCACCGGCTTGACACCTTGATCTCCATCGAAGCATCGTTGTCGTCTCGCTAACTATTGCTTCTACGACTATCGCTATCGCTTAGTGATAAAGTAAAGCAATTACATGGCGATTGCATTTCATACAATAAAGCGACAACCATATGGCTTCTGCCAGTTGCCGATAACTGTTACAAAACATGATCATCTCATACAACAATTTATATATCATCACGTCTTGACCATATCACATCACAACAATCCCTGCAAAAACAAGTTATACGTCCTCTACTTTGTTGTTGCAAATTTTACGTGGCTGCTACGGGCTTAGCTAGAATCGTTCTTACCTACGCATCAAAACCATAACGATTTTTCGTCAAGTGTGTTGTTTTAACCTTCAACAAGGACTGGGCGCAGTCACACTTGATTCAACTAAAGCTGGAGAAACAGACACCCACTAGCCACCTGTGTGCGAAGCACGGCGGTAGAACTAGTCTCATGAACGCAGTCATGTAATGTCGGTCTGGGCCGCTTCATCCAACAATACCGCCGAATCAAAGTATGACTTGCTGGTAAGCAGTATGACTTGCTGGTAAGCAGTATGACTATTATCGCCCACAACTCTTTGTGTTCTACTCGTGCATGTAACATCTACGCCTAGACCTGGCTCGGATGCCACTGTTGGGGACCGTAGTATTTCAAAAAAAAAATCCTTCGACCATGCAAGATCTATCTAGGAGAAACATAGCAACGAGCAGGGAGAGTGTGTCCATGTACCCTTGTAGACCGAAAGTGGAAGCGTTTAGTAACGCGGTTGATGTAGTCGAACGTCTTCGCAATCCAACCGATCAAGTACCGAACACACGGCACCTCCGCGATCTGCACACGTTCAGCTCGGTGACGTCCCTCGTACTCTTGATCCAGCTGAGGCCGAGGGAGAGTTTCGTCAGCACGACGGCATGGTGACGGTGATGATGAAGTTACCAACGCAGGGCTTCGCCTAAGCACTACGACAACATGACCGAGGTGGAAAACTGTGGAGGGGGGCACCACACACAGCTAAAGATCAACTTGTGTGTCTATGGGATGCCCCCCTCCTCCGTATATAAAGGAGGGGAGGAGGAGGCTGGCCGTCCACAAGGGGCGCGCCCAAGGGGGGAATCCTACTCCTAGTAGTCGTAGGTTCCCCCCTTTCCTAGTCCAACTAGGAGAAGAAAGGAAGGAGAGGGAGAGGGAGAAGGAAACAGGGGCCGTGGCCCCTCCCCTTGTCCTATTCGGACTCCCCTTGGGGGGCACCTCTTGGTTGCGGACCTCTCTCTGCCCTAAGGCCCACTAAGGCCACAAACTTCTCGGGGGGGGGGGGGGTTCCGATAACCCTCCGGCACTCCGGTTTTATCCGAAACTATCCTGAACATTTCCGGTGTCCGAATAAGATGGTCCAATATATCAATCTTTATGTCTCGACCATTTCGAGACTCCTCGTCATGTCCGTGATCACATCCGGGACTTCAAACAACCTTTGGTACATCAAATCACATAAACTCATAATACGAATCGTCATCGAACATTAAGCGTGCGGACCCTACGGGTTCGAGAACTACGTAGACATGACTGAGACACATCTCTGGTCAATAACCAATAGCGGAACCTGGATGCTCATATTGGTTCCTACATATTCTACGAAGATCTTTATCGGTCAAACCGCACAACAACATACGTTGTTCCCTTTGTCATCGGTATGTTACTTGCCCGAGATTCGATCATCGGTATCATCATACCTAGTTCAATCTCGTTACCGGCAAGTCTCTTTACTCGTTACGTAATGCATCATCCTGCAACTAACTCATTAGTCACATTGCTTGCAAGGCTTATAGTGATGTGCATTACCGAGAGGGCCCAGAGATACCTTTCCGACAATCGGAGTGACAAATCCTAATCTCGATCTATGCCAACTCAACAAACACCATCAGAGACACCTGTAGAGCATCTTTATAATCACCCAGTTACGTTGTGACGTTTGATAGTACACTAAGTGTTCCTCCGGTATTCGGGAGTGGCATAATCTCATAGTCGGGAACATGTATAAGTCATGAAGAAAGCAATAGCAATAAACTAAACGATCATAGTGCTAAGCTAACGGATGGGTCTTGTCCATCACATCATTTTCTAATGATCTGATCCCGTTCATCAAATGAAAACACATGTCTATGGCTAGGAAACTTAACCATCTTTGATTAATGATCTAGTCTAGTAGAGGCATACTAGGGACACTCTGTTTTGTCTATGTATTCACACATGTATTAAGTTTTCGGTTAATACAATTCCAGCATGAATAATAAACATTTATCATGATATAAGGAAATATAAATAACAACTTTATTATTGCCTCTAGGGCATATTTCCTTCACCAGCTTCCGCTATTGGTTATTGACCGGAGATGTGTCTCGGTCATGTCTACATAGTTCTCGAACCCGTAGGGTCCGCACGCTTAACGTTCGATGATGATTTATATTATGACTTATGTGATTTGATGTACCGAAGATTGTTCAGAGTCTCGGATGAGATCACGGGCATGACGAGGAGTCTCGAAATGGTTGAGACATAAAGATTCATATATTGGAAGGTTACATTCGGACACCGGAATGGTTCAGGTCGTTTCGGGTGAGCTTCGGAGTACCAGGGGTTACCGGAACCCCCCCCGGGAAGTTATTCGGGCTCATGGGCCTAGTGGTGGAAGAGAGGGGGAAGGAGTGGCGCGTGCCCCCCTAGCCCAAACCGAATGTGTTTAGGGTTGGGGGCGGCCCCCTTTCCTTCTCTCTTCCTCCTTCCCTCCTTCTCCTACTAGGAATTGGAAAGAGGAGGGGAATCCTACTTGGACTGGGGAGTCCTAGTAGGATTCCCCACACCTAGCGCGCCCCCTAGGGCCAGCCACCTCTTCCCTCCCCTCCTTTATATACTTGGCCAGGGGGCACCCCATAGACACACAAGTTGATCTTTAGCCGTGTGCGGTGCCCCCTCCACAGTTTTCCACCTCGGTCGTATTGTCGTAGTGCTTAGGCGAAGCCCTGCGTCGGTAACTTCATCATCACCGTCACTACGTCGTCATGCTGACGAAACTCTCCCTCGGCCTCAGCTGGATCAAGAGTATGGGGGACGTCACCGAGCTGAACGTGTGCAGATCGCGGAGGTGCCATGCATTCGGTACTTGATCGGTTGGATCGTGAAGACGTTCGACTACATCAACCGCGTTACTAAATGCTTCCGCTTTCGGTCTACGAGGGTACATGGACACACTCTCCCCGCTCGTTGCTATGCTTCTCCTAGATAGATTTTGCGTGATCATAGGAAATTTTTTAAATACTACATCCACAACAGTGGTATCAGAGCCAGGTCGATGCGTAGATGTTATATGCATGAGTAGAACCCAAAAAGTTGTGGGCGATATTAGTCATACTGCTTACCAGCATGTCATACTTTGATTCAGCGGTATTGTTGGATGAAGCGGCCCAGACCGACATTACATGACCGCGTTCATGAGACTGGTTCTACCGTCGTGCTTCGCACACAGGTGGCTAGTGGGTGTCTGTTTCTCTAACTTTAGTTGAATCGAGTGTGACTACGCCCGGTCCTTGTTAAAGGTTAAAACAACACACTTGACGAAAAATCATTGTGGTTTTGATGCGTAGGTAAGAACGATTCTTGCTAGAAGCCCGTAGCAGCCACGTAAAACTTGCAACAACAAAGTAGAGGACGTCTAACTTGCTTTTATAGGGCTTGCTGTGATGTGATATGGTCAAGACGTGATGATATATAAATTTTTGTATCAGATGACCATGTTTTGTAACAGTTATCGGCAACTGGCAGGAGCCATATGGTTGTCGCTTTATTATATGAAATACAATCGCCATGTAATTGCTTTACTTTATCACTAAGCGGTAGCGATAGTCGTAGTAGCAATAGTTGACGAGACGACAATGATGCTTCGATGGAGATCAAGGTGTCAAGCCAGTGACAATGGTGATCATGACGGTGCTTTGGAGATGGAGATCAAAGGCACAAGATGATAATGGCCATATCATATCACTTATACTGATTGCATGTGATGTTTATCCTTTATGCATCTTATTTTGCTTAGTACGGCGGTAGCATTATAAGATGACCTCTCACTAAATTTCAAGGTACAAGTGTTCTCCCTAAGTATGCACCGTTGCGACAGTTCATCGTGCCGAGACACCACGTGATGATCGGGTGTGATAAGCTCTACGTTCTCATACAATGGGTGCAAGCCAGTTTTGCACACGCAGAATACTCGAGTTAAACTTGTTGAGCCTAGCAAATGCAGATATGGCCTCGGAACACTGAGACCGAAAGGTCGAGCGTGAATCATATAGTAGATATGATCAACATAGTGATGTTCACCATTGAAAGCTACTCCATCTCACGTGATGATCGGACATGGTTTAGTTGATATGGATCATGTGATCATTTAGAAGACTCGAGGGATGTCTATCTAAGTGGGAGTTCTTAAGTAATATGATTAATTGAACTTTAATTTATCATGAACTTAGTCCTGATTGTATTTGCATATCTATGTTGTAGATCAATAGCTTGCGATGTAGCTTCCAGTTTATTTTTTGATATGTTCCTAGAGAAAATAGTTGAAAGATGATAGTAGCAATGATGCGGACTTGGTCCGTGATCTGAGGATTATCCTCATTGCTGCACGGAAGAATTATATCCTTGATGCACCGCTAAGTGACAGATCTATTGCAGGAGCAAATGCACACGTTATGAACGTTTGACAAAGCTCGGTATGATGACTACTTAATAGTTTAGTGCACCATGCTTTACAGCTTAGAACCGGAACTTCAAAAGCATTTTGAACGCCACGGAGCATATAAGATGTTCTAAGAGTTTAAATTGGTATTTCATACTCATGCCCGTGTCGAGAGGTATGATACCTCTGACAGTACTTTGCCTACAAGATGGAGGAGAATAGCTCAACCAGTGAGCATGTGCTCAAATTGTCTGGGTACTACAATTGCTTAAATCAAGTGGTAGTTAATCTTCTAGATAAGATAGTAATTGACAAAGTTCTGTAGTCACTATCACCAAGTTACTAGAACTTAGTGATG
Source organism: Triticum aestivum (assembly GCF_018294505.1). Lineage (NCBI taxonomy): Eukaryota > Viridiplantae > Streptophyta > Magnoliopsida > Poales > Poaceae > Triticum > Triticum aestivum. The sequence continues at coordinate 371,868,834 of NC_057802.1, forward strand.
AACTATAATATGCAAGGGATGAAGAAAGTAATTCCCAAGCTCTTCGCGATGCTGAAATTGGCGAAGGTAGAAATCAAGAAATAACATCAAGTGTTGGTGGTTAACAAGACCACTAGTTTCAAGAAATGGGCAAAGGGAAAGAATGAGGGACTTCAAAGAAGAATAGCAAGCAATTTGCTGCTCCCGTGAAGAAGCCCAAAGCTAGACCCAATCCTGGAACTGAGTACTTCTACTGCAAAGGAAATGGTCACTCGAAGTGGAACTGCCCCATATACTTGGCGGATAAGAAGGATGGCAAAGTGAACAAAAGTATATATGATATACATGTTATTGGTGTGTACTTTACTAGTGTTCATAGTAGCCCCTGGGTATTTGATACTGGTTCAATTGCTATGATTAGTAACTCGAAACAGGAGTTACAAAATGAACAAAGACTAGTTGAGGGCTAGGTGACGATGTGTGTTGGAAGTGATTCCAAGGTTGATAAGATCACGATCGCACACTCCCTTTACCTTCGGGATTAGTGTTGAACCTAAAATAAATCTTATTTGGTGTTTGCGTTGAGCATAATATGATTGGATCATGTTTATTGCAATACAGTTATTCATTTAAAGTCAAAGAATAATTGTTATTCTGTTTACATGAATAAAACCTTCTGTGGTCATACACCCAAGGTGAATGGTTTATTGAATCTCGATCGTACACATATTCATAATATTGATGCCAAAAGATGCAAATTTGATAATGATAGTGCAACATATTTGTGGCACTGCCATTTAGGTCATATTGGTGTAAAGCGCATGAAGAAACCCCATGTTGATGGGATTTTGGAATCACTTGATGCTTGCGAACCATGCCTCATGGGCAAGATGACTAAGACTCCATTCTCCGGAACAATGGAGCGAGCAACTGACTTATTGGAAATAATACATACTGATGTATGCGATCCGATGAGTGTTAAGGCTCGCGGCAGGTATCGTTATTTTCTGACCTTCACAGATGATTTGAGCAGATATGGGTATATCTACTTGATGAAACATAACTCTGAAACATTTGAAAAGTTCAAAGAATTTTAGAGTGAAGTGGAAAATCATCGTAACAAGAAAATAAAGTTTCTACGATCTGATCATGGATATTTGAGTTACGAGTTTGGTCTTTATTTGAAACGATGTGAAATAGTTTCGCAACTCACGCCACCTGGAACACCACAACGTAATGATGTGTCCGAACGTCATAATCATACTTTATTAGATATGGTGCGATCTATGATGTCTCTTACCGACTTATCACTATCGTTTCGGGGTTATGCATTAGAGACAGCTGCATTCATGTTAAATAGGCCACCATCTAAATCCGTTGAGACGACGCCATATGAACTGTGGTTTGGCAAGAAACCTAAGCTTTCGTTTCTTAAAGTTTGGGGCTGCGATGCTTATGTGATAAATCCTCAACCTGATAAGCTCGAACCCAAATCGGAGAAATGCGTCTTCATAGGATACTCAAAGGAGACTGTTGGGTACACCTTCTATAACAGATCCGAAAGCAAGATATTCGTTGCTTAGAATGGATCCTTTCTAGAGAAGGAGTTTCTCTCGAAAGAAGTGAGTGGGATGAATGTAGAACTTGATGAGGTAATTGTACCTTCTCCTGGGTTGGAAAGTAGTACATCACAGAAATCGGTTCCAGTGATTCCTACACGAATTAGTGAGGAAGCTAATGATGATGATCATGAAACTTCATATCAAGTTACTACCGAACCTCGTAGGTCAACCAGAGTATGATCCGCGCTAGAGTGGTACGGTAATCCTGTTCTGCAGGTCATGTTACTTGACCATGATGAACCTACGAACTATGAGGAAGCGATGATGAGCCCAGATTCTGCGAAATGGCTTGAGGCCATGAAATCTGAGATGGGATCCATGTATGAGAACAAAGTATGGAGTTTGGTGGACTTGCCCGATGATCGGCAAGCCATTAAGAATAATGGATCTTCAAGAGGAAGACGGACACTGGTGGTAGTGTTACTATCTACAAAGCTCGACTTGTTGCAAAAGGTTTCCGACAATTTCAAAATGTTGACTACAATGAGATTTTCTTACTCGTAGCGATGCTTAAAGTCTGTCCGAATCATGTTAGCAATTGCCACATTTTATGAAATCTGGCAAATGGATGTCAAAACTGCATTCCTTAATGGATTTCTTAAAGAAAAATTGTATATGATGCAACCAGAAGGTTTTGTCAATCCTAAAGGTGCTAAAAAAGTGTGCAAGCTCCAGCGATCCATCTATGGACTGGTGCAAGCATCTCGGAGTTGGAATATACGCTTTGATAGTATGATCAAAGCATATGGTTTTATACAGACTTTTGGAGAAGCCTGTATTTACAAGAAAGTGAGTGGGAGCTCAGTAGCATTTCTAATATTATATGTGGATGACATATTGTTGATCGGAAATGATACTGAATTTCTGAATAGCATAAAAGGATACTTGAATAAGAATTTTTCAATGAAAGACCTCGGTGAAGCTGCTTACATATTGGGCATCAAAATCTATAAAGATAGATCAAGATACTTGATAAGACTTTTGATGAATACATACCTTGATAAGATTTTGAAGGAGTTCAAAATTGTCAGTCAAAGAAGGAGTTCTTGCCTGACTTGTAAGGTGTGAAGTTGAGTAAAGACTCAAAACCCGACCACGACAGAAAATAGAAAGAGAATGAAAAGTCATTCCCTATGCCTTAGTCATAGGTTCTATAAAGTATGCTATGCTATGTACCAGACCTATTGTATACCTCACCATGAGTTTGGCAAGAGGGTACAATAGTGATCCAGGAGTGGATCACTAGACAACGGTCAAAATTATCCTTAGTGGAATAAGGATATGTTTCTCGATTGTGGAGGTGACAAAGAGTTCGTCGTAAAGAGTTGCGTCCATACCAGCTTTGACACTGATCTGGATGACTCTAAGTCTCGATCTAGATACATATTGAAAGTGGGAGCAATTAGCTAGAGTAGCTCCGTGCAGAGTATTGTAGACATAGAAATTTCCAAAATACATATGGATCTGAATGTTGCAGACCCGTAGAATAAAACTTATTTCACAAGCAAAACATGATCACACCTTAATGTTCATGGGTGTTAATCACATAGCGATGTGAACTAGATTATTGACTCTAGTAAACCCTTTGAGTGTTGGTCACATAGCGATGTGAACTATGGGTGTTAATCACATGGTGATGTGAACTATTGGTGTTGAATCACATGGCGATGTGAGCTAGATTATTGACTCTAGTGCAAGTGGGAGACTGAAGGAAATATGCCCTAGAGGCAATAATAAAGTTGTTATTTATATTTCCTTATATCATGATAAATGTTTATTATTCATTCTAGAATTGTATTAACCGAAAACTTAGTACATGTGTGAATACATAGACAAACAGAGTGTCCCTAGTATGCCTCTACTAGACTAGCTCGTTAACCAAAGATGGTTAAGTTTCCTTGCCATAGACATGTGTTGTCATTTGATGAACGGGATCACATCATTAGAGAATTATGTGATGGACAAGACCCATCCATTAGCTTAGCACTATGATCGTTTAGTTTATTGCTATTGCTTTCTTCATGACTAATACATGTTCCTATGACTACGAGATTATGCAACTCCCGAATACTGGAGGAACACTTTGTGTGCTATCAAACGTCACAACGTAACTGGGTGATTATAAAGATGCTCTACAAGTGTCTCCGATGGTGTTTGTTGAGTTGGCATAGATCGAGATTAGGATTTGTCACTCCGATTATCGGAGAGGTATCTCTGGGCCCTCTTGGTAATGCTCATCACTATAAGCCTTGCAAGCAATGTGACTAATGAGTTAGTCACGGGATGATGCATTACGGAACGAGTAAAGAGACTTTCCGGTAATGAGATTGAACTAGGTATGGTGATACCGACGATCGAATCTCGGGCAAGTAACATACCGATGACAAAGGGAACAACGTATGTTGTTGTGTGGTTTGATCGATAAAGATCTTCATAGAATATGTAGGAACCAATATGAGCATCTAGGTTTCGCAATTGGTTATTGACCGGAGATGTGTCTCGGTCATGTCTACATAGTTCTCGAACCCGTAGGGTCCGCACGCTTAACGTTCGATGACGATTTGTATTATGAGTTATGTGATTTGATGTACCGAAGGTTGTTCGGAGTCCCGGATGAGATCACGGGCATGACGAGGAGTCTCGAAATTGTCGAGACATAAAGATTCATATATTGGAAGGTTACATTCGGACACCGGAATGGTTCGGGTCGTTTCGGGTGAGTTTCGGAGTACCGGGGGTTACCGGACCCCCCCCCCCCCGGGAAGTTATTGGGCCTCATGGGCCTAGTGGTGGAAGAGAAGGCGCTGGCCAGGGAGTGGCGCGCGCCCCCCTAGCCCAAACCGAATTGGTTTAGGGTTGGGGGGGGGCGGCCCCCCTTTCCTTCTCTCCTCCTCCTCCTTCCCTCCTTCTCCTACTAGGAATAGGAAAGACGAGGGGAATCCTACTTGGACTGGGGAATCCTAGTAGGATTCCCCACACCTGGCGCGCCCCCTAGGGCCGGCCACCTCTTCCCTCCCCTCCTTTATATATGTGGCCAGGGGGCACCCCATAGACACACAAGTTGTGCGGTGCCCCCTCCACAGTTTTCCACCTCGGTCATATTGTCGTAGTGCTTAGGCGAAGCCCTGCGTCGGTAACTTCATCATCACCGTCACCACGCCGTCGTGTTGACGAAACTCTCCCTTGGCCTCAGCTAGATCAAGAGTATGAGGGACGTCACCGAGCTGAATGTGTGCAGATCGCAGTGGTGCCGTGCGTTTGGTACTTGATCGGTTGGATCGCGAAGACGTTCGACTACATCAACCGCGTTACTAAACGCTTCCGCTTTTGGTCTACGACGGTACGTGGACACACTCTCCCCGCTCGTTGCTATGCTTCTCCTAGATAGATCTTGCGTGGTCGTAGGAATTTTTTAAAATACTACGTTCCCCAACAATTAATCCAAGAAAAAGTATGCCAAAAGTGTTTATAACTGATAGCTATATAGCATGAATTAACAAAAGATATTGATACGTTTGAGACGTATTAAGAAGACCTAACCTTTTTTACCAGACTACTTGAAAAGAATCTGCCAAGGGTGTAGCAACTCGAAGTAGGTATGAAAGTGTGCTTCGGTTTAGGCCGCCACGTAAACATCACATCCGGGTGCAATTGACCAATCATCATGTTACACATCAGCGTAAGTTTTCTTACACAAACCTAGCAATATTAACTAACAAATTTGTTGCTAGATTTAACTAGTCTTCCTTATATATAATTTGACAACTTATTACACATTGGATATTGCAACATTATATTTTGTAAACAATATCGAGGTTAATGATGGCACTGCAGTAAGCTGGGAAGAGATGGAGTTTGCTATCATCTTTGTTGGTCAAATTTTGGGGTTTGTGGACCATTACAAAGCTGGACCAAGAGAACATTCATATGTGCCTTTGTTGTACACTTTCAAGAAGACCAACATTGACAACAAACTCATGGTTGCAATTGTATGTAGTTTCATTTTATTTACACACAATTCAAAATTAAATAGATTGTTTATTGTGTTCAAATTGTGTCCTTGCATCAGAACTCCAAAATGTGTGGTGCCTAAATTGATGAATGCAAATGGTGAGCTGGTCATTGTTTTCCAGACCAACATCAATATCAAATCGACTAATGGACGCATCATTCTTAATGGCTGGAGGAAACTAATGAAGGTGCACACCATGAAAACCAGAGACATGATGATCTTTGTGCTCCACCATGGACGTGCAAGGAATTTCATTTTCCTCGCTTTCATGCCTGCTGAACCAGATGAAGAGTAGTTCTGTCAAGATGCCTCATGGGTCTTTACCTCTATTGGTCACATTTTATGCTACTGTTCGTACTGATGTACTGACGATGCACATGTATGTTCCATGGTTAAACATATTAAGTATTGTTAAGCCATTATGTTCTTTTGTAGTACTGCTTTTAGACTAGGTGGTCCATTTGTTCTAGGGCTACAATATTTTAAGTAGTGTTAAGAACTTCTAATGATACACTGTTTTTGTGATCATATTTTTCTGTGTATGCTTGATTAGCATGGTGTTGATTAATTCCATTATTATAAACATAGTTCTCTACATGCTTTAATTTTTTTTCTAACTTTCAAAGGGGTTGCAAAGGCTAGATCAAATGGAGCGTGGTTTGTTGATCAAGGCACCAAGAAGGTTTAGGAATTTTGGACCTACAGGTCAAGAATGATGCATTACTTAGTAAATGATTGTTCAAGACAGTTACTAAGGATGTCGTTTGGCAAACTCTGCTACAAATAAGTATCTTTGCCAAAATATAATGTCTCTAAAATTTGGGAAGCACGAGGATTCACATTTCTGGGTTGGTTTGGTGGCGGCAAAGAAACATTCTTTTCACTTTAGATCTTTCACGATAAAGGATGGCTCAGAAATACATAGAAAGGGCTAAGAAATGCCACCCTCTGGATCAATATCCAACACCATATTGCATTGCTCGCGATAAGGATGATACTCGTGTGCACGTTCTTAGCTCCTCCCCGCCGGATGTGACATTGATGCAGAATTTGATCACCCCCTTCTTATGTCATGGCACATCATCTCTTATTTCGTTTGGATTCAATTAACTTGATGCAAGGACGAGACATGGTTCGCTGAAATCTAACTACATCAAGGGCCTTCACTGTCGACTCTATGTATCATGGTCTCATGCACTCAGATATTCTAGCGCAAAACAAATAAAGATATTTTGAAATCGAAGCTACAAGTAAAAGTCAAGATATACATGCGGTGTCTTCGGAGTGGAGTTGTTCTAATTAAAGACAACTTCACTTGTCACAACACTCATGGAAGTAAGAAGTGTAACTTTTGTACTCACAAAAAGACAATCAAACACTTTTTATTTTGATGTAAGTTTGCTCGTTCTACGTAGCCGGTCATCCAAATAGCTTCCAATTTGTATCCACCCTCAAGCGTTGTCAATATATGGTCAATGACTTGCCGAAATACCAAATAGGTCTAGCACACTAATAAGAGTGGGAGCGTCTGTCTTATTATGACCGATTTGGCTATGTAGAAATAATTTGTGTTTACTAGCAAATTTTCTTCATATATACAGGTCATTTTTCGTTGCACGCACTATCTTCGTATGTTGTTTATCATTCACCGAATGAAGTTTCAACCAATGTTCAAGGCGGTGCGCGCGCGGTTGCACAAGTGGTTTGGGAGGTTTTTACTCACCATAGGTGACAACATAATCTCCGGATCAGTCCACCCACCCCCTCGACATAGATATAGTGTTGGTCCAATACGATTTTGCCAATATGTCATTTTCTTTACTTATGTCATACTGTGAGTTTAGGCTCTGTGTATCTTAACTATGCATAAGCTGATGTCCCTCATTTTGCGTCGTACCCTCTTGATGCTATATTTTAAGTTAGTAAAAATGTCTTTTTTAAAATGTCATTTTGAAAGTTAAATAATATATCACGAAGAGAATAGGTATTATAAACACTTAGCTTGGTTTCTATATTTCCGCTTGCATGCCTCCTTAGGGCATCTCCAAGGCGGACCCTTAACCGTCTGGACCATGGAAGCCATCCAACGTCGACATGTATCGGTCCATGGGACAGTCCGGACGCGATCTCTCCCGTAAATTGGAGACAAAGTGGGGGAAGGTTTGCGAGAGTCCGGACACGCAAAACATAGGACTCCGACACCCCCGACCCACCCAATCCCCCTCCCGGTCCCATTTCCTTCCACTTCACTCCTTCTTCCCCTTGCTTTGCATCTGCACCTCCAGCTCCGCCATCGTTGTTGTTCATCTCCGGCCACAGAGACATTGCCGAACGTCCGCAACTAGCACCGATGCGCCCGCTCGCCGTTCCGACGGATCTTTCCACCCTAGAGCCGTTTGTACCTAGGTACATTCCACCCCTGTTGACGACTACCATGGCGGACACCACGCCCAGCAGGTGTTCAGTCAAATGCCACTGAGCTTATTTTCGAATGCTATGTCATTTTTTAGAGTACGAAGGATGGTGAGCTACTCAACCATGAAGGATGAGTTATTGTGCGATGCGTGGCTACCGTATCTGCGGATTTCATAGGCAGGAGCAGGGGAGCCCTTCTGGGAGCAAGTGCATGAAAAGTTTCACGCACGAAAACACATTGCACCCTACGACATCTACATCATCCAACCACGCAACATGATGTCGTTGTCGTATCGCTGGCATGCTATCTAGGCCAACATCATCAAGTTTTGCAACTTGGTTAGTAGCTCGAGGCAAGGTGGCAATTGCATGAGGACATGGAGGAGATGGTAAGTTTAACTTCCTCTTGCTCAACTTGTCGATTGATTTATTACTCAATGTTGGTCTACACATTATATGTAGCCCGCACGCGTCGCAGTGGTGTACCATAGGACAGAGGGACGGCCATTTACGTGCATGCACTATTGGATGAAGCTCAAGGGGGAGTATGTGTGGAACGGCATGATTCGTTCATGAAAAACTTGTTAGGCATCCGGAATCTAGTCGAACTGGAGATTGTTGTACTAGACTTAATTTGCATGCTACGTATGGATGATTTATGCTATTTTCTATCCGAAATTTGATGAATATCAGCTGCTTTTCATGAAATTCGTTCGATTAGTTAAAATGTTGTTTGTAATGTATGCGACTAGCGTTGAATGATGTCATCATGCATTCGTATCCACGAACTAGTCGTCTGTCTGCGGACGGATGCGGGAGGATTATTACGAGTTGCCATTGGAAATGCCTGTCGGTGTTAAAACCGACCGATCTCGGGTAGGGGGTCCCGAACTGTGTGTCTGAGGATCGAAGGTAACAGGAGGCAAGGGACACGATGTTTACCAAGGTTCGGGCCCTCTTAATGGAGGTAATACCCTACTTCCTGCTTGATTGACTTTGATGAGCATAGGGGTTACAAAAGTTGATCTACCTCAAGATCGTAATGGCTAAACCCTAGATGTCTAGCACGTATGATTATGATCACCTCTACGGACTAAAACTCTCCAGTTTATATAGATACCGAAGGGGCCTAGGGTTGTACAGAGTCGGTTTACAGGGAAAGGAATCTTTACATCCGAACGCCAAGCTTGCCATCCACGCAAAGGAGAGTCCCATCCGGACACGGGGGAAGGCCTTCTATCTTGTATCTTCTTGGCCCATTAGTCTGGCCCATATCACATAGCCCGGACGCCCGGGGACCCCCTAATCCAGGACTCCCTCAGTAGCCCCTGAACCAGGCTTCAATGACGATGTGTCCGGCGCGTAGATTGTCTTCGGCATTGCAAGGCGGGTTCCTCCTCAGAATACTCCAAAGTAGTTGGTCAAAAGAACTATGTTTGGCTCTATATAATAGCCACCACCCTGAACCATAAGGGAAAAATACTTAAACAAAATAAGTCATGTCTACTGACAGCTTTTTCGGCGAGATGTTATGTTCTGGCTTTATTATTATTTCGAACCGTTTTCTGGCCTCCCGTTTCGTATTTCGAGGCACGGTCCTCATTGGCACGTCTTGTCAAAGCAGAGATCGTGTCCCCTTATTGCGGGATTCTCATCAATACGGGTTTGGGTAATCCAACCGTGCCGTTCACACGACCCCTTGGGAATACGCGAGCTTTAAGGCTCGTGGGGGGGACGCCTGATATTCACTGCCTTTATAAGAAGATAAGGACCCATCTTTTTACCCCACGCCTTCTTCCTCCTCAGCCCATCCGCCCTTGAGTTCCAGCGCCCGAGTTCAATTCTCTCCGTCCCCGGCAAACACTCCAGCCATGTCCGAATCAGGCGCTCAGGGCAAGTGGATGGCCTCCTCCGTCACGAAGGAGAACATCAAGGAACTCTGGGAATTGGGGTACTTGGCCGCGAAAATCGCCCACCGGCTTCCTGCCAAAAAGCAAATCATCCCCACTCTGGAGCCCAATGAGAGCGTAGTATTTATCCCCCACTTTCTCCGCGGACTAGGGTTTCCTCTCCACCCCTTTGTTCGTGGGCTCATGTTTATTACGGGCTAGACTTTCATGATCTAGCCCCAAATTCCTTCCTCCACATCTCGGCGTTCATCGTCATGTGTGAGGCGTTCCTCCGCATCCCCCCCCCACTTCGGATTATGGCTCAAGGTCTTCAATGTGAAGCCGGAAGTGGTCGATGGTCAACACGCGGAGTGTGGCGGCACCATGGTGAGCAAGCTCCCCAACGTCACTTGGCCCCAGGGGGCCTTCGTGGAAACCGTGAAGGGATGGCAACAGGAGTGGTTCTATGTCACAGAACCTCGCGACGCCACATGGGCCGCCACTCCTGAGTTCAAATCTGGGCATCCAATGCGGCTCACATCGTGGGTTAAAAAAAGGGCCTGGACTGGGCATCGTCCGACGAGGTGATGACGCTGTAGAAGCGCGTCAAGGCCATGATAGAGAAGAACACCAGCCTCGTCGATGTGATCCAGGTGATGCTTTTCGCCGGATTCTCCCCTGCCAGCGCTGGACTCACCATATGTGGGAGTTCAATCCGGCCGGCCCTCGGACCCTGCAGCGATTCTTCGGCACGACACACGAAGAGATCTGGAAGCTGCTTTTCAAGGCCCAGAAGTTGTGGCCGGGAATGACCGAAGGCCTCGGCCTCGACTCCACTCACCCGGCCACTCCAGTAAGTTTTCAGATTTCCAAACATAACCTCTACTTGTAGATTCGAGGAGTATGCTAAGCCTTCCTTTTCTTCTTCAGGTCTGGACGAAGAAAGCAGAGCGGATCAAATGTCCGGCTCCGCTGCCCGAAGACCCAGCTATCCCTTTGCTAACAAAGATGCTGGTTCCGGCGCCGTACCAGGCGCCAGAGAAGAAGGGCAAGGAGGCCAGAAGTGGCCTCCGCTGTAAAGGTACTTCAGACATCGCGTCCGAAGACACGAGGGAGATGAAGATGAAGAGGATGAGGAGGAGAGCAATTCTCCCGTCAAGGGGGGAGAGAAGAAAAGGGCGGCGTCTGCGGACCTAGAGGAGGAGGCGTCCAAGAAGGGGAAGATCTCCCTTTCGGATGATTCGGATTCAGACACCGAAGTCATCCCCAAGCGGCGCCTCAGGCCGAAGCCCCCGGACGAATTGTAAGTATTTAAAGATACTATACATACATCCGGCCTTTTACATATCGTAGGATAATAATATATTTATGTATTTTCAGTCCGGCCCGTGATCGCCCCCAACAATCGTCGTCTTCGGGGAAATCGTTGGCACCGGAGATGATGGAGAGCAAAACGTCTCCGCGAGCCTCTCCGCCACAAGCCACGGATGACACTGAGGTGTTGTCCCAAAGGACTTCTCTGGGCCAGGGGGAGATGCGGAAGGCCGCTGAAACGGCGCCAGAGGGTAATGCCTCGGCTGCCGAAAACATGGGGGATACTACCCCCATGGAAACTGATGACGGGGGCCTTGATCAGTCCAGCCCCCAGCTGAATACCACTATGGAGACCCCACATGGCTCCGGAGTCGAGGGAGCAGCCCCCTTCAAGGGAAGGGGGAGTTCCGACTCCACCGGCGACCTCTATCAATCCGGAGGCGCCGGATATGTTGAGGGAAGCACTTCAACGTGCTTCCGTCGTGGAAGAGCAGCGTACCCTGATGGGTACGGTGGTTGAGAAGGTTCAGTCCGCCAAAAGCGGTCTAAACGAAGCTTTCACTAGCCTGTTAATAGGTTTTGAGGTAAGTGATATAACATGCTTTAGCCGCTTTTTGTATTGGAAGAATATGCCTGCATATAGATAGTAGCCCCTGAGACTCTGTTTGGATCTCTGGAAACAAGAGCCGGATAGAGGATCAGATAGTCGCCAGAGATAACACATTCATCTATTTTGATAAACATGCTTCACTGTTGGCGGCTTCAGCTAAGGATACTGAAGTGGCCGAACTCCAGCGGAAACTCAAGTTGGCTGACGATGAGATCGACCGTATTAACAAGTGGTTCGATGAGGCCCAAGGTATGCCTTTTTTAAAAAGACCCCTTTACAAGCCTAAGTTATAGTGCAAATTCACAGTTTAAGCTCATGTGCTGCTATGTAAATGATTGTAGGCAACGCGACCGAGGTCGAGGCCCTCAAGAATGCCCTTGCCGAAGCCAAGGAGGAGGCGAGGGCCAGCAAAGCAACCGCAGAGAAAGAGGCTGTGGATGTAGAGGCCGAAAAGGCCGCCCGCCTTCGGTATGAGGCGAGGGTAACCGAAGTAGAGCAAGCGCTCTAGGACACCGCCAACAAGTGTGAGTCCTTGGAGGAGAGTAACAAGGCCCAAGCGGCCGAACTCACCAAGGCTCTTCAAGCTGCGAAGGAGGCGCGGTCCGAGTCCCGGGCGGCTCGAGAGGAGATCAAGCAGGCCAAACAGATAGCGGCTGGTAAGCCTTTTCTTTTACAGAGTATATTCGGTGGTCGAAGACATGCTTTGCTAAATTGACAGTGGAGTGCTCCAGACACTTTTGCGGATCTCCCGAGGAGTGCTGCCGACGCCGCCCAGTATTTCCGGGCCCAAGAAGGGAACACGACGGAGAAGCTCTTTTTAGTCGTAGTACTTGGCGCCAGAGCGACCAGTGCTGCTGAACAATCAGATGATGCAGCTGGCAGAGCTGCATAGGATGTCCGGTTTGGCCATGAAGGACATCATAGTCTGGCTATGGCCAGCCGGACCCATTCCGAGCAGCTACTTCAGCTTGGTCAAGTGGCTTGGCGACGCCTTGCCCCGAGTAGAGGCCGTGAAGCGCTCGGCGTGTATAGAAGGTGTGCGGATGGCCTTTGCCCGTGTCCAGATGCATTGGGCGAAGATGAAGGCCACCGTCGTGGCGACTGAGGGTCCGCCTGGAGGCAAGGACCACCGCAAGCCGGAGCGTTATTTCGAAGACGTCCTCGAGGGTGCCTATTTGATAGAGGGTCAATGCTCGTAGGATATCATGTTCGAGTAAATGTATCCGGGCTACCCGGACAATGTATTATAAACCCAGGCTATGTAAAATACTATATGCATTTATCTTAAAGTGTTATTCCCCCTGTGCGGCCGTTTATAATTCTTGAGAGTTTACCAGTTGTCAGCTTCAGCCCCCACGTAGATACTACGGGGGTGTTCGGAATAGCGTGTGACCACACTTGACCCAACGTCTTGGTCCATAAAGGAGGTGGCAGCGCGGCGAACCAGGCAATCGAACTATACGGTTTATCATTCTCACTTAGCCATAGGAGTTTGACAATGGGACTGTAGAGTAGCCCCTGGTGCGTATGCGGCGATCGAACTTGGATGCCTTAAGCGCTTGACTGGAAAAAGCCAGCCCTTCGTGTAATACAGAAGAAATCGCTAGAGATTTGTTAAGTCACCGAATTGTGATAACCCACAAGTATAGGGGATTAATTGTAGCCTCTTTCGATAAGTAAGAGTGTCGAACCCAACGAGGAGCTAAAGGTAGAACAAATATTCCCTCAAGTTCTATTCACCACCGATACAACTCTACGCACGCTTAACGTTCGCTTTACCTAGAACAAGTATGAAACTAGAAGTACTTTTTAGGTGTTCTTGGATAGGTTTCCAAGATAATAAAGAGCGCGTAAATAAAAGGTAGGGGCAGTTTAGATAAATACACAACTAAATTAGTTTTAGTAAAGAGCTTTTTGTCACGAGAAAGTTATTTGTCCCTAGGCAATCGATAAATAGACCGGTAATCATTATTACAATTTTATTTGAGGGAGAGGCATAAACTAACATACTTTCTCTTCTTGGATCATATGCACTTATGATTGGAACTCTAGCAAGCATCCGCAACTACTAAAGATCATTAAGGTAAAACCCAACCATAGCATTAAAGCATCAAGTCCTCTTTATCCCATACGCAACAACCCCCTTACACTGGTTTGTGATTCAGTCACTCACGCAACCCACTATAAACGAATTATGAACATATTGAAAACCCTACAATGGGGATCCCTCACGCTTGCGTGACACGGAGAGAACCATAGGACAACACCAATAATAAAACATGCAACTCAAACCAATCACGATCATCAATTAACCCATAGGACAAAACAGGTCTACTCAAACATCATAAGATAGCCATACATCATTGGGAAATAATATATAGCGTTGAGAACCATGTTTAAGTAGAGATTATAGCGGGTAAAAGAGGGGTTACACTGCTGCATAGAGGGGGGAAGAGTTGGTGATGATGGCGGTGAAGTTGTTTGCGTAGATTGCGGTGATGATGATGGCCCCGGCAGTGTTCCGGTGCCACCGGAAGCGAGGGGGAGAGAGCCCCCCTCCTTATTCTTCTTCCTTGACCTTCTCCCTAGATGGGAGAAGGGTTTCCCCTCTGGTCCATGGTCTCCATGGCGTGGGAGGGGCAAGAGCCCCTCCGAGATTGGATCTGTCTCTCTGTCTCTCTCTGTTTCTGCGTTCCTAGATCTGGCCTTTCACCGTTTCTTTTATAACCGGAGATCTGTAACTCCGATTGGGCTGAATTTTGGACACGATCTCTATCCGGATATTAGCTTTCTTGCGGCGAAAGAAGGGCAACAACCGCCTTACGGGGTGTCCACGAGGGTCAGGGGCACGCCCCTGCCTTGTGGCCCCCTCGGGCATTGTCTCGCGTTGATTCCACTTCCCAAAAATCAGATATATTCCAAAAATAATCTCCGTCAGTTTTTATTCCATTTTACTCCGTTTGATATGGATTTTCTGCGAAACAAAAAACATGCAACAAATAGGAACTGGCACTGGGCACTGGATCAATATGTTAGTCCCAAAAATAGTATAAAAAGTTGCCAAAAGTATATGAAAGTTGTATAATATTGGCATGGAACAATCAAAAATTATAGATACGACGGAGATGTAATAGCATCTCCAAGCTTAATTCCTGCTCGTCCTCGAGTAGGTAAATGATAAAAAAGATAATTTTTGATGTGGAATGCTACCTAGCATAATCTTGATCATGTAATCTAATCATGGCATGAATATTAAGACACGAGTGATTCAAAGCAATAGTTTATCATTTGACATTAAGACAATAATACTTCAAGCATACTAACCAAGCAATCATGTCTTCTCAAATAACATAGCCAAAGAAAGCTTATCCCTACAAAATCATATAGTTTGGCCATGCTTCATTTTCGTCACACAAAATGCTCCCATCATGCACAACCCCGATGACAAGCCGAGCAATTGGTTCATACTTTTTAACGCGCTTCAGCCTTTTCAACCCTCACGCAATACATGAGCGCAAGCCATGGACATAGCACTATAAGTGGAATAGAATATGATGGTGGAGATTGTGTGGAGAAGACAAAAAAGGAGAAAGTCTCACATCGACGCGGCTAATCAACAGGCTATGGAGATGCCCATCAATTGATGTCAATGTGAGGAGTAGGGATTGCCATGCAACGGATGCACTAAGAGCTATAAGTGTATGAAAGCTCAAACTGGAAACTAAGTGGGTGTGCATCCAACTTGCTTGCTCATGAAGACCTCGGGCATTTGAGGAAGCCCGTCATCGGAATATACAAGCCAAGTTCTATAATGAAAATTCCCACTAGTATATGAAAGTGATAACTCAAGAGACTCTCTATGTGAAGAACATGGTGCTACTCTGAAGCACAAGTGTGGTAAAAGGATAGTAACATTGCCCCTTTTTCTTTTTTTTCTTTTTTTGCGGGCTTCTTTGGCCCCTTTTTTTATTTAGGCTTCTTTGGCCTCTAATTTTTTTTCTTGGGGCAATGCTCTAATAATGATGATCATCACACTTTTATTTACTTACAAGTCAATATTACAACTCGATACTAGAACAAAGATATGACTCTATATGAATGCCTCCGGCGGTGTACCGGGATGTGCAATGATCTAGCGTAGCAATGACATCAAAAAACGGACAAGCCATGAAAACATCATGCTAGCTATCTTACGATCATGCAAAGCAATATGACAATAAATGCTCAAGTCATGTATATGATGATGATGGAAGTTGCATGGCAATATATCTCGGAATGGCTATGGAAATGCCATGATAGGTAGGTATGGTGGCTGTTTTGAGGAAGATGTAAGGAGGCTTATGTGTGATAGAGCGTATCGTATCACGGGGTTTGGATGTACCGGCAAAGTTTGCACCAACTCTCGAGGTGAGAAAGGGCAATGCACGGTACCGAAGAGGCTAGCAATGATGGAAGGATGAGAGTGCGTATAATCCATGGACTCACATTAGTCATAAAGAACTCATATACTTATTGCAAAACTTTATTAGCACTCGAAGCAAAGTACTACTATGCATGCCCCTAGGGGGATAGATTGGTAGGAAAAGACCATCGCTCGTCCCCGACCGCCACTCATAAGGAAAGCACTCAAAGAACACCCCATGCTTCAAATTTGTCACACAATGTTTACCATACGTGCATGCTACGGGACTTGCAAACCTCAACACAAGTATTTCTCAATTTCACAATTACTCAACTAGCACGACTCTAATATCACCACCTTTATATGGCAAAACTATTGCAAGGAATCAAACATATCATATTTAGTGATCTACAAGTTTTATGTAGGATTTTATGACTAACCATGTGAATGACCAATTCCTGTCATCTCTCTAAATAGATATAAGTGAAGCAAGAGAGTTTAATTCTTTCTACAAAATATATCCCACGCTCTAACACATATAAGTGAAGCAAAAGAGCATTCTACAAATGGCGGTTTTCTATGTGAAGAGAAACAGGCAATCCAAACTTCAAATGATATAAGTGAAGCACATGAAGCATTCTATAAAGCCATACTCAGAAGATATAAGTGAAGTGCAAAGAGCATTCTATAAATCAACCCTGGACTATCTCATACCAGCATGGTGCATAAAAGAAAAAATGAAAACTAAATGCAAAAGACGCTCCAAGATTTGCTCATATCACGTGAACGAAACGAATCTGAAAACATACCGATACTTGTTGAAGAAAGATAGGATGTCTTCCGGGGCATCCCCAAGCATAGACGCTTGAGTATCCTTGAATATTTACTTGGGGTGCCTTGGGCATCCCCAAGATTGAGCTCTTGCCTCTCCTCCTTCTCCTCACATCGAGACCTCCTCATTCTTCGAACACTTCATCCACACAAAACTCAACAGAAAGCTCGGTAAGATCCGTTAGTATAATAAAGCAAATCACTACTCTAAGTACTGTTGCAAACCAATTCATATTTTATTTTTTCATTGTAGATACTGTAATATAACTTTTCCATGGCTTAATCCACTGATAGAAATCGATAGTTTAATCAAAACAAGCAAACTATGCATCAAAAACTGAATCTGTCTTAAACAGGATAGTCTGTAATAATCTGAACATTCACCATACTTATGGTACTCCAAAAATTCTGAAAAAATTAGGAAAAATAAACAATTTGTATAGAAAGACAGTGCGAAAATTCTCAGAACTGTTAGACGTTCCAGTAGAAAATGTAAAATCGCGCACTACAACCAAAGTTTCTATCTTGCACCGCACAAACCAACAAGCAATGTAAACATCCTAAAGGCAAACCTTGGCACATTATTTTTATAATACAATGGAATTGTACAAGGGGATAATTATTTTTGTTGAAAAGTTGCTGTAATCAAGATTCACAAAGTTTCCGTGAGCATGAACAAAGTTCAAGGCTAGCTCCCACTTTAACAATGCTCCTCTTTCTCACTTTCACTTTCCTTTTTTGAAAAAGTTTTAGGTTCCCCTCTTTATTTTTTTGTTTTTAAACTATATAAAAGCACTCAACAGAAAAATGACTCTCTAAAACTTCTGGGTTGTCTCCCTGGCAGCGCTTTCTTTAAAGCCATTAAGCTAGGCATGTAGTGCTCAAGTAATGAATCCACCCGGATCCCAAGGTATATCAAAGCCAATTTTAATTAACAATGATTTGTGATTTAGTAGTGAGCACAAAGTAACATATATCATGTAATGACGAAGTATAACTCTCTTCCTATGCATTGGCATGTCATAAAAGAACAATTCATGCACACATAGTAAAGGCCAATGAATAGTATAAACAGTTTCTTGCAATTTTATCATATTGGAAACATAGAGAGGTGGAGATATAGTTCCTCTCTCATAATAATTGCAAGTAGGAGCAGCAACCACATGCATATTATATCTATCAAAATCATCATGTGTAGTAGTAAAACGCAACCAATCAATATAATCCTTAATAAGGGCAAACTTCTCTGATATAGTGTAGTCAGGAGAATTCAAAAAGATAATAGGACTATCATGCGTGGGTGCAATAGCAACAATTTCATGTTTAACATAAGGAACTATAGCAAGTTCATCTCCATAAGCATAATTCATATTGGCATCTTGGCCACAAGCATAGCAAGCATCATCAAAAAGGGATATTTCAAAAGAATCAACGGGATCATAACAATCATCCTTCAGTAAGCACGAAGGGAAATTAAACAATGTATGACTTGAAGAGTTACTCTCATTAAAAGGTGGGCACGGGTAGCTAATCCGCTCTTCCTCCTTTTGTTCTTCGCTCTCCTCATCATCTTTTTCATCCAATGAGCTCACAGTTTCATCAATTTCTTCTTCCATTGACTCCTGCAAAATATTAGTCTATTCTCGGACTGCGGAGACTTTCTCAATAAATTCATCAATATCGTAATTGTATTTATAATTCTCATAGCAATATTTAAGGATAGCTAAATTTTCAGGTCTATAAACTGAATCATCAAAATCTTCAAACTCTTTAAACAAAGATTCAATTTCACAAGCACCCTTAAAAGCAACAAATTCTTCTATTCGTTCCACATCATAGTAATAATATATACCATTAGCATAAGAAGCTAAGGTTTCATTATCATTAAATTTGCATGAAAAGGGAAGGTGTGGAGCCTTCATCCTAGAGCAACAAGTATAATCATATCTCAAGCATAGTTGCCGAGCATACCAATGCAACATATAAATTTGATCCCATAATAGTTTCCCTTTTTGAGTCAAGCGATAATCCCTAAAGTATTCACGTTGATCCAACGTGTCTCCCATTACATAATTGAATGGGGTTTTCTCAAGATTATTAAAGTAGTGCATAATATCTTTCACATAATGAGCATCGAGGGTTTTTGGAGGTTCCCCATCTCCATGTGTAGCAAGTAAACCTAATTTTTTTGGTATTTCGTGTTCCATATCCATAACTAAAGATAGAGAACAACTTAGAACAGCAAATAAAAAGTACATAGTGATAAAGCAAACAAGCACACACGAGAATATTCACCCCACACTATTGCTCCCCGGCAACGGTGCCAGAAAAAGGTCTTGATAACCCACAAGTATAGGGGATCAATTGTAGCCTCTTTCGATAAGTAAGAGTGTCGAACCCAATGAGGAGCTAAAGGTAGAACAAATATTCCCTCAAGTTCTATCGACCACTGATGCAACTCTACGCATGCTTAACGTTCGCTTTACCTAGAACAAGTATGAAACTAGAAGTACTTTGTAGGTGTTCTTGGATAGGTTTGCAAGATAATAAAGAGCACGTAAATAAAAGGTAGGGGCTGTTTAGATAAATACACAACTAAATTAGTTTTAGTAAAGAGCTTTTTGTCACGAGAAAGTTATTTGTCCCTAGGCAATCGATAACTAGACTGGTAATCATTATTACAATTTTATTTGAGGGAGAGGCATAAGCTAACATACTTTCTCTTCTTGGATCATATGCACTTATGATTGGAACTCTAGAAAGCATCCACAACTACTAAAGATCATTAAGGTAAAACACAACCATAGCATTAAAGCATCAAGTCCTCTTTATCCCATACGCAACAACCCCCTTACTCGGGTTTGTGTTTCAGTCACTCACGCAACCCACTATAAGCGAATTATGAACATATTGCAAACCCTACAGCGGGGATCCCTCATGCTTGCGCGACACGGAGAGCACCATAGGACAGCACCAATAATTAAACATGCAACTCAGACAAATCACGATCATCAATTAACCCATAGGACAAAACGGGTCTACTCAAACATCATAGGATAGCCATACATCATTGGGAAATAATATATAGCATTGAGCACCATGTTTAAGTAGAGATTACAGTGGGTAAAAGAGGGGTTACACCGCTGCATAGAGGGGGGAAGAGTTGGTGATGATGGCGGTGAAGTTGTTGGCGTAGATTGCGGTGATGATGATGGCCCCGGCGGCGTTCCGGTGCCACCGGAAGTGAGGGGGAGAGAGCCCCCTCGTTCTTCTTATTCTTCCTTCACCTTCTCCCTAGATGGGAGAAGGGTTTCCCCTCTGGTCCATGGTCTCCATGGCGTGGGAGGGGCAAGAGCCCCTCCGAGATTGGATCTGTCTCTCTGTCTCTCTCTGTTTCTGCGTTCCTAGATCTGGCCTTTCACCGTTTCTTTTATAACCGGAGATCCGTAACTCCGATTGGGCTGAATTTTGGACACGATCTCTATCCAGATATTAGCTTTCTTGCAGCGAAAGAAGGGAAACAACCGCCTTACAAGGTGTCCACGAGGGTCAAGGGCGCGCCTGCCCCCTGGGGCGCGCCCCCTGCCTCGTGGCGCCCTCGGGCATCGTCTCGCGTTGATTCCACTTCCCAAAAATCAGATATATTCCAAAAAAATCTCCGTCAGTTTTTATTCCGTTTGGACTCCGTTTGATATGGATTTTCTGCGAAACAAAAAACATGCAAAAAATAGGAACTGGCACTGGGCACTGGATCAATATGTTAGTCCCAAAAATAGCATAAAAAGTTGCCTAAACTATATGAAAGTTGTATAATATTGGCATGGAACAATAAAAAATTATAGATACGACGGAGACGTATAAAATTGCTGACCAGCTCTCGCCACATCACGACAGTCTGTTTTCGGCTTTCTCTACTGAGGTGTTTGACCGGGCCAGCCGGAAACACAATCGCAGTAGTTCTTCCTTTACTACCTTAGCCAGAAAAATGAAACGTAAGGTAGCAAGCACAGGAGCCAGGCAACCCAACTATTGATCGAAGAAGTGATTCGGAGACGATGCATATAATGCAGTATTCGGGACGCCGAAATATACTCTGAGAGTGTTCGGACTTCCTATTTTTAAGAATATATATGGCTTGAAATAGAGCCCCTGGCGATTTAAGTCATACCAAGATGTATATGCCAATTCGGACATAAAGTGGGAAAACGGATTAAGAAATAAGCCAATACCGAACAAGGTTGGGCGAAATTGTTTCCATTATAATCTGATTGGTACGTCAAAAAATATTGTTACAGGAGATGCCATTAGCATCAAGGCCATTTTACATATCGAGAACAAGGGAAAGCTGTATGCAGGTCCTAAATTTGAAAAGATGATCTTGAAGATCCTTTGGACACTCTGCCGCACGACTGCACCGCTTTTCCCCATAGTGTATGGTCCTTTGAGAGGACCAACGACCGAGTGTATATAAGGGGCCTGGAAAAGGGCCCTAAGTACCATCGAAGAGTGGGGTGGGTTGTAAAGAACCTGAAAAAGAAAAAACAAGAATGAAAAGATGGAAGAATGTAAGGTCCGAATAGGGTTGAGCCGTGCCGTGGACCATGTTTTCCGTATGCCTTAGTCCGTGCCCATGGTATCTTTAGTGCGTAGTTATGTACGCGCGGTACGTATGCCACCATCCAGCTAGGGTTGTGACGGAGGCCGGATTGCTAATATAGCTCTGGACGAGCCGGGCTGTCGTTCTGTGGGGTAGACCGCACTCGTTTGATAGTGTTCGGGGGCTTGACTGCCGGGGCAGCATTCGGCTTGATAAGGCCACCCTGTGTTTTGGCTGCGAGAGTCGCGGTATGCTCCTCGGTATGGAGGGAGCGCTCCATGTTTCCATTGACTGTAATGACGCCGCAAGGTCTAGGAATTTTGAGCTTTAGGTAAGCATAATGCAGGGCCGCGTTGAAGGGGCGAAGGCGGTTCTTCTGAGCAGTGCATGATAACCGATGCGAAAAAGGACGGCGTCGAAGATCAACTCTTCGCTTCGGAAGTTGTCCGGCAAACCGAAGACCACTTCCAGTATTACTGAGCCCGTGCAGCGGGCTTCAACACCATGTATTACTCCTTTAAAGGTGGTTTTAGTGGGCTTGATTCTTGATGAATCGATGCCCATTTTGCAGACAGTGTCCTGATAAAGCAGGTTAAGGCTGCTGCCGCCATCCATAAGGACTCGCATGAGATGGAATCCGTCGATAATTGGGTCGAGGACCAATGTTGCTGACCCACCATGACGGATACTGGTAGGATGGTCTCTGCGATCGAAAGTGATCGGACAGGCTGACCATGGGTTAAATTTTGGGGCGACTGGCTCTATGGCATAGACGTCCCTTAGAGCTCGCTTGTGCTCCCTTTTGGAGATATGTGTAGCATATATCACATTCACCATTTTTACCTCGGGGGGAAATTTCTTCTGTCCCCCTGTGTTCGGTGGGCGAGGCTCTTCATCATCATCCTCGCTAGGCGGTCCCTTCCCCTCATGTTCGGCGTTTAGCTTGCCGGCCTGTTTAAAGACCCAACAATTCCTGTTGGTATGATTAGCAGGCTTATCAGGGGTGCCATGAATCTGGCAGGGCCGATCAAGTATTCTGTCCAAACTAGATGGACCGTCCTTGTTTCCTTTGAATGGCTTCTTCCGTTGACTGGGTTTAGAGCCACTGAATCCGGTGTTGCTTCGACGGTTGTGTTTGTTGCGTCGTGGCTTTCCGTTGCCATCCCTGGCTTCGGAGGTGCCAGGGTCGCTGGTGCTATTGCTTCTGCGAGCTAACCAGCTATCTTCTCCCATGCAAAAGTGGGTTATAAGTGCGGTAAGGGCTACCATGGTCTTCGGTTTTTCTTGGCCGAGGTTTCGGGCGAGCCACTCGTCTCAAACGCTGTGTTTAAAGGCCGCGATGGCTTCGGCGTCCAGACAGTCCACAATTTGGTCCTTTTTAATTAAGAACCTGGTCCATTGTTTCCGGGCTGATTCTCCGGGTTGCTGGACTATGTGACTAAGGTCATCGGCGTCTAGAGGCCGAACGTATATACCTTGGAAGTTGTCTCTAAAGGCGTCCTCCAAGTATTCCCAGCTGCCAATAGAGTTTTCTGGGAGGCTGTTTAACCAGTGCCATGCTAGTCCCATTAATTTTAGTGGGAGGTATTTGATGGCATGGAGATCATCACCGCGGGCCATGTGATTATGGAGAAGAAAAACTTCGATCCATAGTGCGGGATATGTAGTACCATCATATGATTCAATGTTCACGGGTTTAAACCCTTCGGGGAACTGGTGCTCCATCACCTCATCGGTGAAGCATAAGGGGTGTGTGATGACCCACAAGTACAGGGGATCTATCGTAGTCCTTTCGATAATTAAGAGTGTCGAACCCAACGAGGAGCAGAAGGAAATGATAAGCGGTTTTCAGCAAGGTATTCTCTGCAAGCACTGAAATTATAGGTAACAAATAGTTTTGTGATAAGATAATTTGTAACGAGCAACAAGTAACAAAAGTAAATAAAGTGCAGCAAGGTGGCCCAATCCTTTTTGTAGAAAAGGACAAGCCGGGACAAACTCTTATATAGAGAAAAGCGCTCCCGAGGACACATGGGAATTATCATCAAGCTAGTTTTCGTCACGTTCATATGATTCGCATTCGGTACTTTGATAATTTGATATGTGGGTGGACCGGTGCTTGGGTGCTGTCCTTACTTGGACAAGCATCCCACTTATGACTAACTCCTATTGCAAGCATCCGCAACTACAAAGGAAGTATTAAGGTAAACCTAACCATAGCATGAAACATATGGATCCAAATCAGCCCCTTATGAAGCAACGCATAAACTAGCGTTTAAGCTTCTGTCACTCTAGCAACCCATCATCTACTTATTACTTCCCAATGCCTTCCTCTAGGCCCAAATAATGGTGAAGTGTCATGTAGTCGACGTTCACATAACACCACTAGAGGAGAGACAACATACATCTCATCAAAATATCGAACGAATACCAAATTCACATGACTACTAATAGCAAGACTTCTCCCATGTCCTCAGGAACAAACGTAACTACTCACAAAGCATATTCATGTTCATAATCACAGGAGTATTAATATGCATATAGGATTTGAACATATGATCTTCCACCAAATAAACCAACTAGCATCAACTACAAGGAGTAATCAACACTACTAGCAACCTATAGGTACCAATCTCAGACTTAGAGACAAGAATTGGATACAAGAGATGAACTAGGGTTTGAGAGGAGATGGTGCTGGTGAAGATGTTGATGGAGATTGGCCCCCTCCCGATGAGAGGAGCGTTGGTGATGACGATGGCGATGATTTCCCCCTCCCGGAGGGAAGTGTCCCCGGCAGAACAGCTCCGCCGGAGCCCTAGATTGGTTCCGCCAAGGTTCCGCCTCGTGGCGGCGGAGTCTCGTCCCGAAAGCTTGCTTATGATTTTTCTTCGGACGAAAGACTTCATATAGCAGAAGATGGGCACCGGAGGGCCACCAGGGGGCCCACGAGGCAGGGGGCGCGCCCAGGGGGTAGGGCGCGCCCCCCACCCTCGTGCCAGGGTGTGGGCCCCCTCTGGTATTTTCTTCGCTCAGTATTTTTTATTATTTCCAAAAATAACTTCCGTGGAGTTTCAGGACTTTTGGAGTTGTGCAGAATAGGTCTCTAATATTTGCTCCTTTTCCAGCCCAGAATTCCAGCTGCCGGCATTCTCCCTCTTTATGTAAACCTTGTAAAATAAGAGAGAATAGGCATAAGTATTGTGACATAATGTGTAATAACAGCCCATAATGCAATAAATATCGATATAAAAGCATGATGCAAAATGGACGTATCAACTCCCCCAAGCTTAGACCTCGCTTGTCCTCAAGCGGAAGCCGATAACGATAAATATGTCCACATGTTTAGAGGTAGAGGTGTCGATAAAATAAAATACGGACATGAGAGCATCATGATCATTCTTATAACAGCAACATATATGGATATTGTCATATGATTTCTTATGCTCAAGTAATAATCTATTCACAATGTCAAGTATGAATCAGAAACTTTATTGAGAACTAACAAACTATAATCTCAGTCATTGAAGCAATTGCAATTTATCATAACATCAGAAAGAGTCTATGTAAGAGCTTTTCAGCAAGTCCACATACTCAACTATCATTTAGTCTTTCACAATTGCTAACACTCACGCAATACTTGTGGTTACGGAGTTTTAATCGGACACAGAGAAAGATAGGGGCTTATAGTTTCGCCTCCCAACCTTTTACCTCAAGGGTAATGTCAACAATAATAGTTCATGCTAACTTACATCCAATTAGATATATATATATCAGGATCTTTCCAACACACTGTGCTTGCCAAAGGATAAAATGTAAAAAGGAAAGGTGAAGATCACCATGACTCTTGCATAAGGTAGAAGATAAAAGTAAAAGATAGGCCCTTCGCAGAGGGAAGCAGAGGTTGTCATGCGCTTTCAGGGTTGGATGCACAAAATCTTAATGCGAAAGAACGTCACTTTATATTGCCACTTGTGATATGGACCTTTATTATGCAGTCCGTCGCTTTTATTTCTTCCACATCACAAGATCGTATAAAGCTTATTTCCTCCACACTAATCAAGTCATACATATTTAGAGAGCAATTTTTATTGCTTGCACCGATGACAACTTACTTGAAGGATCTTACTCAATCCATAGGTAGATATGGTGGACTCTCATGGCAAAACTGGGTTTAAGGGTATTTGGAAGCACAAGTAGTATCTCTACTTGGTGCAAAGAATTTGGCTAGCATGAGGGAGAAAGGCAAGCTCAACATGTTGGATGATCCATGACAATATACTTTATTTCAGATATAAGAAAACATAACCCATTACGTTGTCTTCCTTGTCCAACATCAACTCTTTAGCATGTCATATTTTAATGAGTGCTCACAATCATAAAAGATGTCCAAGATAGTATATTTATATGTGAAACCTCTCTTTCTTTATTACTTCCTATTAATTGCAACGATGACCAAAGCTATGTTTGTCAACTCTCAACAACTTTTAATCATCATACTCTTTCTATGTGAAGTCATTACTCTCCATAAGATCAATATGATCTCTTTATTTCTTTTTATTCTTTATCTTTTCTTTTATTCCCTCAAGATCATAGCAAGATAATCAAGCCCTTGTCTCAACACTAATCTTTATTATATAGCTCATGGACTCGATTTCATAAAGGGATCATAAAGCAAAACTCAAAACTAGATCATACCAAAACATTATTCTACTAGATCAAGATATTACTAAAAGGATCGAACTAAGAAAAATGGTAAAGATAGGAGTGTGATGGTGATACGATACCGGGGCACCTCCCCCAAGCTTGGCAGTTGCCAAGGGGAGTGCCCATACCCACGTGATTATATCTCATTCTTCGGAGGTGATGGTGTGATATTCTTGGCGATGATACTCCTCAGGATACGATTCTCCTCCTCGAGCTTATTGAGTTGCTGCTTGAGATCCATTATCTCCTTACGGAGCTTACCCGTGACGGTTAAAGCTCCTTGTACCCATGGATGTTGCATAGCTGTGGGGGAACAAGTAACACTCTTTTTCATATTCTCGTAAGAAAGAAATCTAACATTGGAAGGGATAACCGAGTTTGGAATAGCCGAGGTCTGTAGACTTCTTGATCCTCCTCCATGGCATCTATCCTCTTCAAATCAGCCTCCATCTCTTCCTCCGTTGCTGGCCCAAAGTGGTCAGCATCGCTGTTTGTCCTTGATCTCGATGCCGGATGAGACACCCGGCTCTCCCAGACTGACTCTTGAGAAGACATCTTGCTCTAATCTGCAGCAGCAACAACTCGAAACACAAACAGAGGATAATTGCGTGATACGGGAGTCAAAACCTTCGGGAGATTATATAATGAATTTTTACCGACCGAAAGAAGTATCGTGCAAGAAAATGGAGTCCTGAGAGCGCACGAGGTGCCCACGGGGCAGGGGCGCGCCCAGGGGGTAGGGCGGGCCCTCCACCCTCGTGGAGCCCTCGTGTCCTTCCCGGACTGCTTCTTATTTTTCTATTTTTCTGAATATTCCAAAATGGAGAAAATTTCCCACTGTTTTGGAGTCAGTTTACTCAGCGTACCACATACCTATTCCTTTTCGGAGTCTGAAACGTTCTGGAAAGAGTCCCTTATGTATTCCTCCGGGGTTATGGTTTCAATAACATTAGTTTCAACATTTATAGGATTACCTGGATATCATGTTTGATTCTTTGACCATTCACCACCTTCGGATTTGTGCCTTCGAAGTTGTTGATTTTTATGGCACCGGAACGATAGACCTCCTCGATAACGTAAGGACCTTCCCATTTAGAGAGAAGTTTTCCTGCAAAAAATCTTAAACGAGAGTTGTATAATAATACATAATCACCTACATTAAACTCACGCTTTTGTATTCTTTTTTCATGCCATCTTTTAACTTTTTCTTTAAACAACTTGGCATTCTCATAGGCTTGGGTTCTCCATTCATCAAGTGAGCTAATTTCAAATAACCTCTTCTCACCGGCAAGTTTGAAATCATAGTTGAGCTCTTTAATGGCCCAATATGCCTTATGTTCTAGTTCGAGAGGTAAGTGACATGCTTTTCCATAAACCATTTTATACGGAGACATACCCATAGGATTTTTATATGCAGTTCTATAGGCCCATAATGCATCATCAAGTTTCTTGGACCAATTCTTTCTAGATCTATTAACAGTCTTTTGCAAAATTAATTTGAGCTCTCTATTACTCAATTCTACTTGACCACTAGACTGTGGGTGATAAGGAGATGCAATTCTATGATTAACATCATACTTAGCAAGCATTTTACGGAAAGCACCATGAATAAAATGTGAACCACCATCAGTCATTAAATATCTAGGGACTCCAAACCTCGGAAAAATAACTTCTTTAAGCATCTTAATAGAAGTGTTATGATCAGCACTACTAGTTGGAATAGCTTCTACCCACTTAGTAACGTAATCAACAGCAACTAAAATATGTGTATATCCATTAGAGGCAGGAAACGGTCCCATATAATCAAAGCCCCAAACATCAAATGGTTCAATAACAAGTGAATAATTCATAGGCATTTCTTGACGTCTACTAATATTACCAATTCTTTGACATTCATCACAAGATAAGACAAACTTACGGGCATCCTTGAAGAGAGTAGGCCAATAAAAACCGGATTGCAATACCTTATGTGCAGTTCTATCTCCAGCGTGGTGTCCTCCATAAGCCTCGGAGTGACACTTGCGTAGGATCTGTTCCTGTTCATGCTCAGGTACACAACGTCTAATAACACCATCTACTCCTTCTTTATAAAGATGTGGGTCATCCCAAAAGTAATGTCTCAAATCATAGAAAAACTTTTTCTTTTGCTGGTATGTGAAACTAGGTGGTATAAATTTAGCAACAATGTAATTAGCATAATCAGCATACCATGGAGCAGTACGAGAAGCATTTATGACATTTAATTGTTCATCAGGAAAGCTATCATCAATAGGTAGTGGGTCATCAAGAACATTTTCTAACCTAGACAAGTTGTCTGCAACGGGGTTCTCAGCTCCCTTTCTATCAATAATATGCAAATCAAATTCTTGTAGCAAGAGAACCCATCTAATAAGTCTAGGTTTAGCATCTTTCTTTTCCATAAGATATTTAATAGCAGCATGATCAGTGTGAATAGTTACTTTAGAATCAACAATATAAGGTCTGAACTTATCACAAGCAAATACAACTGCTAAGAATTCTTTTTCAGTAGTAGCATAATTTCTCTGAGCACTGTCTAGAGTTTTACTAGCATATTGAATAACATTTAATTTCTTATCAACTCTTTGCCCTAGAACAACACCTACAGCATAATCACTAGCATCACACATAATTTCAAAGGGTAAATTCCAATCAGGTGGCTGAACAATAGGTGCAGAAATCAATGCTTTCTTAAGTATTTCAAATGCTTCTACACAATCATCATCAAAGACAAATGGTATATCTTTTTGTAATAGATTAGTCAGAGGCCGAGAAATTTTTGAGAAGTCCTTAATGAACCTCCTATAAAAACCGGCATGACCAAGGAAACTTCTTATACCTTTGATGTCCTTGGGACATGGCATCTTTTCAATAGCATCAACTTTAGCTTTATCAACTTCAATACCTCTTTCAGAAATTTTATGCCCCAAGACAATGCCTTCATTAACCATAAAGTGGCACTTTTCCCAATTCAAGACAAGATTAGTTTCTTCACATCTCTGCAAAACTCGATCAAGGTTGCTCAAGCAATCATCAAAAGAGGATCCATAAACGGAGAAATCGTCCATGAAAACCTCACAAATCTTTTCACAAAAGTCAGAGAATATAGCCATCATGCATCTTTGAAAGGTAGCAGGTGCATTACATAAACCAAAAGGCATACGTCTATAAGCAAAAGTACCGAAAGGGCAAGTAAAAGTGGTCTTTGCTTGATCATCAGCTGACACAGGTATTTGAGAGAAACCAGAATAACCATCTAGAAAGCAAAAATGTGTATGTTTGGATAATCTTTCTAGCATTTGATCAATGAAAGGCAAGGGGTAATGATCTTTTTTAGTAGCTTTATTTAATTTGCGGAAATCAATTACCATCCTATAACCTGTAATAATTCTTTGCGGAATCAATTCATCTTTATCATTAGGAACAACAGTAATACCTCCCTTCTTAGGGACACAATGGACAGGACTTACCCACTGACTATCAGCAACGGGATAAATTATACCTGCCTCAAGGAGCTTTAATATTTCCTTTCTTACCACTTCTTTCATCTTAGGATTCAGCCGTCGTTGATGATCAATAACTGGTTTGGCATCTTTCTCCAAATTTATTTTGTGTTGACATAGAGTGGGACTAATGCCCTTAAGATCATCAAGAGTATATCCAATAGCAGCACGGTGCTTCTTCAGAGTTTTCAATAATTTTTCTTCCTCCTTCTCTGAAAGGTTAGCACTAATAATAACAGGATATATCTTCTTTTCATCAAGATAAGCATATTTAAGAGTATCAGGTAATGGTTTAAGCTCAAACACGGGATCACCCTTGGGTGGAGGAGGATCCCCTAGGATTTCAACAGTCAAGTTGTGTTTCAAAATAGGTCCCTGTTTAAAGAACACTTCATCTATTTCCTTTCTTTCATTCATAAACATATCATTTTCATGGTCTAGCAAATATTGTTCTAAATGATCACTAGGAGGTACAGCAATAGAAGCAAGACCAATAATTTCATCTTTACTAGGCAATTCCTCTTCACGGTGTTGTCTACAAAATTTAGAAAAGTTAAACTCATGAGACATATCACCTAAACCAATAGTAACAACATCCTTTTCGCAGTCTATCTTAGCATTAATAGTGTTTAAGAAGGGTCTACCAAATATAATGGGACAAAAGCTATCTTGTGGGGAACCAAGAACAAGAAAATCAGCAGGATATTTAGTTTTCCCACACAAAACTTCAACATCTCTAACAATTCCAATTGGTGATATAGTATCTCTATTGGCAAGCTTAATTGTGACATCAATTTCTTCTAACTCAGTAGGTGCAATATCATGCATAATTTCTTTGTATAAGTCAATAGGTATTGCACTAGCACTAGCACCCATGTCACATAAGCCATGATAACAATGATCTCCTATTTTAATAGAAATAAAAGGCATGCCTACCACAGGTCTATGTTTATCTTTAGCACTAGGTTTAGCAATTCTAGCAATCTCATCACAGAAATAAATAACATGCCCATCAATATTATCAGCCAAGAGATCTTTAACAATAGCAATATTAGGTTCAACTTTAACTTGCTCAGGAGGTGTATAGGTTCTAATATTGCTTTTACGAACCACAGTTGAAGCTTTAGCATGATCCTTTATCCTAACAGGAAAGGTGGTTTCTCAACATAAGCAGTAGGAACAATAGGATCATTATAAGTGATAGTCTTTTCTTCAACTTTAATAGGTGCAACTACTTTTACTTCTATGGGAGGATGATATTTAAACCACTTCTCCTTAGGGAGATCAACGTGAGCAGCAAAAGATTCACAAAAAGAAGCTACTATCTCAGAGTCAAGTCCATATTTAGTGCTAAATTTACGAAAAACATTGGTATCACTAAAAGATTTAACACAATCAAACTTAGGTGTTATACCTGACTCCTTACCTTCGTCGAGGTCCCAATCTTCAGAGTTGCATTTAATTCTTTCCAATAAATCCCATTTGAATTCAATAGTCTTCATCATAAAAGAACCAGTACAAGAAGTATCGAGCATGGTGCGATTGTTGTCAGAAAGCCGAGCATAAAATTTTTGAATAATCATTTCTCTTGAGAGCTCATGATTGGGGCATGAATATAACATTGACTTAAGCCTCCCCCAAGCTTGAGCGATGCTTTCTCCTTCGCAAGGCCAAAAATTATATATATAATTACGATCACGATGAACAAGATGCATAGGATAAAACTTCTGATGAAATTCCAATTTCAATCGCTTATAGTCCCATGACCCCGTATCATCACATAGCCTATACCATGTCAATGCATCTCCCTTCAAAGATAAAGGGAAGACCTTCTTCTTGATAACATCATCGGGCATACCTACAAGCTTAAATAATCCACAAACTTCATCCACATAGATTAGGTGCTCATCAGGATGTAATGTTCCGTCTCCTGCAAAAGGATTAGCTAGCAGTTTTTCTATCATACCCGAAGGAATTTCAAAGTAGACATTTTCATTTTCAGTAGGTTGAGGAGCAATTCTTTGCTCTACTGGTCGGGGTGAAGATACCCCGAACAAGCCCCTCGGAGGATTACTTTCCATAGCAACAAGTGATAGTAAATTTCAGCACACTATATAAATTTTTCCTTACCAAATTCCACCTACCGAAGGCGCTTCACTTCCCGGCAACGGCGCCATAAAAGAGTCTTGATGACCCACAAGTATAGGGGATCTATCATAGTCCTTTCGATAAGTAAGAGTGTCGAACCCAATGAGGAGCAGAAGGAAATGATAAGCGGTTTTCAACAAGGTATTCTCTGCAAGCACTGAAATTATAGGTAACATATAGTTTTGTGATAAGATAATTTGTAACGAGCAACAAGTAACCAAAGTAAATAAAGTGCAGCAAGGTGGCCCAATCCTTTTTGTAGCAAAGGACAAGCCTGGACAAACTCTTATATAGAGAAAAGCGCTCCCGAGGACACATGGGAATTATCGTCAAGCTAGTTTTCGTCACGTTCATATGATTCGCGTTCGGTACTTTGATAATTTGATATGTGGGTGGACCGGTGCTTGGGTGCTGCCTTACTTGGACAAGCATCCCACTTATGACTAACTCCTATTGCAAGCATCCGCAACTACAAAAGAAGTATTAAGGTAAACCTAACCATAGCATGAAACATATGGATCCAAATCAGCCCCTTACGAAGCAACGCATAAACTAGGGTTTAAGCTTCTGTCACTCTAGCAACCCATCATCTACTTATTACTTCCCAATGCCTTCCTCTAGGCCCAAACAATGGTGAAGTGCCATGTAGTCGATGTTCACATGACACCACTAGAGGAGAGACAACATACATCCCATCAAAATATCGAACGAATACAAAATTCACATGACTACTAATAGCAAGACTTCTCCCATGTCCTCAGGAACAAACGTAACTACTCACAAAGCATATTCATGTTCATAATCAGAGAAGTATTAATATGCATATATGATCTGAACATATGATCTTCCACCAAATAAACCAACTAGCATCAACTACAAGGAGTAATAAACACTACTAGCAACCTACAAGTACCAATCTCAGACTTAGAGACAAGAATTGGATACAAGAGATGAACTAGGGTTTGAGAGGAGATGGTGCTGGTGAAGATGTTGATGGAGATTGGCCCCCTCCCGATGAGAGGAGCATTGGTGATGACGATGGCGATGATTTCCCCCTCCCGGAGGGAAGTGTCCCCGGCAGAACAGCTCCGCCGGAGCCCTAGATTGGTTCCGCCAAGGCTCCGCCTCGTGGCGGCGGAGTCTCGTCCCGAAAGCTTGCGTATGATTTTTCTTCGGACGAAAGACTTCATATAGTAGAAGATGGCCACCAGGGGCCCACGAGGCAGGGTCACGCCCAGGGGGGTAGGGCGCGCCCCCACCCTCGTGCCCAGGGTGTGGGGCCCCTCTGGTATTTTCTTCGCTCAGTATTTTTTATTATTTCCAAAAATAACTTCCGTGGAGTTTCAGGACTTTTGGAGTTGTGCGGAATAGGTCTCTAATATTTGCTCCTTTTCCAGCCCAGAATTCCAGCTGCCGGCATTCTCCCTCTTTATGTAAACCTTATAAAATAAGAGAGAATAGGCATAAGTATTGTGACATAATGTGTAATAATAGCCCATAATGCAATAAATATTGATATAAAAGCATGATGCAAAATGGACGTGTCAGTGTGCGGCGCCTCTGTATCGACCGATGTCGCGGCGCAGTTCGGATGAAGTCCGAATGCGGTTTTCGGCACGAGTGAGGTTGTGCCTGTCGCGCCAGGCCTGATGGCCATCCTCTGCGTCGGAGCACGCCCCCTTGACCCATAGATTGACCTTGTCTGACCGGCTCTATTGTCCAGGTCCTTGCGTAGGTCATAGGTATAGCTCGGGGCCGCTGCCTCCTTGCCTTGACGACGGGGTGGCGCGGGCTGGTGTTCGGCGTAAGTATCCGGTCTGTCCTGTCCACGTGGTGGTCGGTCAGGTTCGTCAGTGGGTTTATACTTTGGCGGTATTGGATCAAGGGGCTCGCCATCGAATTGTGGTAGCAGCTTGCGCTTCGGGTAGCTCTTGGTTGGGCGTTTGAGGCCATATTCCTCGGCTGCCAGGACTTTAGTCCATCTGTCATTGAGCGTATCCTGTTCGGCTTGGAGTTGCTGCTGCTTCTTTTTTAGGCTTCTCGCAGTGGCGATTAGCCGGCGCTTAAAGCGCTCTTGTTCGAGGGGTTCCTCCGACACGATGAAATATTCATCACCGAGGCGCACATCCTCTTCGAAGATCGGTAGGTAGGTACTATCTTCGGAGTCCTCGTTCCCGACTGGATCGTCAGGGTTAACTTGCCCATCATCCCAATCATCCTATTCGGATGTTGGCTCGACAGGGGCTTCGGGGTCTTCAGCATTCTCCGGAGTGTTATTGTCTCCGGTGCCGGTATTGCCGTCTTTTTCGCGACACGATTTTGAGCGGTGCCGCTGACGTTGACGCTTTGGAGGTGCTTCAACAGGCTTGTCCTCAACCGGATCCTTCTTGCCGTCGTCGTCATCCTCTTTGGGTGTGTCTACCATGTACACGTCGTATGTGGAGGTGGCCGTCTAACGTCTGGTAAACGGAGGGTCTTGGCCTTGTTCGTCTCCGGCATCGTCGTCCATGCCGTCGATGTCTTCGGAGGCGTAGTCCAGCATGTCGGTTAAATCTTCGACAGTGGCTATGAAGTGGGTGGTGGGTGGGACGTAAAACTCCCCGCTCTCAGCCCCTAGTCCGGGCTGGGCGTAATTCGGAAGCGATTCCTCTGTAATGGTGAGGGATCACATTAAGGCCATAGCCTCGTTTAGGAGCGAGGTTTGGACGGGGAAGCGAGAGTCCACGGGGGCGGCCGGGGTGAGAGCCTCTTGGCCACGCTCGCTTGACGCGGACCACGAGAATTCAGATCTGGAGTCCGAGGGGGAGTCCGGCACTTTAGCGACAAGGGTAGCCCGGTTCGTCTTCGGGTTTGCCGATGGCGCAGTCCCATCCAGATCTCCGGTAGCAAGTTCCATAATTGCAGGGAGTCTGGCGGGCTCTAAACTCCCGTCTTCGGACCCGGTAATCCGCTCTGGATCTAAGGCCAGAGTGGCGATCGGGGCCGCGAACCCTTCGAAGATCAAGTCTCCTCGGATATCAACGACATCAGATTTCCAAAACTGGTCTGATGACCATGAGCGTAGCTGTCGATCTGCTCAAGTGACCAGTCGAGTTGGCACGCAGTGCGAAGCCATCCAATACGAAAATTTGGCCGGGGATGAAAGTCTCTCCCGAGACGACATCGTTGTGGATGATTGAACGAGCCATCGAACCTTCTGTCGACAGCACAGAGGAACTCTCAATGAAAGCACCAATGTCGGTGTCAAAACCGGCCGATCTCGGGTAAGGGGTCCCGAACTATGCGTCTGAGGATCGAAGGTAACAGGAGGCAGGGGACATGATGTTTACCCAGGTTCGTGCCCTCTTAATGGCGGTTATACCCTACTTCCTGCTTGATTGACTTTGATGAGTATGGGGGTTACAAGAGTTGATCTACCTCGAGATCGTAATGGCCAAACCCTAGATGTCTAGCCTGTATGATTATGATCACATTTACAGACTAAAACCCTCCGGTTTATATAGATACCGGAGGGGCCTAGGGTTGTACAGAGTCGGTTTACAGGGAAAGGACTTTACATCCGAACGCCAAGCTTGCCATCCACGCAAAGGATAGTCCCATCCGGACACGGGGGAAGGCCTTCTATCTTGTATCTTCTTGGACCATTAGTTCGGCCCATATCACATAGCCCGGACGCCCGGGGACCCCCTAATCCAGGACTCCCTCAATGCCCTTAGAGCATCTCCAGTCGTTCGGCCCCCAGAGCACCGAAAAAAGAGCCGCCTGAGGGCGAACCAGCGCTAACTTGCGCGTGGGGGCGACTCCGTTCCCAGTCATCGCCCCCGGGTCGTCGCCAATACGTGCGAATTCGGCAATATTTCGTACAAATTTGTGCAAACTCGGCGATCTGGCACGAACTCGGCGAAATTTCATTGAAATTTGTACACAAAACATAAAACATGCAAACTACGCCTACTGCTACGCCAAACTACGCCTAGGCACTGCGCCGCGTCCCCGGAGGAGAGCGAGCCGGAGCCCGACGACGAGGACGTCCCCGGCTCCATCCGCCGCGGCGTCCAGGAGTTGCCACGGCGGCGATAGAACGACGGCCGCGGCGGGTACTCGAGGCGCAGCGTGTTGCGGGTCTCGATGTGGTCGAGGACGGCCTCGAGGGTGCGGCCGGGGACGCCCCACCACTAGCGCCGCCCGTCGGCGTTGAGGCGTCCGCGGGGGATGATGCCGTTGGCGGAGGCGATCTGGTCTTCGCGGCGGCGCTAAAAATCGTCCATGGCGTGTGGCTGTCGGCGGCGTACCTCGGCTCGTTCCGCTGCTCCTCCGGCATCGACGAGCGGATGCAGGCGATCTCGGCCCGCCGTGCCGCTCCTTCAGGCACCGACGGCACCGGGACACCGCCGGCGCTCAGCCTCCACACCCCCGACACACGCATGTCCGGTGGCGCCTGATACTCGGCCTCGTAGAGGAGGCTCTCCTCCGGCTCTTGGAGATGGTGGCGGCCGAAGCCGTTCGCCGCCGCGCCGTCGCCTTGGAACCTCTCGGCCATTTTTCTCGTCGGCGGGAAGAGGGGAGAGTGCTTCTTTGTGCGACGGATGCGAGGAGGGGATGCGAGCTGTGGCGTCCACCGGCTGGGAGGTCGCCTTTTATAGCCGCAGCGCGGCGGCGAGAGGCTGCATGCCGGGCGACGCGTGGCGGGAGAGGGTGGGACGCGCGTCGGTGGCGCCTGCACTGCGCCGCCCATGAGGCATCAATGGAGGCTGACCGGCGCGGCAGCGCCGCAGCCTTGGCATTGATTCCCGCGGGAAGCGAGGCGATGAGGACGACGAAGCGGCATCTCGCTGACTCGGCGGGCCCGCAGTGAGTTCGCGCCAAAATCGCTCGCCTCGGCGCTCTCAGGCGCCCCCCAGCGCGCCGGGTTCGGCCTGGGTCCGCCGGCCCCAATTTTGACCAACCCGACGAAAAACGGGCTCCTAGGACGCGATTGGGTCGATTTTCGCCCATCGATGCTAAAAATCATCTGGGGAGGGACGTGTTGGGGGCGCGACTGGAGATGCTCTTAACGCTCTCCGTGCAACTCACCCTAGCTCACACCGACAGAGAAGGCATCCATCGCGCTCTAACCTTGCGAAGTGTATATATATTAGTATTAAAAACACACAGTTGGTGCTGCTCAACGGCATCACCATATCAGATCCAACCAGCGTTTGTTGGATGGTGTACAGTACCGGGCTGGAGATTAACATACATGATGGTCCGAAGCTCCGTCGTCGTGTGCTACACAAAGGCTCAAGAAAACCATCAGTGTGTCTACTTGTTTTTGTACTTATATAATTTACTTGTTTTGTGGTTTAGCGACGCGTTTCAGCGCTTTGCCAGTTGGGGTCAGAACGTGCTTGCACGTATACGAAGTTGTTTTCCAGTCAATAAGATAAGAGCCCATTTGTTTGCAAGACCAAACGCGAGATACACAATAATTCCGCAAAAACTCTTACGAGAAAATCTCTTACATCGCGGCTACGGCGTTGCGCTCTCGGCTCTCTGTCGTGAACCGCGTGGGGGAATGGATCGAGGCCGCCCGTTAAAAAAAGGCGAGGAGGCGGAGAAGCGGCGCATGCGCACACATGGGGATGGCATTTTTGCCACCCTCGTGTTGCGGTTTGGTTCCAGATCCAGTGACAGTGCTCGCCACAAGACAAAAGCTCGCTGCACCTGCCTGCAGGCCCAGCTCACCGGCGAAGAATATCTTAAGCATACAAACACAAGCTGCGTCCGTCCAGTTGCAGTCGCCACCCACCACCACTAGAGCCATCAGCACATCAAAGAGGCAATGGACAAAAAAGAATCCGCACTTGCTTGGCTTTCCAGCTAGTAACTCAGCTTGTCGTCCGGTTACTGGCTCCCAGGTGATACAGATCGGCCTTTCACGGCGTCGGTGGATCGGCTAGCAGCAATGGCGCGCGCGTTCGGCGTCGGCGCTGCGATGCTCGTCGTCGTGTCGGCCTTCTTCGCGCCGGCGGTGACGGCGCAGACCGGCAGCTGCAACGACCCGCTGCCGACCGAGCTCGTCGGCAACTACTCCGGGATGGCCTGCAGCCCCGTCTGGAACAACTTCGTGCTCCGGGTAAGTGCCACTGCCGCCGCGAGCCAGTAGGCCGTAGATCCGGGTGATCTTGAGGGAGACCGGGAGCGTTCTTGATTGCCTCTCACCGAACCGATTCCGCTGTCTCCTCCAGTACGCGCAGGGCGGGGACAACGTGCTGCGGGTGGTGCTCTCCGCGATGTACAGCTCCGGGTGGGTGGGGATGGCGTTCTCCAAGGACGGCCTCATGGTGGGCTCGAGCGCCATGGTCGGGTGGGTCGGCAAGAAGGGGCAAGCCCACGTCAAGCAGTTTGCCCTCAACGGCAAGGCGCCCTCCATGGTCGTCGCCGACAGGGGCTTCCTCGTCTCCAACGGCCACGACCACACCGTCCTTGTCAAGCAGGCCAAGATCTACCTCGCCTTCCAGCTCAACTTCGACTCGCAGCTCAAGAAGCAGCAGGTGCTCTTCGCCTTCGGCTCTGCCATCCCTGTCAACGACCGCCTAGCCGAGCACCAGGGCAAGACGTCCATCACCTTTGATTTCACCACAGGTGAGTTGGGTTCCTTCGCGCCTGCTAACCATCTAATGCAAACTTAACTTACCGAATGGAAATATAAATAGATTTCACTTTCTCACCTCGTGCATGATTAATGCACATCTCATTACATGTACTGTATGTTTGATGAAACTGTTGCTTCAGTAAATTTAATCAGCTACTGACAAATTGTAACTAAATAAATTGTAAAAAGTTGCCTGTGACAGTTCAGTGTGATCGACCTGTGCTGATCGAATCAGATACCATATCTTTGACAAATCAATTGAGGATGGCATTTTAACCATTAGTGCAGTGACGACTCAGTCACCAAGTCATTATTTTCTTGAAAACAATTTGGCACTTGTTTGCAGGCAGCTCTTCAGGCTCCTCCTTCCCGAGTGGCCTAAAAAGGACTCATGGGGCACTCAACCTGTTCGCTTGGGGTGTCCTCCTGCCTATCGGTGCCATTATCGCTCGGTACTGCAGGGGTTGGGACCCTCTGTGGTTCTACCTTCATGGCGGCATTCAGTTCGTCGGCTTCATCCTCGGTTTGGCTGGCGTTGTGGCTGGAGTATCACTGTACGGCAAGATCCAGGCAGATGTTCCAGCACATAGAGGCCTTGGCATATTTGTGCTTGTGCTTGGTATCCTCCAGGTACTGTATGTGATAAATAAATAACCTGCTCTAAGAACTAATGTCATGGACAATGTGGTCAGTAAAATCTTGTCAACTGAAGGCATTATATATGGATCTGAATATATGTGTAACTTTGCAGATTCTAGCGTTCTTCCTACGGCCCAACAAAGACTCGAAGTACCGGAAATACTGGAACTGGTATCACCATTGGGTAGGCAGGCTTGTGCTCTTCTTTGCAGCAGTCAACATTGTCTTGGGGATCAAAGTTGGAGGCGCGGGTAACTCGTGGAAGATCGGCTATGGTTTCAACCTGGCCATCCTTCTCATCACCATTATCACCCTGGAAGTCCTAGTGTGGACAAGGTGGAAAAACAACAGCGGTCCTGCGACGACGTACTGACAATGCTTGACTAGGGTTCTTGTTCTGTGAGCTGCTGAAGGCCCTATTATTTTCATTCGTTTCCTTCTTCTTATGCTGTTGTTGTAAGCATGTAATCTATTCTGCAGAATCTTTTAGCAGGGATCTGCGAGACTAGTCTATCGGTGATGTGTTTTGGATTTGAAATGTGTAGAGTGTTTGAATGTACTACTCCAATGTTGTTTCTTCCAATGCGTGACGAAGAGTGAATAGTGGTATTTTCCTTGTTCAGCTAATTTAGGGGCTATTTCTTGTTCCCTTGTCTATTTCAAAAATGCTCCCCTGCGATTCTAAAAAATGCTATAACATTACATTTGTCTATTTTCCTTGTTCAGCTAATTTAGGGGCTTATTCCAAAAAACTCTCTTGTTCATTATTTTCCCTTGTCTCTTTCTTGTTGTTGTTGTGCGTCAAATGTAATGTTACAGCATTTTTTAGAATCTGGTTTTCTTTTTTTCAGTTTTTTTTTGGCTAGTTTTTTTTGGCTCCCCTGTGACCATTTTTTGAAAACATGTGAAGTTTTTCAAATTTGCAAACTTTTCTCAAAACACGTGAACTTTTTTCAAATTCGTGAACCTTTTTTCGAATGCATGAACTTCTTTCAAATGCATGAACATATTTCAGATCCACAAACTTTTCCAAGTTTTCTAAAACAACAAGTTCAGTGAACTCCTTCTCAAATTCGTGAATGTTTTCTTCCTAATCGATGAACATTTTTAAAAATGATGATTTTTTTCAAATTAGTGAACTTTTTTCATAATTAGGAATTTTTCGAAATCCATGAATTTTTTTAAATCGTGAATATTGTCAAATTTTGAACTTTTCCAAATTCTTGAAAAATATTTAAATTCATGAACTTTTTTGAAAATTCATGATCCTTTTTCCAAATTCATATACTTTGTTCAAATTCACATTTTCTTATCCTAATTGATGAAAAAAATTTCAAACCCGCAATAAAATTGATAAACTTTTTCCAAGTTCATGAACTTTTCATATTAATAGGGAAAACCGAAACCTTTTTTTTTTGAAAAACAGCAGGTTTATTTCACATGAGCTAGTATTGGAAAAAAACTTAGCAAACAAAACCACCTAGCGAAGCAGCACCGCCTCGAGCGGTCGAAAAAGCAGCGGTGGAGCGTGCTATGGGCCACGACCCTCTAGCGGCGTGCACGAGCGCCAGTCCGTTTATCGGGTGCTAAAGGCGCCAACGAGAAGCTCCCACTGCAGGCACGTCCTTAAAAAAAACGAACCCGATGCAGTTCCACACCTTGATTTATTTTTTAACACAGTTCAGACGCATGTGCTCATACATACGCGCATAC
The DNA here is from genome assembly GCF_018294505.1 of Triticum aestivum. Taxonomy (NCBI): domain Eukaryota; kingdom Viridiplantae; phylum Streptophyta; class Magnoliopsida; order Poales; family Poaceae; genus Triticum; species Triticum aestivum. The sequence continues at coordinate 371,909,864 of NC_057802.1, forward strand.
ACTCATCCCTATTTACACACACACGCACACCCTATCCCTATGAACACCTTCGAGAGACTGAGCCGACATATCATCTTGATGATTTACGAAGTCAGCGTAGGTGTCTTGTCGTCGACGGAAACGTCTCCTCCCACTGAAAACGCATCGCCAGGAATCCTGAAATAAATCCGGAAATAATGTGAGCACCAGGACTTGAACCCTGATAGGCTGGGGATACCACCTTGATTGGTTCATGCTATTTCACTAACCAGCATTCTTTTCGTAGTACAAATCGCGGTAACCAAGTAGAACACCTCTCTACCCCTCAAAAAATAGAAGTAGGACACCTTGTTGTGTGTAGTTTACTTCTCTTTTCTTCTTCAAATATAGCGCTTAAAAACACAGCGCTTTTCCTGTTAGTTTGCTTGTTCGGTTTTGCTTGGCCGAAAAATTCATGGACATTTTTGTAAATTCATGGACATTTTCCTTTTCTATTTTATTTTATTTTTAAAAATTCATGGGACATTTCTGTAATTGTGAACATTTTCTTAATTTGTGAAGTTCTTTTATAATCCGTGAACTTTTTCCTAAATCTGTGATATAGTTTCAAATGCATGACGGTTTTTCAAATCCATGGGCTCATGTCAGCTTATACAAACTTCTTTTTACCAAAACCCATGAACTTTTTTCAAATTTGTGAACTCTTTTTTAAAACTGATGAACTTTTTTTAAATTCATGAACTTTTTTTTAAAACCAGTGAACCTTTTCCATTCGTGAACTTTTTTCATATTCATGAACTTTTGAAAAATCAATGAACTTTTTAAAAATTCGCATACTTTTTACAAGTTTGTGAAGTTTTTTCAAAAGTCGATGAACTTTTTTCAAATCGTGTTTTTTCAAAATCATCGTGAACTTTTCCAAATTAGTGATATTTTTTGCAAAATCAAAAATTTCTTTTCAAAATTCATGGACATTTTTTATTTCGTGATTTTTTTCAAATCGATGGACTTTTTTTAATTATTGAAATTGTTTGTATTGTTTGCCAAAAGTCAACGATTGATTGGTCAACTGGTCAACCGTGACCGAGAGAACGTAGGTGACCCCATGACGAGCCACGACGTAGCGATGATACTAGGTCGGCCTAGAATGCTGGCGCGCGGGCGCTGGTTCTACTAGCCGGCACTTTTTTTTGAGAAAATACTAGCCGACACTTAAGGCGTCGACTTTTTATAGTCTAAACACACTTGCTTTATTGATCAATAATGTTCATAGGAATACAATCGAGGTCTGGCGGGTTTAAAAGCCACAGATGGCGCCCGTAGCCCAGACCAAAAGCGTGCTTAGCGAGGCTATGTGCCTCGATATTAGTCTCTCGCCCCTCAAAAATAAAGGAGCAATGTTGGAAATCTCTTGCTGTCTCTGTGATTTCCTTTACTATACTTGCATAATCCCCACCAGTACGGTTTGCTATGACCCGGACTACCCCTTGACAATCTGATGCAACCACAATCTGAGTAAGATGGAGATCAGATGATATTGCCAGGGCTTCACGGCAGGCTAGCGCCTCTAGCGATGCTGGGTTCGAAATTCCGCTGAACTTTATTACCGATGCTCCAAGAAAAAGGCCTTCTGAGTTTCTACATATAGCACTCACCGTCCCATCTCCTTGGTCTCTTGAAACTGCTCCATCCACTCTGATCTTTGCAAAGCCCGGTGTTGGGGGATCCAGCGTGTACGGCATGGGGGTTGGCGGGGGGCAGCATTCCTCCCCTCCTGCTTCGGCTTACATTCGTTGAGCTCCCTCAAGTATTTGACGATGAAGTGATGGGTTGATAAAGCGCTTTGAAAAATGTGTTCATGCAGAGCTTGCCGTCTAGCAAACCAGATTGCCCATAGGGTTACCACTACCTGGGTAAACTCCTCCGGAGACAGCAGCTCCATCAAACGAAATATCCATCTCTTTGCGTCAGGTTCATTGGAGCTGTTGATCGCTTCTACAAGATCATGATCCTGCAAAGCCCACACGCACCTCGCAGCACTGCAGTGTAGTAGCAAGTGTTGCCATGAGTCCTGTGCCCCACACAGTCCGCAGGTCGTGGTTGTCGACATATTTCTGCCATGAAGGAGGTCTGCAGTCGGCATGGAATTTTGGGCCAGCCGCCACAGGAAAATTCTGACCTTTGAGGGGACATCAACTTTCCACAATTTGGTCCATGCTCGTTGCTCACCTTCAGTGTCGGACGAGTTGGGTCGTCCTTCAAGCCATACCTCTCTTCTCAGTTTTGTATCAATGAGCATACGATAGGAGGTTTCCACGTACGACAGGGAACTTCCACTCATATGGGCTGAGTAGACTACCAAGGCCCAAACTTGCTTGTGTTTTTGGTTCAGGCCGGGCGCCCAGGTCCGACCGCCCAACTTTTCTGCTCATAGCATGCACCCTAACTTTAGTCCCACATTGTCGAGCTAGAGAAGAGGAAGCGCAGAATTCAGCTACATAAAGAGATGGGGTGATGAAGGTTGTGTCAAAAAAAGATGGGCTGATATAGGAAATAGTGAAAGCATGTGAACAACTCGTTCCATGTAAACTGAACACCGAACTGAATTAATTGGTTAACTGAAATGTTATATAGCCAATTTTCATTGTTACTAGGCAAGTGCTTGTGTGTTGCAATGTAGATATACATTTTCTTTTAGCACTTTACCACTCAAGCAGCCCTACATTTTATTTTATTTTTGGAACGTAGGTGACCAAAACTTCTCTCAAAGGAAAATATTATTTATATCTAATCAGTGTCCTAGTTTGTTCAAGCCGTGTCTATTAATTTCGTATAGTAGATTTTTTTTGTGAAAGACTTAGAATTTTTCATCTGTATGAGTACACGAAGAACACGAACAACACAAAACCCAACTTCAAAATTAAGCACATCCGTGCACGCTAAAACATTTGTGAAAGATTTAAATATATTTAGGGATATGCGTGCATGAAAAAAGGGAAAAGAAGTGCACGGTAGGTGAATCGATCATGCGTCCGAGTAATTTTCTTTTTGAGATTTCTATTTTTGTGCCCCTTCTTTCTTAGTTCTACTCAGTTGTGCTCTGCCACCTTAACGTTCCTCATTTCCCCCTCCTCCCTCGGCACCGGCCCCACAAATGCCCAAACGAACCATTATGTTGGGTCAAAGCCCATTGACCGTTATTTGGATGACGTCCTGACGAGTGGAACCTCAAAAGTGCGCCATTGCGGTCGCATCCCAGCCCATGGGCTGAGCTAGTGCAGCACGCGTGTGTATCTGCTTAAGAGCCTCGGTGGGTGTTTTATGTAATTGGGTCGGCCTGCTCAACCTATCTGAAAAGTGTCGAATACCTTTTCCCATTTCTAGTCAATTTTAGAAATTCGTAAAACATTCAATCCAAATCTAGTTAAGTTGATTCAAGTTTCTAAATTCATCATATCTACGGGCCTATTTAATAGCCAATTTCATAATTATACATGAAACTTTTCTATGTATTTTTTATTAAATATATATCAGACTTCATTAGAAATTCCTAATCAATTCCTTGTTGGTCCATCTCCAGTATGAAAATGTCTATAATCCTTATTTGCCCTCATTAATTCAAAAAAAATTGCCTCGCGATTTTCAGAGAATTGTATTAAAAATAACACTAAAAAGATAGCTTCCAAAAGAGGCGATTTTTAAAGGACATTTCCATTTTCCCACCTAATTTCCGCCCGACACCATCTTTATCCCTAAAAAACAGTGCACAACTATACCCCTCTTCCGTTGGAAGCCCTTATGGAAATACCCTTCAGTGCCGTTTTCGTCTGGTCAAAGGCCGTTGACCATGAAATGGACATTTTCTGGACATTTGTACCCCTTGCTGCCTATGTCACATACAGGTGAGACCCACCAAAAAAAACTCTCTCCCACCTCTACCACTTACATATGGGACCCAACATAAAATATCTAAAAGATAGAAAAGAAAACTCTCTCTCTCTCTCTCTCGTCCCCTCTCGCCAGCTACTATCCCTTCGGCGAGCCTCACGACCTCACGTGGCAGCCTATCCGTAGCAGCATGCCTGCAGCAGCCATCCCTTCCGCGCATAGCCCTGCCTTCCACCATTTCTCGCCTGCATTCAAGAGGGATATAATAAAAAAATCATGAAGATCATTGGACAAAATAAACTTGATTCTTTGTAATAGTTTTGAGATATGATGATAGTAATATGTGAGCCATGTTGGTGAGTAATTATGCTTTAGTAAGAATATTGATGTTAAGGTTTGTGATTTCCTATGCAAGCACAAAAGTCAATAGTTATGTTATGAAATTACATCCTATTTTCGGTGTTAGTTATGCTTAATGCTCGTTTATGTGAATTTTCGTTTATTGGTTGGTTGCTTCTCAACCTTTTTGCTAGCCTCCACTTGTACTAAGTAGAAATACTGCTTGTGCATCCAAATCCTTAAACCCAGTTTTGCCATATGAGTCCACCATACCTACCTATATGTGGTATTTCCGTGCTGTTCTAAGTAAATTAGTATGTGCCATCTCTAACTTGCAAAATGAATTTCCTTTTTGTGTGCTCGTACCGCTCATGAAACGGCAGGAGGTGGCCTGAAACGGCAGGGGGTGGCCAATATTTTTCATACTAGATGTGTTATTCTTAAGATGAGTGTTTATTCATTTGTCAGTACATGAGAGTATGGCAATAATAGGGATGCCCAGTCCCAAAATGAAAAAGAAATTTACTTTATGTTGTCAAATAATAAATTCCTTGGAAAGTGTTGGTATGGAAGGCACCCATGGATACAGCTAGCCATGGATTGTGAAAGAATGGTGAAAAAAGGAATAAAATTTATTTTATGTTTGGGAACCGCCTATAATATATCTAGCATGGTAAGTGTTGGGAATTACTCGGTCGTTTTCGTTGACGGGAAAAGTATGCCTCTCCAATTTTTATCTCTCAATTGTTTCCTTTAGCTCTGGCACCTCTACAAATATCTGCTTCCCTCTACGAAGGGCCCTTCTATTTACTTTATACAATTTTTATTTTTATTTGAGTCTCCATCTTCTCTTATAAAGCACCAACTAGGGAGCACTATGATCATACTTGAGCATTGGGTGTAGCTAATATGCGAGTGTGTTTCACAAATGGATCAATGATTGAGCATGATGGGCAAGGGATAACTTTCTTTAGTGTTGATATTTTGAAAGACCTGGTTGCTTATTGATATGTTGAGTATTGAAATCTTCATGTCAAAACTAGACTATTGCTTTGAACCATATGAAAGTCCAAATGTCCATGCTACAAAATAAAAGAATGTGTGATAAACATGTTAGGCAACATTCCACATCAAAAATTCTGTTTTTGTCATTTACCTACTCGAGGACGAGTAGGAATTAAGCTTAGGGATGTTGATATGTCTCCAACGTATCTATAATTTTTGCTGGTTCCATGCTGTTATGTTATCATTATTGGTGTTTTACAATCATTTTATAGCAATATTATATCATTTTTTGGGACTAACCTATTGACATAGTGCCCAGTACCAGTTGCTGTTTTTTGCTTGTTTTTACTTCGAAGAATATCCATATCAAACGGAGTCCAAACGCAGTAAAAAAATTTGGAGATTTTTTTGGACCAGAAGACACCTTGGGGGAGGCCTGTGGGGACCACAACCCACCAGGGTGCACATAGGGGGGTTGTGGGGCCCACTGGGGTCTCCTTCACCGCCTCTTCGCCCTATAAATTCTCAAATATTCCAGAAACCCTAGGGGAGTCGACAAAACACAATTCCAGCCGCCGCAAATTCTAGAACCACGAGATCCAATCTAACACCATCACGGAGGGGTTCACCATCCTCATTGGTGCCTCTCCGATGATGCGTGAGTAGTCCACCATAGATCTAAGGGTCTATAGGCAGTAGCTAGATGGCTTCTTCTCTCTTTTGATCCTCGATACAATGGTCTCTTGGAGATCTATTTGATGTAACTCTTTTTGCGGTGTGTTTGTTGGGATCCGATGAACTTTGAGTTTATGATCAGATCTATATCCATGAATATTATTTGAGTTTTCTTTGATCTCTTATATGCATGATTAGTTCGTATTTCTTCTTTAAATCTTTGGTTTAGTTAGGCCAACCAGATCAATTTTCTTGCCATGGGAAGAGGTGCTTTGTGATGGGTTCGACCTTCTGGTGTTCTTTCCCAATGACAGAAGGGGCAGCAAGGCACGCATGTATCGTTGCTATTAAGGATAACAAGATGGGGGCTATTCCTACTTGAATAGATCTGGTCTACATCATGTCATCGTTCTTATTGCATTACTCCATTTCTCCATGAACTTAATACAATAGATGCATGCTGGATAGCGGTCGATGTGTGGAGTAATAGTAGTAGAGGCAGTCAGGAGTCGGTCTACTAATCTTGGACGTGATGCCTATATATTGATCATTGCCTTGGATATCGTCATAACTATTCGATCTTCTATCAGTTGCCCAATAGTGATTTGTTTACCCACCATGTGCTATTTTCTCGGGAGAAGCCACTAGTGAAATCTACGGCCCCGGGTCTATTCTTTATCATATTTGCTTTCAGATCTATTATTTTCCACTTTTATTTCCAGATCTATTATTCCAAAAACCCATAAATACCTTGCTGCACTTTTTTATTACTTATTTTATTTCACATTTATCGAGAGCTATTTATCGAATCTACCACAAATTTATCTATATTATACCGTGGAGGGATTGACAACCCCACTTACACGTCGAGTTGCAAGTATTTGTTCTTTATGTGCAGGTGTCGTTTACATAGTATTGCTTGGTTCTGCTACTGGATTGATACCTTGGTTTCACAACTAAGGGGAATACCTACCGTAGTTGTACTGCATCATCCCTTCCTCTTTCGGGAAATACCGACGCAATTTCAAACGACATCAGCCGCTAGTGTGGAGTCCTATGATATTAATGTCGCTTTGTTGAATCTTGTTATGAAAGAACAATTTTCCGGTACTCCTAATGAGGATGCCACGTCCCATATGAACACGTTCGTGGAATTGTCTGATATGCAAAAGAAAAAATATGTCGACAATGATATTGTGAAGTTGACATTATTTCCTTTCTCTTTGAGGGATCGTGCAAAATTTTGGTTTTCTTCTTTGCCTCGCAATTGTATCGATTCTTGGGATAACTGCAAACATGCTTTTGTTACTACGTATTTTCCGCCCGCAAAAATTATTTCCTTTAGAAATCAAATAATGAATTTTAAGCAAGTTGAGCATGAACATGTTGCACAATCTTGTGAAAGAATGAAATTGATACTAAGAAATTGTCCTACTCATGGTTTAAATCTTTCGATGATCATACATATTTTTTATGCGGGATTGAATTTTGTTTCTAGAAATCTTTTAGATTCCGCCACGGGTGATAATTTTATGGAAATTACTTTGGGTGAAGCCACTAAATTGCTTGATAATATTATGGCAAATTATTCACAATGGCATACCGAAAGAGCACCTACTAGTAAAAAAGTTAATTCGGTTGAAGATATTAGTAATTTGAGTGAAAAAGTTGATGCTCTTATGAAATTGGTTGCTAGTAAAAATGCTCTTATTGATCTTAATGATGTGCCTTTGTGCAAAATAGTGATCCTGTAGATGTGAATTTTGTCTCGTGAAACTGAAGGAAATATGCCCAGAGGCAATAATAAAGTTGTTATTTTATATTTCCTTATTCATGATAAAGGTTTATTATTCATGCTAGAACTGTATTGTTCGGAAACTTAAATACATGCGTGAATACATAAACAAATACCGTGTCCCTAGTAAGCCTCTACTAGACTAGCTCGTTGATAAAAGATGGTTAAGGTTTCCTAACCATAGACATGTGTTGTCATTTGATAACGAGATCACATCATTAGGAGAATGATGTGATGGACAAGACCCATCCGTTAGCTTAGCATATTGACCGTTCAGCTTATTGCTATTGCTTTCTTAATGTCAAATACATATTCCTTCGACTATGAGATTATGCAACTCCCGGATACCGGAGGAATACCTTGTGTGCTATCAAACGTCACAACGTAACTAGGTGATCATAAAGATGCTCTACAGGTATCTCCGAAGGTGTTTGTTGAGTTGGCATAGATCGAGATTAGGATTTGTCACTCTGAGTATCGGAGAGGTATCTCTGGGCCCTCTCGGGAATACATGTCATAAGAAGCCTTGCAAGCAAAGTGACTAATGAGTTAGTTATGGGATGATGTATTATGGAACGAGTAAAGAGACTTTTCCGGTAACGATATTGAACTAGGTATGAAGATATGGACGGTTGAATCTCGGGCAAGTAACATACCGATGGACAAAGGGAATTATGTATGTTGTCATAACGGCTCGAACTATAAAGATGTTCGTAGAATATGTCGGAGACAATATGGGCTTCTAGATTCTGCTATTGGTTATTGTCCGAAGAAGTGTCTCGGTCATGTCTACATAGTTCTCGAACCCGTAGGGTCCACACGCTTAACATTCGTTGACGATATAGTGTTATATGAGTTATATGATTTGGTGAACGAATGTTGTTCGGAGTCGTGGATGTGATCATGAACATTATGAGGACTCTCGGAATGGTCTAGAGGTAAAGATTGATATATAGGACGATGATATTCGGACACCGGAAGTGTTTCGGAGTGTACCGGGTGATCATCGGAGTACTAGAGGGGGTACCGAGCACCCCCGGAAGGGTGATTGGCCTATTGGGCCATTAGAGGGGAGCACACCAGCCCACAGGGGGCTGGCGCGTCCCCCTAAGGCAGACGACCCATGGGAGAAAATAAAGGGGGGATTCGGCCTCCCCCTTCCTTCCCTCTTCCCCCTTTCCTTTCCCCTTCCGATTAATAAGGAAGGGGGGGTAGCCAAGGGCAGGAGCCCAAGTAGGATTTGTTCCTACTTGGGGAACCTCTTGGCCTCCCCCCTCTCCCTCCCACCTATATATATGTATGAGGGGGGCGCCTAGCACAACAACAACATTGTCTTAGCTGTGTGCGGCGCCCCCCTCCACACTGTTTACACCCTCGGTCATATTTTCGTAGTGCTTAGGCGAAGCCCTGCGGAGATAGCTTCACCATCAGTGTCATCATGCTGTCGTGCTGCCGGAACTCATCCACTACCTCACCGTCATGCTGGATCAAGAAGGCAGAGGACGTCATTGAGCTGAACGTGTGCTGAACGCGGAGGTGCCGTACGTTCGGTGCTCGATCGGTTGGAGCACGAATAAGTTCGACTACATCAACCGCGTTGTCAAACGCTTCCACTTACGGTCTACGAGGGTACGTAGACACACTCTCTCCTCTCGTTGCTATGCATCGCCATGGATAGATCTTGCATGTGCGTAGAAATTTTTTAGTTTTCCATGCAACGTTTCCCAATAGTGGCCTTTGAGCCAGGTCTATGCGTAGATGATATGCACGAGTAGAACACAAAGTGTTGTGGGTGGTGATTGTCATACTGCTTACCACCAACGTCTTATTTTGATTCGGCGGTATTGTGGGATGAAGCAGCCCGGACCAACCATACATGTCCACGCACATGAGACAGGTTCCACCGACAGACATGCAACTAGTTTTGCATAAAGGTGGCTGGCGAGTGTCTGTTTCTCCTACTTTAGTTGAATCAATTAACTACAGCCGGTCCTTGAAGAAGGTTAAAACAAAAAACTTGATGAATCACCGTTGTGGTTTTTGCCGTAGGTAAGAACGGTTCTTGCTAGAAGCCCGTAGCAGCCACGTAAAACTTGCAACAACAAAGTAGAGGACGTCTAACTTGTTTTTGCAGGGCATGTTGTGATGTGATATGGTCAAGATATGATGTGATATATGTTGATGTACGATATGATCTTGTTTTGTAATATCGACAACCGGCAGGAGCCTTAGGGTTGTCTCTTTATTGTATGAAGTGCAAGCGCCATGTAATTGCTTTACTTTATCACTATGCGTTAGCGATAGTTGTATAAGCAATAGTTGGCATGACGACCTCAACGCAACAACGCTACGATGCACATTAAGGTGTCGAGCCGGTGACGATGGAGATAATGATGATGCTTTGGATATGGAGATCAAAAGCACAAGATGATGATGGCCATATCATGTCACATATTTTGATTGCATGTGATGTTTATCCTTTATGCATCTTATTTTGCTTAGAACGGTAGTAGCATTATAAGATGACCCCTTCACTAAATTTCAAGATAAAAGTGTTCTCCCCGAGTATGCACTGTTGCCAAAGTTCATCGTTTTGAAGCACCTCGTGATGATCGGGTGTGATAGACTCTACGTCCACATACAACGGGTGTAAGTCAGTTTTGCACATGCAGAATACTTGGGTTAAACTTGACGGGCCTAGCATGTACAGACATGGTCTCGGAACACTTGAAACCGAAAGGTCAAACGTGAGTCATATAGTAGATATGATCAACATAGAGATGTTCACCATTGATGACTACCCCATCTCACGTGATGATCAGACATGGGTTAGTTGATTTGGATCATGTATCACTTAGATAACTTGAGGGATGTTTATTTAAGTGGGAGTTCATTAGAAATTTGATTAATTGTGAACTTAATTTCTCATGAACTTAGTCTTAACAGTTTTGCATATCTATGTTGTAGATCAATAGCTCGCGATATAGCTCCGCTATTTTTGATATGTTCCTAGAGAAAACTAAGTTGAAAGATGATGGTAGCAATAAAGCGGACTGGGTCCATAATCTGAGGATTACCCTCATTGCTGCACAGAAGAATTATGTCCTTGATGCACCACTAGGTGACAGACCTATTGCAGGGGCAGATGTAGACGTTATGAACATTTGGCAAGCTCCGTATGATGACTACTTAATAGTTTAGTGCGCCATGCTTTATGGCTTAGAACAGGGACTTCAAAAATGCTTTAAACGCCACAAAGCATATGAGATGTTCCAAGAGCTGAAAATTGGTATTTCAGACTCATGCCCGTGTCAAGAGGTATGAGACCTGTAACAAGTACTTTGCCTACAAGATGGAGGAGAATAGCTCAGCCAATGAGCATGTGCTCAGAATGTCTGGGTACTACAATCACTTGAATCAAGTGGGAGTTAATATTCCAGATAAGATAGTGATTGACAGAGTTCTCTCGTCACTATCACCAAGCTACTAGAACTTCGTGATGAACTATAATATGCAAGGGATGACGAAAATGATTCCCGAGCTCTTCGCGATGCTGAAATCGGCGAAGGTGGAAATCAAGAAAGAACATCAAGTGTTGATGGTTAAGCAAGACCACTAGTTTCAAGAAAAAGGGCAAGGGAAAGGAAGGGAACTTCAAGAAGAATGGAAAGCAAGTTGCTACTCCCGTGAAGAAGCCCAAAGCTGGATCCAAGCCTGAAACTGAGTGCTTCTACTGCGAAGGAAATGGTCACTAGAAGTGGAACTACCCCAAATACTTGGCGGACAAGAAGGATGGCAAAGTAAACAAAGGTATATTTGATATACATGTTATTGATGTGTACCTTGCTAGTGTTCGTAGTAGCCCCTGGGTATTTGATACCGGTTCAGTTGCTAAAATTAGTATCTCGAAATAGGAGTTACAGAGACTAGTTAAAAGCAAGGTGATGATGTTTGTTGGGAATGATCCAAGGTTGATATGATCACCATCGCACACTCCCTCTACCTTCGGGATTAGTGTTGAACCTAAATAAATGTTATTTGGTGTATGCGTTGAGCATGAATATGACTGGATCATGTTTATCGCAATACAATTATTCATTTAAGTCAGAGAATAATTGTTGTTCTATTTACATGAATAAAACCTTCTATGATCATACACCCAATGTGAATGGTTTATTGAATCTCGGTCGTAGTGATACACATATTCATAATATTGATGCCAAAAGATGCAAAGTTGATAATGATAGTGCAACATACTTGTGGCACTGTTGTTTAGGTCATATTGGTGTAAAGCACGTGAAAAAACTCCATACAGATGGACTTTTGGAATCACTTGATTATGAATCATTTGATACTTGCGAACCATGCCTCATGGGCAACTTGACTAAAACTCCGTTCTCCGGAACAACGGAGCGAGCTAATGACTTATTGGAAATAATACATACCGATGCATGCGGTCCGATGAGTATTGGGCCACATGGTGGTATCGTTATTTTTTGACCTTCACAGATGATTTGAGTAGGTATGGTTATATCTACTTAATGAAAGACAAGTCTGAAACATTTGAAAAGCTCAAAGAATTTTAGAGTGAAGTAGAGAATCATTGTAACAAGAAAATAAAGTTTCTACGATCTGATCACAGAGGTGAATATTTGAGTTATGAGTTTGGCCTTCATTTAAAACAATGTGGAATTGTTTCACAACTCACGCCACCTGGAACACCACAACGTAATGGTGTGCCCAACATCGTAACTGTACTTTATTGGATATGGTGTGTTCTATGATGTCTCTTAGCGATTTACCACTATCGTTTTGGGGTTATGCATTAGATACAACCACATTCACGTTAAATAGGGCACCGTCTATTAAGACGACACCATATGAATTGTGGTTTGGCAAGAAACATAAGCTGCCGTTTCTTAAAGTTTGGGGTTGCGACACTTATGTCAAAAGGCTTCAGCCTGATAAGCTCAAACCCAAATCGGAGAAGTGCATCTTCATAGGATACCCTAAGGAGACAATTGGGTACACCTTCTACCACAGATCCGAAGGCAAGACCTTTGTTGCCAAGAATGGGTCCTTTCTAGAAAAGGAGTTTCTCTTGAAAGAAGTGAGTGGGAGGAAAGTAGAATTTGATGAGGTAATTGTACCTTCTCTCAAATAGGAAAGTAGCACATCAGATAAAACCGTTCCCATGATGACTACACCAACTAGAGAGGAAGCTAATGATGATGATCATGAAACTTCAGATCAAGTTACTACTGGACCTCGTAGGTCGACCAGAGCAAGATCCGCATCAGAGTGGTACGGTAATCCTGTCCTGGAAGTCATGTTATTAGACCATGGCGAACCTACGAACTATGAAGAAGCTATGACGAGCCCAAATTCTGATAGAAGGCTTGAGGCCAGGAAATCAGAGATAGGATCCATATATGAGAACAAAGTATGGACTTTCGTGGACATTCTCGATGATCGGCAAGCCATAGAAAATAAATGGATCTTTAAGAAGAAGACAGACGCTGATGGTAATGTCACCATCTACAAAGCTCGCCTTGTCACAAAAGGTTTTCAACAAGTTCAAAGGGTTGACTACGATGAGACCTTCTCACCCGTAGCGATGCTTAAGTCAGTCCGAATCATGTTAGCAATTGCCGCATTTTATGATTATGAAATCTGGCAAATGGACGTCAAAACTGAAGGTTTTGTCGATCCTAAAGGTGCTAACAAAGTGTGCAAGCTCCAACGATCCATCTATGGACTGGTGCAAGCATCTCAGAGTTGTAATATACGCTTTGATGAGGTGATCAAATCATATAGTTTTATACAGACTTATGGTGAAGCATGTATTTACAAGAAAGTGAGTGGGAGCTCTGTAGCATTTCTGATATTATATGTGGATGACATATTGTTGATTGGAAATGATATAGAATTTCTGGATAGCATAAAAGGATGCTTGAATAAGAATTTTTCAATGAAAGACCTCGGTGAAGCTGCTTACATATTGGGCATCAAGATCTATAGAGATCGATCAAGACGCTTGATAAGATTTTCAATGAGTACATACCTTGACAAGATTTTGAAGGATTTCAACATGGATCAGTCAAATAAGTGGTTCTAGATTGTATTGTAAGGTGTGAAGTTGAGTAAGACTCAAAGCCCGACCACATCAGAAGATAGAGAGAGAATGAAAGTCATTCCCTATGCCTCAGCCATAGGTTCTATAAAGTATGCCATACTGTGTAACAGACCTATTGTGTACCTTGCCATGAGTTTGGCATGGGGGTACAATAGTGATCCAGATGTAGATCACTGGACAACGGTCAAAATTATCCTTAGAGGACTAAGGAAATATTTCTCGGTTATTGAGGTGATAAAGAGTTCACCGTAAAGGGTTACGTCGATGCAAGCTTTGACACAGATTAAGAGGAATCTGAGTCTCAATCTGGATACGTATTGAAAGTTGGAGCAATTAGTTAGAGTAGCTCCATGCAGAGCATTATAGACATAGAAATTTGCAAAATACATACGGATCTGCATGTGAGAGACCCGTTGACTAAACTTCTCCCACAAGCAAAACAAGATCACACCTTAGTACTCTTCTGGTGTTAATCACATGGCGATGTGAACTAGATTACTGACTCTAGTAAACTCTTTGGGTATCTAGAGGCAGTAATAAAGTTGTTATTTTATATTTCCTTATTCATGATAAAGATTTATTATTCATGCTAGAATTGTATTGATCAGAAACTTAAATACATGTGTGAATACATAAACAAATACCGTGTCCCTAGTAAGCCTCTACTAGACTAGCTCGTTGATCAAAGATGGTTAAGGTTTCCTAACCATAGAAATGTGTTGTCAGTTGATAACGGGATCACATCATTAGGAGAATGATGTGATGGACAAGACCCATCCGTTAGCTTAGCATATTGATCATTCAGTTTATTGCTATTGCTTTTCTTAATGTCAAATACATATTCCTTCGACTATGATATTATGCAACTCCCGGATACCGGAGGAATACTTTGTGTGCTATCAAACGTCACAATGTAACTGGGTGATCATAAAGATGCTCTACAGGTATCTCCGTAGGTGTTTGTTGAGTTGCCATAGATCGAGATTAGGATTTGTCACTCCGAGTATCGGAGAGGTATCTCTGGGCCCTCTCGGTAATACACGTCATAAGAAGCCTTGCAAGCAAAGTGACTAATGAGTTAGTTATGGGATGATGTATTATAGAACGAGTAAAGAGACTTGCCGGTAATGAGATTAAACTAGGTATGAAGATACCGACGATCGAATCTCGGGCAAGTAACATACCGATGGACAAAGGGAATTACGTGTGTTGACATAACGGTTCAACCGATAAAGATCTTCATAGAATATGTAGGAGCCAATATGGGCATCCAGGTTCCGCTATCGTGAGAAGTGTCTCGGTCATGTCTACATAGTTCTCGAACCCGTAGGGTCCACACGCTTAGTGTTCGTTGACGATATAGTGTTATATGATTTGGTGGCCGAATGTTGTTCGGAGTCCCAGATGTGATCACGTACATGACGAGGAGTCTCGAAATGGTCGAGAGGCGAAAATTTATATATAGTACGATGATATTCGAACACCAGAAGTGTTTTAGAGTGTACTGGGTGATCATCGGAGTACCGGAGGGGGTACCGGGCACCCCCGGAAGGGTGATGGGCCTATTGGGCCATTAGAGGGGAGCATACCAGCCCACAGGGGGCTGGCACCCCCCTAAGGCAGCCGACCCATGGGAGAAAGGAGAGGGGGGATTCGGCCTCCCCCTTCCTTCCCTCTCCCCCCTTTCCTTTCCCCCTCCGACAAATAAGGAAGGGGGCGCGGCCCAGGGCAGGAGCCCAAGTAGGATTCGGTCCTACTTGGGGCACCTCTTGGCCTCTCCCCTCTCCCTCCCACATATATATATGTGGGAGGGGGTGCCTAGCACAACGACAACATTGTCTTAGCCGTGTGCGGCGCCCCCCTCCACCGTTTACACCCCGATCATATTTTCGTAGTGCTTAGGCGAAGCCTTGCGGAGATAGCTTCACCATCACCGTCATCACGCCATCGTGCTGCTGGAACTCATCCACTACCTTGCAATCTTGCTAGATAAGAAGACGGACGACGTCATCGAGCTGAACTTGTGCTGAACGCGGAGGAGTTGTACATTCCGTGCTCGATCGGTTGGAACGCGAATAAGTTCGACTACATCAACCGCGTTGTCAAACGCTTCCGCTTACGGTCTACGAGGGTACATAGACACTCTATCTCCTCTTGTTGCTATGCATATCCATGGATATATCTTGCGTGTCGTAGAATTTTTTTTGTTTTCCATGCAACATTTCCCAACAGAAACAATTTTAATAACAATGCTTATAGAGGTAATTTTAATCCTAGGCCTTTTTCTAGAAATTCTTCTAATAGTCATGGCAATTCCTATGGTAATTCTTCTTACAATAATAATAGGAACCCCTCTGATCTTGAGAGTAACATTAAATAATTTATCAATGCTCAAAAAAATTTCAACACTATGATAGAAGAAAAATTGAATAAGATTGATGCTATGTCTAGAAGCATTGATAGAATTACTCATGATGTAGAAAATCTCAAGATTAAAATTTTTCCACCTAAGGTTGATGTCAATGAATCAATTAAAGATTTATATGTTTCTGTGGATTAAAACAAG
This sequence comes from Triticum aestivum, assembly GCF_018294505.1. NCBI lineage: Eukaryota > Viridiplantae > Streptophyta > Magnoliopsida > Poales > Poaceae > Triticum > Triticum aestivum. The sequence goes on from NC_057802.1 coordinate 371,926,247, forward strand.
AAAATAACCAGTATGCTTAGAGCTAAAAGATAATTTTTTTGAAAGAGCGTTTTCTACCGATTGCTTTCATAATCATGATGAAGATCTTAAGATGATTGGTGTTTCTTCTATTGATTCCTTGTTTAGTAATATTAAACTTGATGAAAAGAGGACTAAAGAAGAGTCAACTTTATCTAGAAGGAGTCCTCATAATCCGGAGAGTGAAAATCTTGTTATTTTTTGTTGATAAAAGTGGGTTTGGAGAGGTCAAAACTTTAACTAGTGATGTGCCCACTCTTTTGGATTACAAAGAGTTTAATTATGATAATTGCTCTTTGATTGAATGTATTTCTTTGTTGCAATCCATGTTAAATTCACTCAATGCCTATGAACAAAATAAAGCTTTTACTAAACATATTGTAGAAGCGATGATGAAAGGTTTAGAAGAAAAGTTAGAATTAGAGATTTCAATTCCTAGAAAAATTATATGATGAGTGGGAACCTACCATTAAAGTCAAGATAAAAAATTATGAGTGTTTTGCTTTATGTGATTTGGGTGATAGTGTTTCCACAATTTCGAAATCTCTATGTGATGTGCTTGGTCTTATCGATATTGAAGAATGTTCTCTTAATTTGCACTTGGCGGATTCTACTATTAAAAATCCTTTGGGAAGAATTAATGATGTTCTTATTCTTGCAAATAGGAACTATGTACCCATAGATTTTATTGTTCTTGATATTGATTGCAATCCGTCTTGTCCCATCATACTTGGTAGACCGTTTTTACGAACTATAGGTGCCGCGATTGATATGAAAGAAGGTAATATTAAATTTCAATTTCCACTAAGAAATGGTATGGAACACTTACCTAGAACAAGAATTAGGACACCATATGAATCAATCATGAGGGAAACCTATGGATCAAAATCCAAAGATGACAATACTTGAATCTATGCATTATGCCTAGCTAGGGGCATAAAACGATAGTGCTTGTTGGGAGGCAACTCAATGAATAAAATAATGTTTTCTCTTTTTCTATCTATTTTTGTGTGTTATGATTTCATTTTTGTGTTTTAATTAGTGTGTGTGCCAAGTAAAGCCTTCGGGGTCATGTTGGGTGATAGTTGATGTGATCTTCTTGAAAAACAGAAACTTCTGCGCCCAGTAGCAGAATTGTTAATAAACACAGAAGCGTGATAAAATTCTGTGTTTTTACACCAGATTTATATACAAATTTCCTACACTGTCCTAATTTTCCAGAGTTTTTGGAGTTACAGAAGTATGGCCAATGTCCAGATTACTATAGACTGTTCTATTTTTGACAGATTCTATTTTCGTTGCATTGTGTGCTTACTTTGATGAATCTATGGATTGTATTGCAGGGTATAAGCCATAATAAAGTTACAATACAATAGGTATAATGCAATAATAAAATATGAATGAGTTTGCAACAGTAATCAAAGTGGTGATTTGCTTTACTATACTAACAGATCTCACAAAGGTTTTGTTAAGTTTTGTGTGATTGAAGTTTTCAAGTTTTGGGTGAGATCACGATGGATGAAGGAATAAGGAGTGAAAAGAGCCTAAGATTGGGATGCCCATGGCACCCTGATGTCTACTACACAACTTTATTCTTGTAGACACGTGTTGGGCCTCCAAGCGCAGAGTTTTGTAGGACAGTAGCAATTTTCCCTCAAGTGGATGACCTAAGGTTTATCAATCCGTGGGAGGCGTAGGATGAAGATGGAATCTCTCAAACAACCCTGCAATGAAATACAAGAAATCTCTTGTGTCCCCAACACACCCAATACAATGGCAAATTGTATAGGCGCACTAGTTCGACGAAGAGATGGCGATAAAAGTGTAATATGGATGGTAGAAATATATTTTTTATAATCTGAATAAATAAAAATAGCAAGGTAGCAAATAGTAAACGGGCACAAAAACGGTATTGCAATGCTTGAAAATGAGGCCTAGGGTCCGTACTTTCTCTAGTGCAATCTCTCAACAATGCTAATATAACTGGATCATATAACCACCCCTCAAAGTGCGATGAAGAATCACTCCAAAGTTCCTATCTAGCGGAGAACATAAGAATAAATTGTTTGTAGGGTACGAAACCACCTCAAAGCTATTCTTTCCGTTTGATCTATTCAAGAGTTCATACTATAACTCAAAGCTATTCTTTCCATTCGATCTATCCTAGAGTTCGTACTAAAATAACACCAAAGCAAATTCATATTCATAATACTAAATCCAACACAAAGAACCTCAAAGAGTGCCCCAAGATTTCTACCGGAGAAACAAAATACGAGAACGTGCATCAACCCCTATGCATAGATTACCCCAATGCCACCTCGGGAATCCGCGAGTTGAGTGCCAAAACACATATCAAGTGAATCAATATGATACCCCATTGTCACCACGAGTATTCGTATGCAATACATATATCAAGTGCTCTCAAATCCATAAAATTATTGAATCCGATAAAACGAAATCTCAAAGGGAAAACTCAATTCATCACAATAAGATAGAGAGGGGAAAACACCATATGATCCGACTATATTAACAAAGCCTGCGATAAATCAAGATCATGACATCTCAAGAACACGAGAGAGAGAGAGAGAGAGATTAAACACATAGCTACTGGTACAAACCCTCAGCCCCGAGGGTGGAGTACTCCATCCTCATCGTGGTGGCCGCCGAGATGATGAAGATGGCCACCGGAGATGATTCCCCCTCTGGCAGGGTGCTGAAATGGGGTCTAGATTTATTTTTGGTGGCTACAGAGGCCTGCGACTGCGAAGCTTCTGATCTAGGTTAACCCCGAGGGTTTCTGGAATTTTGGGGAATTTATAGGGTAAAGAGGGCACTGGTACGCGTCAGTCCTAAATAAACGGTTTTTAACCCCTTTTCGCATGGCATTCGGAACCGTCGCCAAGTGAGTGTGGGTGATAGGGGGGTCCTTCCCACACGACCCAGAAAACGTTGGGGATATGCCCTCCTGGCACACACGCTTGGCAAAATGAGGTCGTGTGCGACCGGCGAGCACTCAAATATAGAAATACGTACAGTAGTGCTAAAAAAATACAATTATACAAGCGAAATCATTTCCGGTCGTAAGTACATCCTGCACAGTCAGTCACCACTAAACGTTTCCGTTCGTATATACATCCCACACAGTCACTACAAGGAAAACGTTTGCGCAAGGTGGCGTAACGCAAACAGTTTTGAAGAGAATGTCGTGTGTGATTGTTCATTGATCCAACACGGTTTATTCCTAGAAACCGTGTGTTGCTTGAGGTCATCGCCCACGGTGTTTTCTCACCGTTTGCAATAGGAAAACCCAATTAGCAAGCTAATTGGCCAATTAGCGGGCTAATTGCCCTATTATTAATAATCCATTTACTAATCTAATTGACATTCATATTAAGCACATAATATATTCCATTTCCATATTAAGGAAGCAGGATTTCATAATTGAAATACATCATAGTACAATATGATATAGCTTCATCACTCAGCCACCCCATTACACAACTGCACCAGCAGCAAGTTTCACATGCAACATCTAGAACCTTTCGAAATTAGCATCATAGACGGTACATAGAGAGATGCATCTCATCTGGAAAACTGCTGAAGCGGACGGCGAATATTGAGCCTTCATTCATGTTGAAGGTCTTTGCGACTTTAGGCCGGTGCCTGTGGATGATTGACCGTCCATCCTTCGACCTCTTCAGGAACACTTCAATATGAACCGTGGGTGCTGTATGAAAACTTCCCTCGCCTCCTGACCACAGAGGTGGTTAGAGAGGTAATCATCAGTGAACCTGAAAACAAGGATGTGCATAAATATCTTCTCTATATTGGAAATGGGGCAAAGGAATACAAAAGGCAAGGTATAATAGTTAGTACCATCTTGGAAACCTCAGTGCTTCCCATTGTTTCCCTGCAACACATATAAGGTAGTTAGTCATCAGGTTAAGTAAGGGTTCGCATGCTATCAGTAAAATATGTTGATGAAAAATAAGCACATTGCAGATTCATCAGATTAATTCAAGCCACATGGAAAACCCATTTATCTAAACCAAACATGATTAAGAACTAGGAAATATAGCACTTGTATATGTTTCTCATGTTTTAAGTGCAGCCAAATTCGATTTATTCCTCACATGGTATACAATAAGAGAATGCAGCCACAACAATTGAACATCACATTGCAGAATTGAACCAAGCAGTTAACTAAACACCACAACAAATGAACCAAATGTTAACTGAGCACCACATTGCACAATATAACATACTCCTAATAGAAGATCAGACATTTAACCAAACCAAGCATGCTTAACAACTTGGAAATATAGCAATTGTATTTGTTTCTCATGTATTTAGTATAGCCAAATTCGATTTATTCCTCACATGGTATACAATAACAGAATGCAGCCACATCAATTGAACATCGCATTGGAGAATTGAACCAAGCAGTTAACTAAACACCACAACAAATGAAGCAAACGTTAACTGAGCACCACATTGCACAATATAACATACTCCTAATATAAGATCAGACAGCTAACCAAATCAAGCATGCTTAACAACTCGAAAATATAGCAATTGTATTTGTTTCTCATGTATTTAGTAAAGCCAAATTCGATTTATTCCTCACATGGCATACAATAACAGAATGCAGCCACAACAATTGAACATCACATTGCAGAATTGAACCAAGCAATTAACTAAACACCACAACAAGTGAACCAAGCCACAACAAATGAAGCAAGCAGTTAACTAAACACCAATTGAACAATATAACATACTCCTAATAGAAGATCAGACAGTTAACCAAACCAAGCATGCTTAACAACTTGGAAATATTGCACCCTGAAGAATTGAACATCACATTTGCAGAATTGAACCAAGCAGTTAATTGAACACCACATTGCACGACATATAGAACATATACACTATAGCAGAAGATTGCATGGTAAAAGTAGATAGCACAATTCACTAGAATTTGTTAAGGAAAGGCAGTAGCTAGCAAACTGAACATGGGTCCTTATAGTGAGCTAATAAGACAAGCTACTCCTCATTGTCGGAGATATCGATGACGATTGGCTCCTTGGACATGGAAGAGGGCGAGGCCTCCCCATCGTGGGTGCCCTCGTTGTAGTGGTGAGTTGCCTGAGCCGCTCCGGGCACCAACCTGCTGGATCTCGAGATGAGGTAAGCACGTGCATGCTAAGAAAACACCTCATAGTCTTCGTCGAAGGCATCGACGGTGGCCTCGAGAAAACGCCACAACCTGTCGTTTAAAGCAGCCAACCGCGTCGTGGCGTCGGAGCGCGAGGCGCCAACGGTGGCCTCGACGGCGAGGTGCTCCTCCAAGATCTGGGGGTCGGCACGAATGGCAGCCATCGCGACCTCATCCGCGCGTGCAGCCGCGATTTGCTTCTCCGCTGCCAAATGCTCCTTGAGGTCCTGGCTATACTGCGTGCACCATGGCTTAGGCCGACGCTTATTTGGTGGAGGGGTCGGTGATTTGGGTGGAAGGTGTCGCGCTCGCGCCAGCAGTCGGGGCATGTGGGATGTGGAAGGAGGAGGAGGATGCGGGTCGGGTGTGGATTACCTGCCTGGGTAGGCGAGGCCGAGCAGCGTGAAGGAGGGTCGCCGGCGAGGAGGCGGCGGCGCTGCAAGCAAGGAGTGAAGGTTTCAACTTGGAAAGGAAGGCGGAAACAGGGGAAATGTGGCTTTTGGTAAGGGGGAGGGGGCGGGGAGGTAGATATTTCCGCGGAAGCCGAAAGTTCGGAATCACTTCAGCCAAAAAACTGGCGCGCAAAGTGTCATCAGACACGGTCCCTTATTCGGACACGGTCCGAAGATATTTTGTGCTGCATCTAACATGGTTGGTTATAATAAACTGTGTGGGATCTACTTGATTTTTCGTCTTGATTTGAATTACATAATGGGGTCACAGCAGCCATGGACGGTGTTTGAATTGCTAGACCTTTTATCTGCAGTGATCATAAAAGAATTGGAATTATTCAGGGTTCATTTGGACATTTATATGCATTAAGTGAGTTTTCAATGCATTTATGTGCATAATTCAAATTTGAACTACATGCACATGCTCCAGTGCATATAAATTGGTTGAAAAATCAAATCTTTGTCCTTGGGTGCATGCTTAGGTCCCATGCAAGAAATGGGAATGAATGTCAAACACCCTGCCACCGTCACTCGGCCGCAAACATTGAGATACCTGGTTTTTAAATTCTAGTAAATCCAAAACTCGTCTGAAATTCATGAAACTTGGCATGCTATCATGGAGTGGCATCAACATGCCGTGGTAATTTTTTTGTCCCATTTGGGGCAGGTTTGGGTATATGCTTCTCACAAACCAGAGCTTCTCACAACAAGCATGATGGTTTCGGTAGGGAACGCCCCACCTTTGGGGACGAAACGATATCCATTGCCACTTATTGCTTTCAAAAAATTTCTCGTGTCAACATAGAACAACAGTAGTTTTGTGTTATTTTTTGTGATTTTTCGGGGTTCGTTTGGACATTTTTATGCATTAACTGAGTTTTCAATGCATTTATGTGCATAATTCAAATTTGAACTACATGCACATGCTCCAGTGCATATAAATTGGTTGAAAAATCAAATCTTTGTCCTTGGGTGCACGCTTAGGTCCCATGCAAGAAGTGGGAATGAATTTCAAACACCAGGGCACCGTTGATTGCCGGTAAAACATTGAGATGCCTGGTTTTTAAATTCTAGTAAATCCAAAACGCGTCTGAAATTCATGAAACTTGGCATGCTATCATGGAGCGGCATCAACATGCCATGGTAAATTTTTTGTCCCATTTGGGGCAGGTTTGGGTATAGGCTTCTCACAAACCAGAGCTCTCTCACAACAAGCATGATGGTTTCGGTAGGGAGCGCCCCACCTTTGGGGACGAAACGATATCCATTGCCTCTTATTGCTTTGAAATTTTTTCTCGTGTCAACATAGAACAACAGGAGTGTTGTGTTATTTTTTGTGATTTTTCGGGGTTCGTTTGGACATTTTTATGCATTAACTGAGTTTTCAATGCATCTATGTGCATAATTCAAATTTGAACTACATGCACATGCTCCAGGGCATATAAATTGGTTGAAAAATCAAATCTTTGTCCTTAGGTACATGCTTAGGTCCCATGCAAGAAATGGGAATGAATTTCAAACACCAGGGCACTGTTGATTGCCGGCAAAACATCGAGATGCCTGGTTTTTAAATTCTAGTAAATCCAAAACTCGTCTGAAATTCATGAAACTTGGCATGCTATCATGGAGTGGCATCAACATGCCATGGTAAATTTTTTATCCCATTTGGGGCAGGTTTGGGTATATGCTTCTCGCAAACCAGAGCTTCTCACAACAAGCATGATGGTTTCTGTAGGGAACGCCCCAACTATGGGGGCGAACCGATATCCATTGCCTCTTATTGCTTTCAAATTTTTCTCGTGTCAACACAGAACAACAGGAGTGTTGTGTTATTTTTTGTAGTTTTTCGGGGTTCGTTTGGACATTTTTATGCATTAAGTGAGTTTTCAGTGCATTTATGTGCATAATTCAAATTTGAACTACATGCACATGCTCCAGTGCATATAAATTGGTTGAAAAACCAAATCTTTTGTCCTTGGGTGCATGCTTAGGTCCCATGCAAGAAATGGGAATGAATGTCAAACAGCCTGCCACCGTCACTCGACCGCAAACATTGAGATACCTGGCTTTAAATTCTAGTAAATCCAAAACTCGTCTGAAATTCATGCAAAGTGAGAGCAGGATTTGTGCATCTCTTGAACACAAACGGTTCTTTTGGATGACCCACGTGAACCACTTACAAACAATTTGGTGTGATTTGCATATGTCATATTGGGTATGTTGCCATTTGTCAAACTAGAAAGATTGACATTTGTTGACCTAGTAACATTGCCATTTGCCAACCTTGTAACACTGCGATTTGTCAAAATATGGAGCTAAAAATCACTAGGAGTATCTAATTTTTGCAACTAAAATTCTGTAATTAAGCATAGAGGCGAGGAGGCGTGTTCAGCCAGGCGTGCAGCGGGCGGCACAGTACTATTCGATTTGACAACGGGCGGTGCAGTTCCCGATACAGATTTAATGCAGACGAGGGAGAGGGTAGCTGTTCCCAAAATGTTGAACGGCCAATGATGCATCCTCCTTCAATTAGCATCGTGTGAATCCATGAGGGAAGTAATGGGAGGACCGGAAAAATAGGCAGCACGATGTGAATGCAACGCAGTTTGCACTCATATAAAGGCACCCCTCCATTCCAATGCATCTACCACATCGTACGCACCTAAGCATTTGCCTAATTAAGCACCTACACTAATAAGCGCAAAAGTGCCCACTCCAGACCCATGGCGGCGATGCGCGCGAGCAGCCAGCGGCTGTGCCAGATGGTCCACGATGCCGGCCTGCGGCATGGCACTGTGGATCGTCTCGATACGATGTTGGCGACCGGCTGGTGGATGGCTACCGTCGACGCCAGCTACGACTCTTAGTTGGACCAGATGATCGTTCGCACTACCAACAGGTTCACCGTCGTCAAGAAGCTCGCGGACGATATCGCCGTACTCCTCCACCACACACGCCCGGGCTCCTCATCGCCTGCCACCCTAATCGGCCTCCATGGTTGGAACCTCTTTCAAGCACTGGTGGCCCTGCGACTGCCCGCCGACGCCACGAAGAATGTCCACCTGGAGGTCGCGCTCGCCGTGAGGCGCCTCACCCTGCAAGAAACCGTCGACCTACACATCCATGTGTACGAGCGAATCGTGTACATAGGTATCTACAAGGCCAGTGAGGACGCTATGACGTTGGCCTTCTTCAGCCGGCTGGAAGCCTTGGATGCCTTTGTTGAGAAGGACCTTGACCTCGCCACAAAAGCCGCCACTCCTTAGCCGCCGGTCGGTGGCCCGGCCGGCGCACTGAGTTGAGGAGGAGGAGGAGGTCATACGTTGATGGATGCATCTTTCTTCTTGCCTCCTGTAACCACCACTACGATCGCATCATCGTGGCCTTAATTCTTATTTTGCTATTGCATTCTCGTTCCAGTCAATACAGACATGTGCGATCCTATGCTCAGACATGTTTGTTCCACTATTATTTTGATTGGCTTGAATGAAGGTCTATCCGGCCGTTAGGCGCTGCGGTGCGCTCTGCTCGCGTCCGTCGGCGCGGTCGGCTTGTGGACAACTTTTCTTTGCGTGTTCAACTGCTATATGCATATATATGGTTGCTTGCCGTTGAGGCGACCGCGGAGCGCTCTGCTTGCGTCCCTCCACACGCGCTCTGCCAATGGTTGGGCGTGCGCACGATCACGTCGGGGGCCCCATATGCATGCGGTTGCACCGCGCGCCTTGCCACACCATGCAGTTACGTGCGGCACGATGGAGTTACACGCTGCAAATTAGAACTGCCATCATGGCCTGCCGATATTCCTGGCCATCCGGCTTCCCCTTTAATTCCCGCGGCCATTATAACCTTAGTCTCTTCAACCTTTCAATCGCGCCCACAACACAACAAGCACACCCACGATGACACATAGAGAGGGGATGTCCAGCGGCGCTCCAATGGAGTTCGGCGAGCATACAGTGGAATAGGTGGCGCACCCAGAGATATGACCCTCGCTGACGCGGAGGAAGAAGAGGTGGCGCTGCAGAGCCACGGACGACATCACGCCGAGGTACGCCTCGCAGTAGTAGGCGAAGATCGACAAGAGAAGGATGGAGTTGGGATGAAGATGCAACGCCTGTAGCCCGTAGTGGCCAAGGACCTCATAGAAGAAGTCAGAGAAGGGGGGAACCAACCCTGCGGCGATACTGCTTGTGAAGAAGGGGAAGAAGGTACTTCCCTCGGGCTCCGGCACGTCGGAGGCAACCCGGAGCTCCGTCTTCCCCCTCTCGTTGCTCTCCCCCGCCGTTAGCAAGCGAGTGGCGGCGAGGCTCTTCTCCGAGATGCTGGGCGCGTCGAGAGCTGGTTCGTACCAAGCCGACGAGGAGGAGGGCTTGGTCTTTCGAGGCGCCATTGGTCACTAAGGGGGGAAGATTGGAGCAGATCTGGAGGTTTCGGCAGCGAGGAGTGAGAAAGGGGATCTGGAGCAAGACGAGAGGGAGCAATGAAGGCAAGCACTGTCTGTGCTAACCTTTGTCAAGTCGGGCAGTTGCCGAAGCAGCGTGGGGAAGCGGAGACGCCCACGTCCAATCAACCGCCATGCATCGACCAAGGCCGCAGGCTTTTGGGGCCCGCGGTGCTCCGCACTTGACCTTTGGCTTCGCCTCGAAGCCAAGCCCGAGTGCGCCTTGGGCCTGGGGGCTACTGTCAGCGTTCTGGGAATGAGGGTCCCCAGACTTGCTTGCCCGCGGCCCATGGCGTGGCGCGGCGACCGGGCCCGTACGGCCCATCTTCACCAACAAGCACTCAAGACCTTCGCGAGGGGCCAAGCCTCGCGAGGCGGACGACGCAAGACCTCCTCAGGAGTGGCCTCACCAGGCAGGCTCGCGAGGGGCGGAGAGATCAAGGCAAGGCAAACCTCGCGAAGTTCTCGTGACGTGAGCCATGACGATCAAGATTAGGCGGGCGCTAGGCGGGCGCCAGCACGCACAGTGTACTTGTTTCCTCTTTGGTGCTAAGGAGGCAAGTGCAGGCACGGAGTACCAAGGCGTCAAGCAAAGGTTTCCATATCAGTGCAACGAGACCAAGACCAGCAGGACGGCAAGACGGAGGTCACCATGGAGCCCAAGGCAGCGTCATCACCAGAGCCTTTTGCAGGCGAAGACTGCTTTTGTCAGGATAAGCATTACTAGCTGTCCCCTTTCAAATTGGCCGTTGTTGGCGCCCTTCCCGCTCAATATTTGGGGAGAGGACCAGGGCCTATATAAGTAGAACTAGCCACCACCGTAGAGAGAACCGATTCGGAGGCATCTCATCCGATCTTTAGCTGATCCTTAGCCACCACCAAGCACAAGAACACCTCGACCTCAGGAGGCTGTTCTTCCCCTTATACTGTTCATCCTCAGCCCGAGAGGCAATCCACCACCACCACACTGGAGTAGGGTATTACACCACAACGGTGACCCGAACCAGTATAAATCTTGTGTCCCTTCTGTTGCGAGTTCATCGAGTTAGCCCTTGAGATCTTAGCGAAGCTAGGACGTGGATCGGTAGGGGGGAGATCTTCATGCGCACCCAGTGTTCGAACCTTGAGGGTTTTGCCGGAACCCGTGATCCGACATTTGGCGCGCCAGGTAGGGGTGTGCCGAAGCTTCCGTTCCGTCGCTCCGCGTCCCGTCGCTTCATCTTCTCCATGGAGGATGCACGCCGCGCTCGCGCTGAGTGCCGGGCTGCCCTTGCCACCCGTGTTGCTCAGACGGCTCCCGGTGGCGGGCCACCCCGTCATTCTCCATCGCCTGCCGCCACTGGCCCGGCGGGGAACGAGTAGCAAGCATCCTCGTTGCACCCCTCGGTGCGGCAGGACAGCCGCACCGCCACTTCGTCGCTGACCCCTACTGGTTCGTCGTCTCACGCTCGCCGCGCTCCCACGGACGCGCGGGCCGCGCTCTTCATGGCGCACGAGCTCCTGCGCTACCGCCCAGTCGACGACCTCTATGAGGACTGGCTGGACCGCATCGCCGAGCTCGTCAGCACCGCAGGGGGCTCCCCTGCACCGTCCCTCTCGCTGCCTCGCCCACCGCCAGCTACGGGTGACGTAGCTGACGGAGCACCTCCACCACCTCTGCTCCAAGACGGCACCCTGGTGCCAAGGCGCGCTGCTCTGCGACGTGACCTGCCGCGTCCAGCGCTCGCGTGTGAAGAAAGAAGCTGTCAAGAAGTCACTCGACCACAATAGAACGCTCCACCACTCCCCGCACTGCCACGCCAGGATCGCTTGCTGCGACAGGGCCCCGCGCCGCTTGCCGTGGCAGCGCGCGGGCGCCAAGACCAAGCCCCACCTCCAAGACGGGCCCCGGTGACCACAGCCGGCTGCCGCGCCTTCACCCCCGAGCTGCGTAGCGTCGCCTGGCCGGGCAAGTTCAAGCCAGATCTGCCTCCTCGCTACGACGGCACCCCCGACCCCGCGGAGTTCCTGCAGCTCTACGAGCTGAGCATCGAGGCGGCCAACGGCGGCGAGAAAGTCATGGCGAACTGGTTCCCCATGGCTCTCAAGGATGGTGCCCGCTCCTGGCTCCTGAACCTGCCTCCAGGCTCGATCTCCTCCTGGGAAGAGATGCGCGATCATTTCCTTGCCAACTTCCAGGGCACTCGCGACCGCCCACCGGCCGCGGGTGACCTACGCTGCGTCAAGCAACAACCATGAGAGACCCTCCAGAAGTACATCCAGCGCTTTAACAACGTTCGCCTCAAGATCCCCAAGGTGACGGACGAGGCCATCATCTCCGCGTTCTCTGATGGCGTCCGCGACGTCAAGATGAAGGAGGAGCTCGCCATCCACGAGGAGTTGTGCACGTCTTTGGAGCTGTTCAACTTGGCGACCAAGTGCGCAAGAGCTGAGGAGGGGCGCCTCTCCCTCCTCGAGCTCTTGGCTGCGGACCCGGAGGAGAAGAAAGCCAAGGCCAAGGATGTGAATCGCAAGGGAGCAGCCGTGCTCGCGGCGGAGCCAGACACCAAGCGCGGCAGAGACCAGCCCGAGTCATCCAGGAGCAGCCGACCGTTCTGCGCTTTCCACAACCTGCACAGCCACAACACCAGCGACTGCCAAGAGCTCAGGGCCATTCGAGAAGGACGCTCCGGCCGATGCCCCGAGCGCAACGACCGGGGCTACGATTGAGGAGGAGGACGTGGTGGCGGACGCTGGGATGACCGTGGCCCGCGCCAGGAGTGGCGCGACCGGCCTTGTGAGGACCGCTGGCAGGATCAGCCTCGCGAGGGCGCCTGGAGGGATCAGCCTCATGAGGATCGTCCCCAAGGCAACGCTGGCCTTCCTCCACTACCGCCACCACCAAGAAGGAATGACGACCACCATCAAGACGAGGGGGCTGGGGGCTTCCAGGAGCCACGTGCTATCGCCTGCATCTTGGGCGGAGCTCAAGCCCCAGCCTCGCAGCGTATCTTCAAACAGTTTGCTCGTGAAGTGAATACAGTCCTCCCCAAGCTCGAGGCCACACGCCCGCTCAGATGGTCCAAGTGCGCCTTCACTTTCAGCTCAGCAGATCAGCTCAAGTGCGTGGCTACCGCTGGCGCTCTCCTGATGCTTTGTTCACCAGTCATCAGCAACGTGCAAGTCACCAAGACCCTCATTGACGGCGGCGCAGGGCTCAACGTCCTGTCCGTCGACACATTCGACAACCTCCAAGTGCCGTATGACCAGCTTCAGCCCACCAAGCCTTTCTCAGGAGTGACCGACGGCTCCACCACCCCGATAGGGCAGGTCCGCCTCCCAGTTACCTTCGGGCAGCGCGACAACTACCACACCGAGCTCATTGACTTCGACGTCGCCCACATTCGCCTGCCATACAACGCCATCCTCGGATATCTGGCTCTCGCCAAGTTCATGGCAGTGACCCACCACGGCTACAACGTCCTCAAGATGCCAGGAAGCGGCGGAATCATCACGGTCCCGTGCGTGGAAAGAGACGCGGTGTGCTCCCTCGAGTGTGCCTTCCAAGCTGCAACAATCGACGACCCCGACAGCAAGGGCGAGTGCCCTCCTGAGGCGATCCCCAAGGAGAAGAAGCAGCTGCTCCGCGCAGGGCCTTAGGAGGGTGGCGTCGCGAGCGGAACCTCGTCAGGATCGGCGCCCGCACCTGGGGCGCCTCCCTCCATCGCATAGGAAAAAGCGCCCGGCGCCCTTCTCGGGCAAGGCTCGGGGGCTCTCTTCTGGAGGGCCTCAGACCTTGCCAACATCATGAGGGAGGCGCTCGGGCACCACTTGGAGGCATGCTTCGCAGCACGTCTTCCTCAGGAGGACACAGGGCGAGGAGCGCCCACCGCTCAGGAGTTCATCACCAAGACCACTCAGGAACTGCAAGACGCAAGGGCCATGCGCGGCGACCGCCGCTCACCAAGCGCGGCTCCCCATCCAGGCGAGGATGTCGGGCTGCGCGTCTGCATCGACGTCCCAGGGCTCAACAGGGCCGCATCTCAGGAGCTCTTCTAGCCTTCGCGCCTGGGACGCTGCGAGGGTCCACCGCACAGCTACGTTCGCATGCCTTTTGGCCTGCCGAGCATGGCGTTCGTCTATCAGCGCAACCTGCGGCGCGCCCTGGCGACTCAGGAGGCCAAGCACCACACAGTCCTGACGGAGATGGAGACGGTCCTCAAGGAACCGCCAGGACCCCCAGAGCCTCCCGAGGCTCAGGACCCCGGTGGCTCGTGAGGAGCGACCCCTTCGCCGCGTACCTTCAGCTGCCCCAACATCCCTTCATCAACAGAACCAGGTGACATTTTCCAAGTTTATTTAGCTGGGAGCACCCCCCGGGCTGCATCATTCCCAGGCCACGTGGGTCCGTCCCTGTGGAATGTATCCCTTTTTCATGTCTTTAGCTTACCTTGCTGGGGGCGCCCCTCGGGCTGCATCATCCCCAAGCCGCTCGGGCCTGACCCAGTGGCGTGTATCTTCCCTGCATTTACTTGAGCCAGTATGCTTTCCATGCTTAATCTATCTATGACTATCACCTGCTTGATTGTCACCTCCCTGCGGGAACCGCGCGGCGATCATCTTTTCTTCAGGACCCTTTGCGTGAGAAGGTTAGGCACGGCGTCTGTGCTCGGGCCCGTCCCTGCAGCATCGATAAATCCAATGGCTGAGCTCTGTCTAGCGGGCTGGCCCCGTTCACGTCACCTCCTGGGGACGTTGGTGCTTGGCTTTCTCACGCAATAACCTCAGGAGATTCGTTCGGCGCAGGCTGTCTAACCACCTCGCAGGATCATCACAGCAAAGAAGAATCAAGGCCAGGCGCAACCCGCCTTGAGGTAGGGCCTCGTGAGTCCCGCGCTGGCTCACAGGTGCCCAGATACACCTCGTCTAGCCCTACCGTGCAAGCCACGTGTCAGGGCGGGGCTGTACACGCCCCGGGGGCTCTCCGCAGTAGGGAGTCCCCTCCCACGCACCAGTGGAAGCACCATGCTCCGCGCTGGCCGTCGACACTGCCGAGGAGCGGCTATGCCCGTGCACAAGCGGAAGCACTACGCTCCGCGCTGGTGATAAACAACTGAGGGCGGCCTCACGGCCGTACCTACCTCAGGGATCCTAGAGCTCAGTGTCCGGCCTCACTGCAACGCTTCCCCTCGGGAGAGCCGCGTGAGGGGGCTGGGCACGGGGGCTGCGATCGGGTGACGCCCAAGTGTACGCCACCCAAGCCAGGCCCCTCTGACCTGGTCGTCGCACGCCCCTCCCGAGCCGAGCCTCGGCAAGGGCAAAGGTAGGGAGATTGTTTGCACGTCAAGGGGGACTCCCGAGCATCGCGACTCAGGAGCCTAACTGGTCACGTAGCCCCTCACTCCTTGGTCCATCCTGGTCTCTGGTCGGCCCAACGGCGGTTGAGGTATGCGCGTGGCCGGGCCCTGCTGACGTAGAACATTAACCTATCCTCGCGTCTCCTTCCTATAGGCTGTTTGCGCGTCAAGGGGGACTCCTGAGCATCGTGACTCAGGAGACTAACGTCACGTAGCCCCTCACTCCTTGGTCTGTCCTGGTTTCCGGTCGGCCCAACGGCGATTGAGGTATGCGCGGGGCCGGGCTCTGTCGACGCAGAACATAGAGCAAATAGGAAGAAAATCACAAAATCTCAAAGCAAATATTACAAGCCATATTGTTCTCCCAAATACCAGACACAAGTTTAAACGCCTCCGCGAGGCATGATGCATGTTGCAGGAATAAAGCGGGAAAGCAGCCGCAGGTCACTCCTGGACACCGCCGTCGCCCACAAGAGGTGCTCCTTCCTTGGTGGTGTCACTTTCACCCGCACCGCAGGTCGAAGGCACGAGCGCGAAGCTGCGGAACTTCTTCAGCAGGGCCTCCACCTGGCCCTTCGCGGCTGCGGCGGCAGCCGCACAACGCTCCTCGTCCACAGGCTCCAGCAGCTCGTCTAGGCGGGCAGTTGGATCGCGGAGATGGAGGTGACTGAAGACACGCGTCAGTGGAGCTGAAGAAAGAACGCGGGCTTCCGCCTCGGCCATGGGACCGACGCCGGCCACGACCTCCTCGAGCACGTCAACCAAGTAGGGAAGCAACTTGGCGGGGCCATCCTCGTCGGTGGTCAGTGGCCTCTCCAAGCCATTCTCGTAGAGCGTCTTCAGCGCCACATGGGACCTCTTCTCGAGAAGCGCGAAGGCCTCGCAGTCTTCGGCCAGGACCTTCGCCTTGGCGTCAAGGTCGACCTCCTTCGCCTTCACCTTCCGCTCCAGCTCCTCCAGCCGGCAGAGCTCCGTGGCCTGCGCCTTCACCAGCTCTCCCAGCTCGGCGTCGCGGTCCTTGATGGCGTCCTCCCGAGCCCTCATCTCCTCCTCCTTCGCCTCGCGGCCACGAGCTTCTTCTACGTGCTGGTCGCGCAGGCTCTTCAGCTCGTCCTCCAGCGCTCGGCAGCGGTCGTGGGCGGCCTCGGCGTCCTTCAACGCCGCCCCGCGATCGGCCGCAGCTTGGGCGGCGGCCCGCTTCTCCTTCTCGGAGGCCGTCGTGACCTCGCTCAATGCTGCTCAAACCGGCGAGTCGGAGTGAAGCCAGCCAGAGGCCAGCTCCAAGCGCCCGGCTACCAGGCGCGGGTCCGCGCCCAGGAGATCTTCCTGCAGCTGGGCCATCTCCGAAAGAGCACGCTCCAAGACAGCAGAGGAGGCAGAAGAACCTGGGAGCAGTGGCGCAGCAGGAGGAGGGGGCGACATCGTCACCAGGGCCTGGGAGACCAAGGGGTCCTGAGCCTTTGGGACCTCAGCAGCCGAGCTGGACATCGGCACTTCTGGAGACAGGAGCGCCATGGGGGCTGATTCCTCCCAACGACGCCGCTCCTGGTCTCGCAAGGGTGACCGGGCCGGGGAGGTGCGAATGCTGCCGCTTCCTTTCTCCGCGGAAGGGGGCGCGACCGCTGCATCCTCTTTCGTCTTCTTCGCCGAAGATGGCAGCCTGGTCAACCAAGGACGAGCGTCAGGAAATAGCAGCACAAACAAGAACAAGACGAAGCTCGAGCACTTACAGGTCCACCGCAGCGTAGTCCACCCTCCGCTTGGTGAGCTTGAAGCCCAAAAGCTTCAGAGCCTGAGGAGTGGGCGCGCAGACTCCGGGAGCAGAAGACGGTGCAGCAGAAGGGCCGGAGGAAGCTTCAGGCGGAGTCAAGGCGGGGGCAATATCCCGAGAGACCAGCGACGATCTGCCCCTCGTCGGGACAACGGGCTATTCCCCCTCCTCCTGGCGGGTCCCGGCCTCGTCGTCATCAGGAAAGGCGCGGAGGATGTCAGCTTTGCTCAAGGTGGAGGTCTCCCCCATCCCTTCGGGGGTCACCTCCGAGTCTTCCTCCTCCCCCTCTTCCTCCCCGTGGGACTCATCAGAAGACAGCTCCACCGGCTTCGGCGCCGCAGGGGCCCCGGTGGGCACCGACGGCACCAGCCCGCGCCCGTAAAAGTCGGCCAGGCGGCCACGATCTGCTCCCAATTCTTGCGTCAGAACAGGGGAGCGAAGGCGCTCGGCGGGTACTCCTGGTTGTCCCCGACCAAGAGGCGCAAAACTGCGGACAGCTCATCGTCAGGCAAGGCCTCCGGGCTCAGGCGAATCTTGTCCTCTTCATGCCCAAGCCTCCACAAGGGGCACGCATGCGCCTGAAGTAGAGCAACGCGCAGCATCAAGAACTCCCTCAGGAGCATGACCCCTGTTGTGACACCCAAGTTTTTATTTGGATTTTTCAAAAGATCTTATTTGACTTGAGGGGAGTGATTTAATTTTTTTTCTTCAAGAGAACTCTCCCTCTCATATATTTCTCTATATGGCAAAAGTTTTGTTTGGATTCATCCAAGATCTGCCTTTGGTCTTGGAAGTTCTTGCTTTTCATTTTGGACTCAAGACAAAATGTTTTTCATTTGGGAAAATAACTTTTGAAAATCTTTTTGAATTTGCACTATGGCTTTTGGAAAGTCCTTTGCCACTTTCAACAATTCCTTCTTGCCATGGCATTAGTGCAAATCCTCTCTCTCCTAACCACTTCCTCACCTTTGGATCATGATTTGCATCAAATCCAGCAAGTAGAACCTCCCCATGTGATTACTTCCATTCAAATTCTATTCAAATAAATTTCTGCCTTCTTTTCTAGCACTTGGAGATTTACAAAGGAACTCCACTTTCTGTCTTGATTTTTGGCACCAAACCTTCTTCCCCTCCTAGTCCTTTGAACCCTCAACCTAGAACCATGAAGATCCACTGGTCTTCAGTTCAAAATTTTCAAACTACACCTGCTGCAAGTTTGGACCAGATTTGTCAAATTTGGTGAAATTCATTCAAAACCTTCTCCAAAAATTCCAAGTAAAATCAGGCAGCCCCTGGGTGCTTTGAGTGGTCATCTCACCAAGTTACAGCTCCAGAAAAATTTATCTCATAGCCAAAACCTTCTGTCGAACACCTGTAGTGCACTGTCTATGTCAAGTTCAGAAATTCAGAGATTCAGTCAGTGGCTTGCTGTCGTTTTCTTCAGAGAAGGACGTCGATCTCGCCAGTGCCACCGCGTCGCCTTGCTCCTCGTCCCCTCCCCCTTGTTCCTGCACCGCACGAACGCCTGGCGCCTTGCGGGCGTCGGCGACGAGCAGCAGAGGGTGCGCCGCCCCGTGACCGACGCCGGCGGCGCCTTTGCGGACGCCAGCGGGAGACACGGCGCCGACGACGCCAACCAGCGCCGCCCAAACCACCGGAGCCCGCCGCGTGGCCTTCCACTCCCCCGAATGCGCTGCCGCTCTCGTCGTGAACCGCAGGGCGCGGGGCGCGCTCTCTGCCGCCGTTGAGCCCGTGCGGTCACCTCACCGTGGACCGACGCCATTACGCCAAGACCATCTCCGTTTAGCTGTAAAACGATTCCAGTAACCTCCACTGATGCTGCCTGGCCGCTCAAACCCCCTGCCAACCCACTGCTCCGCCGTAATCGCTCGCCGGAGATTCTCCGTTCACGGCCACCCCGTCGATCCGCCTATAAATAGAGGCCCCGAGCTTCAACTCGAGCACCCACCAGCCCTGCACTCCCCCTAGAGCACGCCTAGCCACTGGAAGAGCCCCGAGGAGGTCTCCTTCCTCGACTCCGGCCGCCGCGACCCGCCACGGGATCCAGCCCGATTCGCCCCCGTGTGCGCTCCTCCGCCTCCATTCTCTTACCAGTAGCTTCACCATGCATCCATCTTTCTGACCCGCACTTCAATTTGAAGCTTGCAGCCCTCCACCGGAGTTCCCCATCCTCACCCGAGCCGCCGTCCGCCGGAGATAGTGTCGCCGTCGACGTGGTACTCCCCGTTGGACGAGTCCACCACCCACCGACGCGGAAGAAGACGCTGAAGCTCTTGGTACCCTCCGTTTCTCCTAACTCGCCGTGGTTCGACGCCGGCGTCCACCGCAGTCTTCGGGCGCCGGCGAGCTTTTCAAACCTGACATGTGGACCCCGCGTGTCAGCCTCTGTTCTTTTATTCGCGAACTGTTTTCTGTTGGCGCCTTCGGGCAAAATACGTTTTCTCCTTTGCGCCTGCGCATTCCCAACCGAAGCGTTTTCTGTTTTCTCAGTTAAACCCTGGAACTTTTCTGTTTCATTACAGATAAGTCCCTGGACAGAAACCTTTATAACTTTTTAATAAAAAGGTATTTTTGAGTGAGTCTTTTTCTGACAATCTTCAAATTTTGTCTAGTTTTTTATGGGATTTATTTGAAAAATATTTGGAAAAGTTTCTGTGCAAGTGTTGGTTTTCACGTTAGTACCCGTTTCGTGATTGCCGTAGGTTCCGGAAGAGGTGACGGAGCCGCGAACTTCGCCGAGCTAGACTCCGACTTCTCCGAACCAGGCAAACATGTTTTGAGCATTTGATACGACAGGTGTTTTACATGTTCACGTGAGAGTTTGTGCGTGGCATGTGAGTATCGGTAAATACCTCGTTGCTTGTAAGGCAACGACCCGGTTGTTCCAAAGTCGCAATAATCTCTGATGGGAGATGGCCTAATCATGTGGTGACATGAAGGGCAGCAAGGTGGTACTGTTGTAGCATACCAGCCTTGCGTCATCCGACTTTTCCGACGTTAACATGGTTGGAGCCGTGTTACCGTTCCTTCCCCTTTCGTGCTACCACATGTCTCATTGCCAGGATGCGGTTTAGTAAGTTGGTAACCTCTTTCCGTGTACACACCAAACAGAGAGGCTGGGATGATGGTACCTTGGCCTAGGATTAAAGCCAGTCATCCGGTCAGGGGGCATGGGTGTTTCCGGTTGGGACCGAGAGGGGGGGCACCCCCTTAGAGCGCGCGTATAGAAATTTGATCCCATGCTACGCGAGGTTGTAGCCTCCCCGTCTCAAGGTTTTTCTTGAATGTTGCCGAGGGTGATCCCTGGCTTCGGATGGTTGAATTGGGTGTGTACTGGTTAGACGTGTTTCTTCCAAAACACCGTAGACGGAACTAGTCCCCGTGACTACTGAAATCCGTTGGCTGTGGTTTAGTACAAACTCTGCAGAGTCAATTCTTTCCAAATCATCGTATCCATGATCAGTAGTGTAAACATTATATCCATATCTATCCGTGTGAAAAACTTGTCCCCAGTGAACAAGCTCAAGTGGTAAATTTAGATTTATTGTTATTCCTGTGGATGGACTAATTTTATATTTGTCTCATGCTTGTGATAAATTATGTTCCCGAACTATTGTATTATTGAGCTACAATATAAGCCCTTTATGAGACGTCGCGCAGACGTCCGACGGTGGCGTGTACTCGTTTCTCACTTTAAATATAAGCCCTGTATGTGGTGTCGCCCCGACGCCCGACTGTGGCATTATTTTTCTGCATTTTCCTCTCGAGGAGTCTTTCAGACACTCGTTTGGCACCTGTATTATTATTCCGCATTTTCCGCTCGAGGAGTCTTTCAGACACTCGTTTGGCACCTGTATTATTATTCCGCATTTTCCGCTCGAGGAGTCTTTCAGACACTCGTTTGGCACCCATATTATTATTCCGCATTTTCCGCTCGAGGAGTCTTTCAGACACTCGTTTGGCACATGTATTATTATTCCGCATTTTCCGCTCGAGGAGTCTTTCAGACACTCGTTTGGCACCAGTATTACTATTCTGCAGTTTCCGCTCGAGGCGTCATTCAGACCCTCGCTTGGCACCCAGTATTTATTATCTCTATGTCTGATCGCACTGGTTAACTTGTTCATATGCTTCATGTTGCATTCGTTATATCTTATGTCTGAACTGTCTTGCGAGTACTTTCATAGTACTCACCTGGCTTGTTGATTTGGCCAGATGTTGACGAAGGCGATCTCTTGGATGAAGAGTTTGATAGCGCATCCAATGCCTAGAGGAGTCCCAGTCAGTCCTGCGCGATCCCGGATATTGGTCACTTGTATCGTATACGCTTCCGCCACCCGCAATAAGTCTTCTCGAGCCTCACTCCGACGCTCGAAGAGTTGTAGTCTTCTGGAATCATATCACTCGCTTCGCGATGATATTTCCACCACCGTTATTATCGTGAGTTAGTAGTTTGCCACCCTATCCGCCGTCTTGTTTTAGCGGCGTGCATGTAATAAAGTGTTGGGCAGTCTCTGCTCAACCTTGTATTATATTTAGTACTCCTGGTATTTTTTCTTCTGTGACCAAGATATTGTCTATCAGTGAGTAGGAATTCTTCCTCGCTGGTCCGTAAAAGGGGTTGGTCTCTCAATAATTATTTCATTGAAAAACCGGTCGTGACACCTGTCACTTTGGCCGCCCTCGCGTTGACCGGCTTCAAGTCGGTCTTCATCTGCTCCAACACCGACGACACCCGCTCATCAGTAAGCTTCGCACAACACCACCCCTTGTCGGACTGGGGCATCTCCGTCGGCAGCGCCAAGCGCGGGTGGATGCACTTGGTGCCCATCATGACCCATTTGGCCCTGAGGTTCTCGGCCTTCTTCCCGGTATTCGAGATCGAGTTGGCCTTGCCTGCCGCGATGAAATTGGCGCACCTAGAGATATGACCCTCGCTGACGCGGAGGAAGAAGAGGTGGCGCAGCAGAGCCACGGACGGCATCACGCCGAGGTACGCCTCGCAGTAGCAGGCGAAGATCGACAAGAGAAGGATGGAGTTGGGATGAAGATGCAACGCCTGCAGCCTGTAGTGGCCAAGGACCTCAAAGAAGAAGTCAGAGAAGGGGGGAACCAACCCTGCGGCGATACTGCTCGTGAAGAAGGAGAAGAAGGTACTTCCCTCGGGCTCCGGCAGGTCGGAGGCAACCCGGAGCTCCGTCTTCCCCCTCTCGTTGCTCTCCCCCGCCGTTAGCAAGCGCGTGGCGGCGAGGCTCTTCTCCAAGACGCTGGGCGCGTCGAGAGCTGGTTCATACCAAGCCGACGACGAGGAGGGCTTAGTCTTTTGAGGCGCCATTGGTCGCTAAGGGGGGAAGATTGGAGTAGATCTGGAGGTTTCGGCAGCGAGGAGCGAGAAAGGGGATCTGGAGCAAGACGAGAGGGAGCAATGAAGGCAAGCACTGTCTGTGCCAACCTTTGTCAAGTCGGGCAGTTGCCGAGGCAGCGTGGGGAAGTGGAGACGCCCACGTCCAATCAACCGCCACCCGTCGACCGAGGCCGCAGGCTTTTTGGGCCCGCGGCGCTCCGCACTTGACCTTTGGCTTCACCTCGAAGCCAAGCCCGAGCTTGCCTTGGGCCCGGGGGCTACTGTCGGCGTTATGGGAACGGGGGTCCCCAGACTTGCCTGCCCGCGGCCCATGGCGTGGCGCTGCGAGCGGGCCCGTATGGCACATCTTCACCAACAAGCACTCAATACCCTTGTGAGGGGCCAAGCCTCGCGAGGCGGACGACGCAAGACCTCCTCAGGAGCGGCCTCACCAGGCAGGCTCACGAGGGGCGGAGAGATCAAGGCAAGGCAACCTCACGAGGTTCTCGTGATGTGAGCCATGATGATCGAGATCAAGAGGGTGCCAGGCGGGCCCCAGCACGCATAGTGTACTTGTTTCCTCTTTGGTGCTAAGGAGGAAAGTGCAGGCGTGGAGTACCAAGGCATCAAGCAAAGGTTTCCATATCAGTGCAACAAGACCAAGACCAGCAGGACGGCAAGACGGAGGTCACCATGGAGCCCAAGGCGGCGTCATCACCAGAGCCTTTTGCAGGCGAAGACTGCTTTTGTCAGGATAAGCTGTACTAGTTGTTCCCTTTCAAATTGGCCATTGTTGGCTCCCTTCCCGCTCAATATTTGGGGAGAGGACTAGGGCCTATATAAGTAGAACTAGCCACCACCGTAGAGAGGACCGATTCGGAGGCATCTCATCCGATCTTTAGCTGATCCTTAGCCACACACCAAGCACAAGAACACCTCAACCTCAGGAGGCTGTTCTTCCCCTTGTACTGTTCATCCTCAGCCCGAGAGTCAATCCACCACCACCACACTGGAGTAGGGTATTACACCACAACGGTGGCCCGAACCAGTATAAATCTTGTGTCCCTTGTGTTGCGAGTTCGTCGAGTTAGCCCTTGAGATCTTAGCGAATCTAGGACATGGATCGGTAGGGGGGAGATTTTCGTGCGCACTCCAGTGTTCGAACCTTGAGGGTTTTGCCGGAACCCGTGATCCGACAACATACTTAACCATCATATAGTCTCCTATGATTGCTAACACTCACCGCGTACACATGAGCAAAATGTTTCAACCAGACACATCGAAAGATAGGGGCTTATTGCTTTGCCTCCCAACGTATTCACCTCAAGGGTGATGTCAACAATAATAACTCATGCTACCCGTGTCCAACTGGATATATGTGCCTAGATCTTACCTCACCACATGATGCTTGCCAAAAGAGAAAAATAAAAGGAAATAGAGAGAAAACTTTGACTCTTTGCATAAAAGTAAATACTGAAAAGTAAAAGATAGGCCCTTCGTAGAGGGAAGCAGAGGTTGCCATGCGCTTATTTGTTTGTATGCTCAACCCCTTAGTGCAAAAGAACATCACGTTATACCGCCCCTTATGATAGCAACCTTTATTATGCAGTCTGTCACTTTTATTCTTTCCCATCACAAGTTCGTACAATGCTCAATTTTTTCTTACACTAAATGATCTAACACTTTTAGAAGCAATTTTTATTGCCTTATTGCACCGATGACAACTTACTTGAAGGATCTTATTCAATCCCTAGGTAGGTATGGTGGACTCTTGAAAAAAAGATTTGGGTTTAAGGGTTTTTGGATGCACAAGTAGTATCCCTACTTGGTGCGGAATTTTTGGCTAGCAAAGGTGCGGGGCAAGCACCACATGTTGAAGGATCTATGACAATATAACTTCTATGTGAATATGAACAAACATAAATGATTACATTGTCTTCCTTATCCAACGTCAACAATTTCGGCATATAATATTTTGATGGGGGCTCACAATCACAAAAGATTTCCAGGATAGTGTATTTGCATGTGAAAGTTCTCTTCCTTATACTAATTATTCTTGAATTGCTTGTATGACCAATATTGTGATTGTCAAGCCTCAAACGTTTTCACTTTCTAAACCCAATGTGAAGCTACCACTAGGCATGATATGATTTCAACTTCATGACATTCAATTTATTTAACAATTTACTCATACGATATAAGTGAAGCACAAGAGTAAATGGCAAGCTACTCCAAAAAGATATAAATGAAGATCATGGGCATAATATTTCTTTCTCTCAAATTAATTTAAGTGAAGCAAGAGATAATTTCTTCAAAAATACTAAAGCACACCGTGCTTAAAAAGATATAAGTGAAGCACTAGAGCAATTCCATAGAAAAGAACTTTGTTGACGGGATGTGAGTACCGCTTACTTAGCCTCCCTGGAAACTATTTGAGGACTCTATTTTATTTAAGAACTTTTAGATCTAAGTATTTTATTAAAACAACAAACAAAACAAAATAAAATTACATTCCAAGATAGCACAACTCATCTGAAGAAGCAAAAACTTAGGCTCAACCGATACTAACCGATAATTGTTGATGAAGAAAGGTGGGATGCCTACCTGGGCATCCCCAAGCTTATATGCTTGAGACTTCTTGAAATATTATCTTGGGGTGCCTTGGGCATCCCCAAGCTTGAGCTTTTGTGTCTCCTTTGTTAGAGTTCTGGAAACGGAGGTCCCCAGACTTTCCCCAGACTTGCCTGCCTGCGGCCCATGGCTTGGCTCCACTCGCGGCCTAGTACGGCCCTTCCTCACCAACAAACGCTCAAGACCCTCGCGAGGGGCCAAGCCTCGCGAGGCGGACGACACAAGACCTCCTCGGGAGCGGCCTCACCAAGCTAGCTCGCGAGGGGTGGAGAGATCAAGGCAAGGCGAACCTCGCGAGGTTCCAATGACGTAAGCCATGACGACCAAGACCAGGCGGGCGCCAGCGTGCACAGTGTCCTCGTTTCCTCTTTGGTGCTAAGGAGGCAAGTGCAGGCGAGGAGTACCGAGGCGTCGGGCAAAGGTTTCCATATCGGTGCAACAAGACCAAGACCAGGAGGATGGCAGGACGGAGGTCAACATGGAGCCCAAGACGGCGTCACCACCAGAGCCTTTGGCAGGCGAAGACCACCTTTAGTCAGTATAGCTTGTACTAGCTGTCCTGCTTCGAATCGGCCATTGTGGCATCCCTTCCCGCTCAATATTTGGGAAGAGGACCAGGCCTCTATAAATAGGACTAGCCACCACAGTAGGAGGCAACTCATCTTGGACTGGATCCACTCCATCCTCACACCCACCAAGCACAAGAACAGCTGTCCTCAGGAGGCTGTTCTTCCCCTTGTACTGTTCATCCTCAGCCCAAGAGGCAGTCCACCACACCACACTGGAGTAGGGTATTACACCACAACGGTGGCCCGAACCAGTATAAATCTCGTGTCTCTTGTGTTGCGGGTTCGTCGAGCTAGGCTTTGAGATCGTGATGAGGCTGAGGCATGATTAGGTAGGGGGAAATCTTCGTGCGCACCCCAGTGTTTGAACCTCAAGGGTTTTGCCGGAACCCGAAGTCCGACATTTGGCGTGCCAGGTAGGGGTGCGCCAGAGCTTTTCTTCCGCCAGTTGATCCGCCGACACTCCGCGGCTCCGAAATAGGATGTCCGGCGACCCGAGGACCAACACCGACCGCAGGGCAGCTTGGCCAGCCCGGGCGCGCCGTCTGCCCAAGAAGACCTCAACCCCGTGCCCCAGGCAGCGCGTGCACCGCCAAACGCTGCGGGGCGCAGGCGGCGCGGTCACACACCATCCACCCTTACTCCACGACAAGCGCGGGCAGCCGCAAGGGCTTCAAGCAATGGCGCGGCCACGACGCCGCACACCCGACGGGAACAAGCAAACATGAGGGCCGCGCTCACGGTGGCTCGGGAGCTGCTGCGATGCCGGTTCATGGAGATCGGCCGGGATGCGTTGCTGGAGTGCGTCGCCGAGCTCCTAGACGCCACGGCCTCGGGAGCACCGCCCTTGGGCTCCCTGCTTACACCTCAGGCCACGACCGGATTGCATGGCGGGCCTCGCCGTGCCCGCGCGCCCCCGGGCGCACCCCTGGGCTTCATCAACACTGGCGTCACCAGCGGCACCGGACGCCCAATCGCACCTGCGCCACCTCCGATGAGCGCGGGTACGAGCGTTGCCACCTCCGATGAGCGCGGGTAAGAGCGTTGCCACCTACGGCCCCAGCGGGATGCCACCCTACCATCCGCAGGGCGGTGCGCTGGGCCGGGCAACATTGAGCATGGGGCACTACGGCGAGGTCTTCGAGGCGACAGCCTTGGAGGCCTACGTGCCCCGCATGGTGGACCAGGAGTACGCGCTGGAAGACGACCCCAGCTCGTTCCTCGAGTGGGGCTGGGAGGAGGAGGCGCTAGAAGCTGAGATCTTTCAGGAGCCTCCCGGGAGCCTCACCAACTGCGCCGGCGACAACAGCTACAGGGTACCACTAGTCTCTCAGGAGCAAGCTTATGCTAACCATGGGTCGCAGGAGGGTCAGGTCACAGCAGCAGAAGGTGGCCCCAGCTCGACAGCCTCCCTTCCGCCAGGAGGAGCGCACTGGGGGCTGCAGAAGAGGGACCGAGAGCAAGGCCCCTCCCCACGCCGCACGGAGCAGGGCGTCCCCTATAGGTAGGCCCTCTGCCGGTGAGGCGCTGGAGAGCCTTCCCCCGGCGGAGGACCCGTGGTCGCCGAGGGCGCCGCTGGCGTCCCCTTTGCCCCTTGGCGACGTCCTGGTTTCCGGACGCCCCAATGGTGGTTGAGGGCGGCGCAAGGCAGGGCCCTCGTCTGGCGATATGAAGTAAGGCTCGCGCCTGTGAAGGTCTTCGCTCGTGACACTCTCACGTAATAATGTGTCAGGACCCCAATCCTAAGTCACACTGATCTAGCATGTAACACATCATATCACTTTGCGGCCTCACGCACGGTATTCCCACCGGTGCCACCTTACCTGGCCCGGGACCGTTTGCGCCTTTTGCCTCACGTATATGATAGTGTCACTAGCATCCATATGACAAAGAACCCGGGCCAACATGACTAGTCGTAAACCCAAAGTGGCACTAACTTACAGGGACAGTCATACATGACCCAGCAACGAACGTGTCGGTCATCAACGAGTGAATCCGGGCTGTAGCTCTCTGGAGAATCCGGGCTATAGCAGGCTAACAAGACTTCGGTAGACACCGCGTGACATTTCCCCGAAGGGACAGACACATGAATGAAGAAGGACACATGCCGGCCAGCCTAAGTGTTCCGGAGCAGTAGCAAGCTACTATGGCTCAGTGGAAGCACTAGGAGACATTTCCCGGTAAGAGAGGCTACCAAGGATAAACAACTAGGTTGTCAGACCCCACACATAGCAATACACATTACACGTACGCATAACATGCAAGTATGTGCTGTACAACATGGCATCACAACATAACTCGACAACTCATATAGATAAAGGCCCAGAAGAGCCACATAGCATTTATTACAAATAGGGGTCACATGACCCATCATTCAGAGCATACAAGCAACGAAAGCATAACATGTCTGAGTACAGACAACTACAAATGAAGAAGGCTGAGAAGCCTGACTATCTACAAGACCCTCCCAAGGGTACAAGATCGTAGCTGAGGTAACAAGCTACTTGTCAAAGTCCACGTGGAAACTAGTGAGACCGAAGTCTCCTCTGCAAAACATAAATTAAGCAAACGTGAGTACAAAGGTACCCAGCAAGACTTACATCAGATCTTATCATACATGCATTAGTATCAAGAAGGTTAGCGTGGGGTTTAGTTGCAGCAAGCCAGCTTTGACTGGGTGGCTATCCTGAACTACGACTGCTGGTAACTCTTTTGAGGTGGCGCACACGAGTCCACTAGTCACCACATCAATACGCTACTATGGATTCATTCCCGTCTCCCTACGAGAAGGCCATCCATAGCACTCACACTTGTCTTGAGCATTTTAGGGTATCCACTTCAAGTTGTCTATGTACCACGTAAGCATCCAAGAAGTCCATAACCACGGACCCGGCTATTCGAATAGATCATGCTAACCCTGCAGGGGTTTACTTCTTCACACACGCTCTCGCCACTTACCGCCATGTACACGTCATGTATCTCGGCAACCTTCAAGCGGAAGCCTGGCGAGGGTGTCGGCCACGACCTGACTAACCACACAAGACTCTAGTCCAGCTTTATCGCCTATTCGGGTTCCAACCGCAAGGAGATCCGGCCGGGGTTTCGCTCACGACCCCAAACGATGTGTGCAGGGTTCCCAAGCCCACCTCGCCAGATGGATCTATGCTTGGTACACCGTGCTGCGGTGCCTAGTCTGTCCCAAGTCCACCCTGTTGGGTGCCACTTGGTAGAAAAATAGCACTACCTACAAACACCAGAAACTAGTTGCGACTCCTGGATAGAGATCAAGTTGGTTAATAAGTCGAGAGGGGTCGAGTTACCGGAACCCAATGTGTGGTAGTAGCTAGTCATTGGACAACATACACAGAACTCAGTTCTTAAGGACGGTTCTAGTGAGACAACCCACCATGTACTCCTACATGGCCTCTCACCGCTACCTTTACCAAATCGTGTTCAGACACTTAACTCTCAGCATCAGAACATATCATAACACTCCAATCCATTCCCAATGAATCAGACCTGACACAACTCTAAGCAATAGCAGGCATGGCATGGTAGGAACACAACATGGCTCAATCAACTCCTACACATGCTAGTGGGTTTCAACTATTTACTGTGGCAATGACAGGTCATGCAGAGGAATGGGTTCAACTATCGCAGCATAAAGTAGTAGTTGAATCGTTGTTGTCCTAATGCAATAAATGAGAGCAGGAGCGAGAGAGTGGGATTGTATCGGAATGAACAAGGGGGGGGGGGGTTCCTTGCCTGGTGGATTAATAGGGGGCACTGCTCCTCTGACAGGTACTCTGGATCGGTCTCCGGAACAGGACCTATCGAGAAGGAACGGTGTCGGCAATCAATACACAAGCATATGCAACAATATGATGCATGAACATGGCATGAAGATGTGATGTTGTTTGAGCTAATGCAACTAGCATTCATTTGGTTGAAGTTCATTTGAACCAAAGGTTCAAATGCAACTCCAAGTTAAGTCTTTATAAATGCCATTTATGTATTTTCACTTATACAGTAGGTATAAGTTGGATTTTCATGCATGAAACTAGTACAGATGGATAGATTGAATTTTTCTGATAATTTTTCATATATAAATTATTTCAATCTGAGCTACGGTTGAATTTATATGAATTTTTGAAGTTTATAACAATTTATGGAATTTCCTGATTTGTTTTAATACCAGAAAAGAATAACTGCATCAGCATTGCATCATGCCTGTGTCAGCAGGTCAACGGCGCTGTCCAGGTCAAACCTAACGTGTGGGGTCCACACTTCAGTGTCACAATTAACTAACAGGGTTAGTTAACACTAATACTAACCAAATTACAAATTAGCTAGGCAGGGCTCACATGTCAGTGTCAGGGGGGAATTAGCTAAACGGTGATTAGCCCTAAGCTAATCACCTGACTCATGGGGCCCACCTGACGGGCTGGCGAGGTCAAACCGGTCAAACCCACCGGCCTTTAACCGCCGGCGAGGCCGAACGCGGCGGAGGGGCGCGGAAATCGCCCTCCGGCGACCATTCGGGCGGTGGAGACCACCTACGCGAAGCCCAGGCTCGCATGCATCCAGTCGGACACGCGGGAGACCATGGGGTGGTCGGAGCTCGCCGGAGCAGAGCTCACGGCAGCGGCCGGAGCACGGCCAAGTGCGGGTGAGGTGCTGCGGTGCACGGGGAAGCGAGCAGAGAGGCTCTACGGCCTCCTGGCGTCACCAAGAACACGGTGACGCGTGCGGTTGCGGGCTGTAGTGGCTTGAGCGACGGCGGCGACATGGACGGCGGCGAGAAGCTACGGCCGCGGTGGGGATCGGGGCTACGGCGCGAGAACGACGAAACAGAGAGAGGGGAACGGAGCAGAAGCTCACAGCGATCTCGATGGCGTCGTCAGCGAGCTCGGGGACGCACTGGAGGTGGCGGTGTGACGCCCGGATAATTAAGCTACAGTAATCCCCGGTTGATGATGCCACGTCACCACGATTATTGTTGTAAAACTCGCGTTGGTTTGAAACCGGTTCAAATTCAAATTTAAATAAAAATTGAAGTCGAACGACAAAAGTTTTCAAATGTCAAAACTAAAAAGTTCGATATGTGGCAAATATTTCACAACCAATTATGGTGGTGAACCAACTTTTTACAAAGTGGTTTAATACCATATAATAAATAAAGCAGAAACACAAAAGGAAATAAAAATTTAAAAAGAAAACCTCAGGCCAACTGGGCCATCCAGCCCATAACCCCCTGGGATGGCCACAACCGGCCCACCTGCCCCTGCGCCCACATCCCCTGTTCCACCGACCGCGTCGCTACAGGGGAGGGGTCGCCCCCGACCGCCTCGTCGGCACCGTCGGGAAGAGGATAAGGACTCCCCCGTCCCCTCAATTCCTCTCCTGCTCCCAGATCCACCTCGCCTCCTTCCCTCCCCATCTAGCCAGATCCGCTCCATCCAAGGAGCCCCAGCGCCGGTGCCACCTACTGCCGCCCACGGCCCTTCTCCACCCGAGCGCCTCCTGTCGCCGCTGCCGTCGTCTGCCGCGGCGACCATCGCTCCCCGTCTCGCACGACGCATCCCGGAGCTTCGCAGGCCTCGACTCTGTCCCCTGCATCGACCAACTGGAGCCAGGGAGGCACCACATCTTCGGCTCCGAGCTCGCCTCCCCGACGGCCACCGCCCCCTCCTGTCTACGTCGAGCCCTGCGCTACTAAGCCCCCGAGGGACCTCCGTGCGTCCACACGGTGAGCTTAGTTCCACCCCTTCCTCTGGAACGCTCGGCGTTGATCTCGAGCTAGTTGTGCTCGTCGTTGCGCCATGGCGGAGCTCTCCTTTCGCCACCGAACTCGCTGCGCTCGCTGTGGTCTACCTCGTGCTAAACCGTGGCCTCCACCGTGCTCCTAGAGATCCACCGGCAACGCGTGCGCACCTTGTTTCATCTCGGACGAGTCGTTGGGCTCGAACCCGAGACCATCACACTCGATTCCGTCGCCGGGGCCGTCGTGCCCGCGGCCGAGCTTCTGCCAGCGCTCACCACATCGAGGTCGCGTCCCTCCCCGTTCGCAGTCGCGCCCGTCCGCAGCCTTCCTCGCGCGTCGATAGCCACCTCCGCCCTCTGCCACTCGCGCCTTGCCTCTCCCCCCCCGCGTGCGTGCTGCTGCTTCTGCTAGTGGTGCCACCGTTGCTGGCAGCTCACCCAACGCACGCACACGTCCTAGCCGTGCCCTGCTCCACCTACTATAGCCGCCCACCGGAGCTCCACTCCGGCGCCGCCCATGCCTTCGTCTACGCTCGCCGCGCCCATCCGCCCCGCCAATGCCGTGTTGTGGTCGCCAGCGCCCCGATGCAGCGGCGCCCCTGCCTCCCCCGCCGACCACCTCCCCTTCATCGGTCGGCCTCACATGCCCCTGGCCGCCGCGCCCGCTTACGCCCGCAGCTCGCCGCTCGGCCCCGCCTCCTGCTTGCCGCCGCGATGCCTTCCCTCTCGACGCCCGCGTGCATCCCCCCGCGGCCCCGGCCGATCGGCGCCCAGGTCCGGCGCCCCGAGGCTCCATCCACTGCTCCCGGGTTAAGCCCTGACGGGCGCCTGCGCCCGATAACCGCCCGGTGGGTCTGGGCCACTGCCCAGGGGCCCCACGCCCCTGTCTTAGAAAAGGATTAAAAAAATAAAAAATTAATCAAATATATTTAATTAATTAACTTAATTAAATTTGGTTATTTAAACTATTTACAATTAATTAGCCTAATAACCTAGTTAGACTAAATCAATTAGTTAGTTAGTGAAACAACCAATGACAGGAGGGTCCCACCCCCGTTGACCAGTCAAACGTTGACTGGTCAACTGGGACCCCCTGGACCCGCATGTCACCCTGTGGTAGAACTCTGTGCACACAGATCTGGGTGCATATAGCATTTTAGCTATTTATTTCGAATTAATAATAAATTCAGGAAATTGTTTAAATCTTTGAAAAATCATAGAAAATAATCTGTAACTCGGATGAAAAAGTTTTATACACGAAAGTTGCTTAGAACGACGAGACGAATCCGAATATGCTCTTCGTTCATCTGTCACGTGCCCCTATCATAGCAAACATGGAACTTTCCCCCTCCGTTTCTGTTGTCCGAAAATGCCTAACTCCGGGAAAACATTCCCGGATGTATCCCCCTTCGCCGCTATCGTGTAGCGCCGCATTAGAACACCCCTAGCCCTGCGTGTTACTGTTGTCATGCATCTGTGTTGCATTTGTTTGCATTATATTTACTGTTTCTTCCCCCTCTTCTCTCCGGTAGACCCCGAGATCGCTGCTGATGCCCCTGTGATCGACTACGTCGACGACGACCCCTCCTTGCCAGAGCAACCAGGCAAGCCCCCCCTTTGATCATCCCGATATCGCCCATTCCATTCTGTCATGCTTGCATTAGATTTTTCTACTGTAATTGATTGCTCCTATTCTGATGCATAGCCTGTTTTTGTACCTGCTATTGTTACCTACCTGCTTACCCTAAACTGCTTAGTATAGGTTCGTTAGAGATCCATCAGTGACCCCCACTTGTCCTTGTTGCCCCTGCTTCATCATCGACGACTCGATCAACATGATCGACGACCAGAGCCCGACACCTCACCTCACATCACGCCCCTATTGTTGCTTGACTCTGCAGAGCTACTATCGAGTGCCGAGGGTGATCCCTCATAACGCACTCCTGATGATAATTCTGTAGTGTAGCTATTCGGTCATGGTCATCGAGGGTGATTTCCTCTTTCACCATTCCCAATACGGCTCTGTCGTTCAACACCTCAAGTGTGAACCTCGAGGGTGGTCCCTCTTACGTTCGCCTTGATGATTACATTGAGTGGAATCCACCGGGGGTGATTCCTCGGGTTTTCCCCTTGATGTCTGTACACACAGTTACCTTGACCTTACTTGAGACCGTTGTGAAAGTCGGGCGGGCCCGGAGAGCACCCGTGCGATGTGACGGTGGCCGCTAGCTGTTTAGCGGTATCACCCAGGAGGGGGTGGTAGCTCCGGACTTGTCTCGACGGTCGTCACTACTTCTTTTAATAATGCACTAACAGGTTTGCGTATTTGTTCTGAATTGGCCTTTGGCCTTTACGCACTAACCACCACGCGAGAATAGATATGGGCCTCGACGTCGCAGTATCAGCCGAAGCTTTGTCAGACGTCCAGTTCAGCATGGCGGCATGATCGGATCATGCTGGCCATCCAAGGCGGTGCTGGTATCCACCCTGCACGCAACGACCCGGAGTGCTGCGGGTGATGGGACCAAAACCCCGGAATGCTTAGGATGTAGACCGGCGGGGACCTCTCTGCTGAGCCTAGGTAGGGCTGCGACGTGTTGATCTTCCGAGGCCGGGCATTGACCCCAGAAAGGTGTGTCCGGCCAGGGTGATCAAGTGTGTTGGGTAACGTGGTGCACCCCTGCTGGGAAGATCTTTATTCGAATACCGTGTCCACGGTAATGGACGTTCAGACTTGTATCCTGATCTTATACAACTAGAAATGGATACCTGATATGTGATGGATATGTTGGCTCCGGGATTGCTTTCTCGCAGGGAGTCGAGGAAGGATCTCTGGGCATTAATGTTACAACATGCTTGTTAATTAAACTGCTATTCTTTACTCTTCTACATGCTGCAAGATGCTTGGAGCTGCTTGAAGATGCTAGTCTTCGATAGGCTAGGCCTTCCCCTCTATTCTGGCATTCTGCAGTTCAGTCCACAGATACACCCCTTCCATTTGATACCAATGCATACTTAGCATAGATCTAATGCTTGCGAGTACTTTGGATGAGTACTCACGGTTGCTTTGCTACCCCTTTTCCCCCCTTCCTTCTTCTTTCCAGTTGATGCAACCAGATGGTGGATCCTTGAAGCGAGATGCCACCGCCGACGGATGCTACTACGTGGAGACCGCCGACGACCAGGAGTAGTTAGGAGGTCCCAGGCACGAGGCCTTGCCTCTTCGATCGTTGATGTTTGTGCTAGCCTTCTTAAGGCATCCTTGTCTAACTTTATGTCTGTACTCAGATATTGTTGCTTCCGCTGACTCTTGTGTATCGAGCTTGTATTCGATCCCTCGAGGCCCCTGGCTTGTAATATGAAGCTTGTATTATTTCAATTTGTGTCTAGAGTTGTGTTGTGATATCTTCTCGTGAGTCCCTGATCTTGATTGTACACATTTGCGTGTATGATTAGTGTACGGTCGAGTCGGGGGCGTCACAAGTTGGTATCAGAGCCGACTGCCTGTAGGAATCCCCCTTTCCAACTCCTTGGCCGAAGTTGAGTCTAGTCAATGAAAAACGGTTTTACTAACATGGCTGTGTGGCTTACGGCCCCACGTCGCCATTGGGTGGTGTTAGGATCTTTTACTCCTCGTCTATACTCTGGGATTCTGATCTCTCCTCTATTCGGGTTAAATGATTTTTCTAACTCCAACATTAGGTTCTTGTGATCACACCCACCCGGAGGTTTGTATTACCGCTTTCTCGAATTGAGGGCCAAGATCTGCTTCTCAATGTTCACTGACCGCTGGATCCTTTTATCAATGGCACCCTGCGTCATCATTTGCAAATCCCTCACTCCAGTAGGTTTCCCCGACGTTGATGTAGCCTTTGCTATGTCCCGTTATTGTATCCCTCCATCGCGTGCATACGTGCCGCCTAGTATGTCTGGATGTTTCTCTTGTCCGAACTCATACGAACAACGTGCAATTGGCCCCACATATGTATCGGTATGTCTCCAATGACTACTGCATTGTACATATTGTGCCTTTGCTCATTGTTCTGATTACATCATGAATGACCCCATGCACTTGCTCCACCCCTTGCTAAACTACCCCTGTTGCATTTAAGCAGCATGGTTAGACCCGCTGGTCGTGACCTCCTGAATACATGGCTGGAATGATACAACAGTCTGATGTTGAATCGCCAGTTCATGGTACGAGTCATGGCTTAGGTCCCTCGTCCCACTATGAATCAGCAACCAGCCCCAGTAATACTGCAATACTTTGGGCGCCTCAACCCTGTCATCTACCACAACTCAACTCTGCCCCTTGACGCTGATGATTGGCTCCGCGACATCACTTTCGAGTTGAACTCTGCTGATGTAGCCCCTGCCAACTATGTCACATTCGCGGCTTATTACCTGAAAGGTCCCTCTGCTCAATGGTGGGACAGCCACAAGCATTCCTTACCTATTGAAACCGCCATCACTTGGCCGGAATTCCAAGCTACATTCTGCAGACCACTGTCGAACCACCATGGTTAGTCACAACGTCCCCGTTGAACTTGAAGGGTTGGAATTCCATGTTCCCCCCATTGTTTTGAAGTCTTCCAATATTGACCTCATTGTGGGCATGGAATGGTGGAAAACACATACCGCCTCTATCATTTGCACCAGTAAAACCGTCCATCTACTACATCCTTCAAGTGTGATAGCATGCTATCATGCTCATCTTGATCGAAATGTTGAAGCACAAATTTCTTGTCAGGACCCCGATTCCAAATCACACCGATCTAGCCTGTAACACCTCATATAACATTGCGGCCTCACGCACGGTACTCCCACGGGTGTCGCCTTACCATGGCCCGGGACCGTTTGCGCCTTTTGGCTCACGTATATGATAATGTCGCTAGCATCCATATGACAGAGAACCCGGGCCGACATGGCTAGTCGTGAACCCAAAGCGGCACTAACGTATGGGGACATGCATACATGAATCAACATCGAACGTGTCGGTCAGCAGCGTGTGAGTCCGGGCTGTAGCACTGGGCTAACAGGACTCCGGGAACCCGGGCTGTAGCAGGCTAGGCAGGACTCCGGATGTCACCGCGTGACATTTCCCCGAAGGGACAGACACAGGAACGATATGATTCACATGCCGGCCAGTCAGGTGTCCAGAGCAGTAGTGCTGGGCTAGCAGGACTCCGGTGAACCGAGCTGTAGCGGACTACTATGGCTCAAGGAGGCACCAGACTACATTTCCCCATAAGAGAGGCTGCTAAAGATAAACAACTAGATTGTCGGATCCCACACATACCAAGCATTTCAAACATACACACAATATGCTCGATATGTGCAAATACAACATGGCATCACAACAAAACTCTACAACTCAAGTACTTTATTTAAAGGGCTCCGGAGAGCCTTACATAACTTGTTCATACAGATAGGGGTCACATGACCCGACACTCAAGTCATACAATCATACAAGCACATGCGGAAGCAAACTGTCTGGGTACAGACACTAGAAAGAAAGAAGGCTTGACGAAGCCTGTCTATCTACATAGGCCCTTCACAAGCCTAGATCACCACCTGGGTGGCGCGTCACTCGTCGTCGTCGAGTTCTACGTAGAACCCGTCAGAAGGGGCGGTGTTGTCGTCTGAAAACAGTAATTAAAGCAACATGAGTACAAAGGTACTCAACAAGTCTTACAACAGATCCTACTATACATGCTCATTCTCAAGAAGGTAGTGGGGTTATTGCAGCAAGCCAGCTTTGACTCTTGGCTAAGCTATCCTACGATACACCACTTGTGAAATAGTTTTCGCACACGAGTCCACTAATCACCATCTCAATACTCCACCGTGGATCCTCCCTCGTCATCCAACGAGAGGGCCATCCGCGGTACTCACACTTATCTTGAGGCTTTTAGTAGTATCCATTTACTTGTCTATGAACTGCATAAGCGACCAAGTAGTCCTTTACCGCGGACGCGGCTATTCGAATAGTTTCATACCCTGCAGGGGTGTACTTCGTCACACACGCTCTCACCACTTATCGTCGCTACACGATGTGTACTCGGCAACCTTCAAGCGGAAGCCCAACGTGGGTGTCGGCCACAGCCTACCTAAACACTCGAGTCTCTAGTCCAGGTTTATCGCCTATTTAGGTTCCATCCGCAGGGAGTCCGGCCGAGGTTTCCACATACGGCCCCAAATGATGTGTGCAGGGTTCCCGGACACCAAACGGGCGACTCGGTACACCGTGCCACGAGCCTACCGCATCACAGCCCACCCCTTGGTCAGCGCTGTCCACGGCCTCCAGCTTACTACAAACACCAGAAACTACGTGCAACTCCTGGACAGAGGACAAGGGTGAATAAGAAGCCGAGGGGGTCCATTGGTTTCGGGCCCAATGTGTGGTAGTAGCTGAATCTTAAATCACGCATACAGATCTCAGTTCTTAGGGACGGTCTCAATGAAACAACCCACCATGTACTCCTACATGGCCTCCCATCGATACCTTTACCAAATCGTATTCAACACTTTACTCCCTCTACCGACACACACACTTTCACTCTAGTTCATCTCCCTGATGAGCCAGACCTGACACAACTCTAAGCATAGCAAGCATAGCATTGTAGGAACACACAACATGGCTCAATCAACTCCTACACATGCTAGTGGGTTTCATCTAGTTACTGTGGCAATGACAGGTCATGCAAAGGAAAGTGGGTTCAACTACCGCAACACACAGCAGTTTGAATCGCGTTGTCTTAATGCAGTAAACGAGAGCAGAAGCGAGAAGATGGGTTTGTATCGAAATGATCAATGGGTTGCTTGCCTGATGGAGTGGTGGTGGGATACTGCCCTTCAGTTGGATACTCGTGAATATCCTCGGAGGCAGGACCTACCACGATGAGCATACCGAAGCACAATCAACACTAAGCAAGTGCAACAATATGATGCATGCATGAGACATGGCAAGATGGATGTGTTGGGCTAATGCAACTAAGACCAGATGGGTTTGGACTAATTTGAATCAAAGATTCCATTCTACTACGCTACACAAAGTCACTTAGCTCGACGTTAATTAAGAGAGTAAAGGAGGAATACCCTACATAGAAGAACCACAGTTCGCTTACAAAGGTATAACCTTTAGCTCCCCGGGGCTAAGCTGCTTCGCACCACTGATAGTTAATTAAGATTCCATTTCAAAGGCGCTACTTTGTTTCGCAAGCCTTTGTCATTGTCAGTCAACTAAGGTTGGCCCTCGGCCCCCTGCGAATCCGTAAATCAGAGAGCATGCCGCAAAAAAAAGGATGGAATTCCAAGTTCATAAATGGCCCATATTAATGCTTTATCTTGTTCTGTATAAAACAGTAGGTTAGCTTGATTAATCATGCATGAAACCAGTACATATGGATAGAATGGATTTTTCTGATCATTTTTCATATATAAATCTTTTCATTCTGAGCTATAGATTATTTTCTATGATTTTTTGAAGTTTGTGATAATTTCTGGAATTTCCAATATAAGAATAATTCCAGTAAATGCTTTACTGCGTCAGCCTGACGTCAGTGTGACGTCAGCAAGTCAACGGGGTCGTCCAGGTCAAACCTGACGTGTGGGTCCCCTGTGTCAGTGTCACTGTTAGGTAATTAGTTATTTAGAATTAGTTTTAACTCTAACCCAGATTTATTTAGCAGGCGGGCCCCACTTGTCAGTGACCCTAGGGGGTCAACCCGTGGTCAAACCACGCTGACTCGCCGGCGTTTAGCCGCCGGCGACATCCAGACGCGGTGGTGGAGTGCGGGTTCCCTCCTCCGGCGACCAAAAGGACGGCGGAGAGTACCTACGTGTAGCTGGGGGCGAGCCGCGTCGACTGGTGGTGGTAGTGGAGCTCGGGGTCGCCGGAATCGACGCCGGCGACGAGCCGTGCGGCTGCCGGGGTACGGGCGTGGTTGAAACCGTAGCTAGAGAGCACGGCGAGGAACGTGCGAGGGTGCTACGGGTTCCTGGCGTTGCGGTGAAGCTAATGGCTACGGTGGTGTGGCCGTTGGATGGCCGGAGCCTCGTCGGCGACGAGCTCGTGCGGTGGCGCGTACGGGTGAGCTTCGTGCGGTGGCTACAGAGCTCGAGAGAGAGAGAGGAGAGGATGGGAAGGTGGCCATGCTCACGGCGGTTGCGACGGAGCAGGCGGCGAGGTCGGAGACGAGCTGTAGCAGTGGCGACGGCGGAGGGGATCTCCGACGGTGAGCGGCGAAGGCGAGGTCGGTGGCGGAGCTTCGGGGCAACCGAGCGCTCGGGGCTCGGCTTGCTCAAAGGAGTGGGCGACGGCGGTGCTGTAGGACACGGTGGTACGGCGCGAGGTCGACGGTGGGCGCGGCTACTCCGGTGAGGTGGCTGCGGCGGCGTCGGCCATGGTGGGAAGAAGGCGAGGGAGAGGCGATGGGGGAGAATGGCGATGGCCAGGGGCTCGGGGCGCGTCGAGGGAGGTCGGCCAGCTCATCCGCGGCGAGGGCGGCAAGTAGGTGGCGCGGTGGCGAGCTCGCGCTCGCCGGCGTCACCTCTCTGCCTGCTCTGGCGACGAGCAGGCAGCTGACTGGCGCGGGCCAGCACAGTGCTGGGCCGCCAGGTGGGCTGCCAGGTAAGTTTCTCTGCCTTCTATTCTTTTCTCTTTTTTATTTATTTCTGTACTGTGTTTTGAAATAGTAAAAATACTATTTCATTTGGAAAAATCCTGAAAATATTCTGGGGCACCTTTGAGATTATTCCCAACAGCCTAAAAATACCTTCAAGATTATTTGGGCATTTGAAAATATTTATAGCATTTAAAATGCCCAAATGCAAATGCTTATGGCTTGTGCAAAAATCCAAGATGGCCTCCAAAAATATGAAACCATTTTTGGTAGAGGTTTTAGCCAAGACCAAAGGTGGTGAACATTTATGGAGGGCATTTCAGGTTCATTGAAAAGAATTTTAGTAAACCCTAGTTGTTCCAGGGGGGGTGCTGGGGGTTTCTGGCATCCCCATTTCAGGTTTCTGTGAAATGTAGACATGATGCAACACTCTAATGCATGAACTAACTAGGATGTGACATTTCTTCCTTGAATGCGTGAAACGCTTCTTCTTTTGTGAGAATTGAAAACACTCATCGTTTGTGAATTCCAAGATGTCTTTCTAAAAGAACTACCCAGTCCATTACCTTGAACTTGCTGCAGTTAAATTTGCACTGAAGTTGTGGCGACATTTCCATTCTGGTAATCGTTGCGAGATCTCCACCGATCATCAAAGTATGAAGTAACTGTTTACTCCGCTAGATCTGGATCTCCGTCAACAGCGATGTATGGAATCAACTACAAACTATGACCATGGTATTTTTTTATATACCCCGGCAAGGCTAATATCATGGCCGATGCCCTGAGTCGCAAGTCTTATTGCAACAACCCCAAGGTTTATAAAGCTCAACCCTGCATGATGATCTCACTTACAGAGAGCATCCGGTCCGCGTTCTCGATCAAGTTGAACGTCGCACCCGTCTGAGGGCTGTCAAATTTCTAAAAAGTTCAGTGGTCAAGTCCTTCTGAAAAAGAAGTCACTTGGGAACTCGAGGATCATCTTCGAGATGAATACCCTGTCTTGTTTCCTTCTACCTCCTAAATCTCGGGACGAGATTTCTTGTAGTGGAGGAGAATTGTGACGCCCGGATAATTAAGCTACAGTAATCCCCGGTTGATGGTGCCACGTCACCACGATTACTGTCGTAAAACTCGCGTTGGTTTGAAACCGGTTCAAATTCAAATTTAAATTAAAATTAAAGTCGAACGACAAAAGTTTTCAAATGTCAAAACTAAAAAGTTCGATATGTGGCAAATATTTCACAACCAATTATGGTGGTGAACCAACTTTTTACAAAGTAGTTTAATACAATATAATAAATAAAGCAAAAACACAAAAGGAAATAAAAATTTAAAAAGAAAACCCCAGGCCAACTGGGCCATCCATCCCATAACTCCCTGGGATGGCCACAACCGGCCCACCTGCCCCTGCGCCCACCTCCCCTGTTCCACCGACCGCGTCGCTACAGGGGAGGGGTCGCCCCCAACCGCCTCATCGGCACCGTCGGGAAGAGGATAAGGACTCCCCCCGTCCCCTCGATTCCTCTCCTGCTCCCAGATCCACCTCGCCTCCTTCCCTCCCCCTCTAGCCAGATCCGCTCCATCCAGGGCACCCCAGCGCCGGTGCCACCTACTGCTGCCCACGGCCCTTCTCAACCCGAGCGCCTCCTGTCGCCGCTGCCGTCGTCTGCCGCGGCGACCATCGCTCCCCATCTCGCACGACGCGTCCCGGAGCTTCGCAGGCCTCGACTCTATCCCCTGCATTGACCAACTAGAGCCGGGGAGGCACCACGTCTTCGGCTCCGAGCTCGCCTCCCCGACGGCCACCGCCCACTCCTGTCTACGTCGAGCTCTGCGCTACTAAGCCCCCGAGGGATCTACGTGCATCCACACGGTGAGCTTAGTTCCACCCCTTCCTCTGGAACGCTCGGCGTTGATCTCTAGCTAGTTGTGCCCGTCGTCGCGCCATGGCGGAGCTCTCCTTTCGCCACCGAACTCGCTGCGCTCGCTGTCGTCTACCTCGTGCTAAGCCGTGGCCTCCACCGTGCTCCTAGAGATCCACCGGCAACGTGTGCGCGCCTTGTTTCATCTCGGACGAGTCCTTGGGCTCCAACCCGAGACCACCGCGCTCGATTCCGTATCCGAGGCTGTCGTGCCCGCGGCCGGGCTTCGGCCCGCGCTCACCACATCGAGGTCGCGTCCCTCCCCTTTCGCAGTCGTGCCCGTCCGCAGCCTTCCTCGTGCGTCGGTAGCCACCTCCGCCCTCTGCCACTCGCGCCTTGCATCTCCCCCCGCGTGCGTGCTGCTA
This sequence comes from Triticum aestivum, assembly GCF_018294505.1. Classification (NCBI taxonomy): domain Eukaryota; kingdom Viridiplantae; phylum Streptophyta; class Magnoliopsida; order Poales; family Poaceae; genus Triticum; species Triticum aestivum. The sequence goes on from NC_057802.1 coordinate 371,968,716, forward strand.
CTTCTGCTAGTGGTGCCACCGTTGCTGGCAGCTCACCCAACGCACGCGCACGTCCTAGCCGTGCCCCGCTCCGCCTACTACAGCCGCCCACCGGAGCTCCACTCCGGCGCCGCCCATGCCTTCGTCTATGCTTGCCGCGTCCATCCGCCCCGCCAATGCCGTGCTGTGGTCGCCAGCGCCCCGACGCAGCGGCGCCCCTGCCTCCCGCACCGACCACCTCCCCTTCTTCGGCCGGCCTCACATCCCCTGGCCGCCGCGCCCGCTTACGCCCGCAGCTCGCCGCTCGGCCCCGCCTCCTGCTTGCCGCCACGATGCCTTCCCCCTCGACGCCCGCGTGCATCCCGCCGCGGCCCCGGCCGGTCGGCGCCTAGGTCCGGCGCCCCGAGGCTCCGTCCACTGCTCCCGGGTTAAGCCCTGACGGGCGCCTGCGCCCGATAACCGCCCGGTGGGTCTGGGCCACTACCCAGGGGCCCCACGCCCCTGTCTTAAAAAATATTAAAAAATAAACAATTAATCAAATATATTTAATTAATTAACTTAATTAAATTTGGTTAGTTAAACTATTTACAATTAATTAGCCTAATAACCTAGTTAGACTAAATCAATTAGTTAGTTAGTGAAACAGCCAATGACAGGAGGGCCCCACCCCCTGTTGACAAGTCAAACGTTGACTGGTCAACGGGGACCCCCTGGACCCGCATGTCAGCCTCTGGTACACCTCTGTGTACACAGATCTGGGTGCACATAGCATTTTAGCTATTTATTTCGAACTAATAATAAATTCAGGAAATTGTTTAAATCTTTGAAAAATCATAGAAAATAATCTGTAACTCGGATGAAAAAGTTTTATACACGAAAGTTGCTCAGAACGACAAGACAAATCCGAATATGCTCTTCGTTCATCTGTCACGTGCCCCTATCATAGCGAACATGGAACTTTCCCCCTCTATTTTGTTTGTCCAAAAATGCCTAACTCCAGGAAAACTTTCCCGGATGTTATCCCCCTTCGCCGGTATCGTGTAGCGCCGTGTTAGAACACCCCTAGCCCTGCGTGTTACTGCCGTCATACATCTGTGTTGCATTTTTTTGCATTATATTTACTGTTTCTTCCCCCTCTTCTCTCCGGTAGACCCCGAGATCGCTGCTGATGCCCCTGTGATCGACTACGTCGACGACGACCCCTCCTTGCCAGAGCAACCAGGCAAGCCCCCCTTTATCATCCCGATATCGCCCATTCCATTCTGTCATGCTTGCATTAGATTTTGCTACTGTAATTGATTGCTCCTATTCTGATGCATAGCCTGTTTTTGTACCTGCTATTGTTACCTACCTGCTTACCCTAAACTGCTTAGTATAGGTTGGTTAGAGATCCATCAGTGACCCCCACTTGTCCTTGTTGCCCCTGCTTCATCGTTGATGACTCGATCAACGTGATCGACGACCAGAGTCCGACACCTCACCTCACATCACGCCCCTGTTGTTGCTTGACTCTACAGGGCTACTATCGAGTGCCGAGGGTGATCCCTCATAACGCACTCCTGATGATAATTCTGTAGTGTAGCTATTTGGTCGTGGTCATCGAGGGTGATTTCCTCTTTCACCATTCCCGATACGGCTCTGTCGGTCAACACCTCAAGTGTGAACCTCGAGGGTGGTCCTTCTTACGTTCGCCTTGATGATTACATTGAGTGGAATCCACCGGGGGTGATTCCTCGGGTTTTCCCCTTGATGTCTGGACACACAGTTACCTTGACCTTGCTTGAGACCGTTGTGAAAGCCGGGCGGGCCCGGAGAGCACCCGTGCGATGTGACGGTGGCGGCTGGCTGTTTAGCGGTATCACCCAGGAGGGGGTGGTAGCTCCAGACTTGTCCCGACAGCCGTCACTACTTCTTTTTAATAATGCACTAACAGGTTTGGGTATTTGTTCTGAATTGGCCTCTGGCCTTTACGCACTAACCACCACGCGAGAATAGATATGGGCCTCGACGTCGCAGTATCAGCCGAAGCTTTGTCAGACGTCCAGTTCAGCATCGCGGCACGGTCGGATCGTGCTGGCCATCCGAGGCGGTGCTGGTATCCACCCTGCGCGCAACGACCCGGAGTGCTGCGGGCGATGGGCCCAAGACCCCGGAGTGCTTAGGATGTAGACCGGCGGGGACCTCTCTGCTGAGCCTAGGTAGGGCTGCGACGTGTTGATCTTTCGAGGCCGGGCATTGATCCCAGAAAGGTGTGTCCGGCCAGAGTGATCGGGCGTGTTGGGTAACGTGGTGCACCCCTGCAGGGAAGATCTTTATTCGAATACCGTGTCCACGGTAATGGACGTTCAGACTTGTATCCTGATCTTATACAACTAGAAATGGATACTTGATATGTGATGGATATGTTGGCTCCGGGATTGCTTTCTCGCAGGGAGTCGAGGAAGGATCTCTGGGCATTAATGTTACAACATGCTTGTTAATTAAACTGCTATTCTTTACTCTTCTACATGCTGCAAGATGCTTGGAGCTGCTTGAAGATGCTAGTCTTCGATAGGCTAGGCCTTCCCCTCTATTCTGGCATTCTGCAGTTCAGTCCACAGATATACCCCTTCCATTTGATACCAATGCATACTTAGCATAGATTTGATGCTTGCGAGTACTTTGGATGAGTACTCACGGTTGCTTTGCTACCCCTTTTCCCCCTTCCTTCTTCTTTCCGGTTGATGCAACCAGATGGTGGATCCTTGAAGCCAGATGCCACCGCCGATGGATGCTACTACGTGGAGACTACCGACGACCAGGAGTAGTTAGGAGGTCCCAGGCAGGAGGCCTTGCCTCTTCGATCGTTGATGTTTGTGCTAGCCTTCTTAAGGCATCCTTTTCTAACTTTATGTCTGTACTCAGATATTGTTGCGTCCGCTGACTCTTGTGTATCAAGCTTGTATTCGAGCCCTCGAGGCCCCTGGCTTGTAATATGAAGCTTGTATTATTTCAATTTGTGTCTAGGGTTGTGTTGTGATATCTTCCCGTGAGTCCCTGATCTTGATCGTACACATTTGCGTGTATGATTAGTGTACGGTCGAGTCGAGGGCATCACAGGCGGGGCAGCGAAGACGATCTCCGGTGGCCGGAGATGAAGACGATGGCGACGGTGGCTCTTAGGGCTTCCCGCTTCGCGTGGCTCGACGGAGAGGTGGACGGAGACGTGGCGGAGCTTCTCGGCACGAGGAGAGGGCGTGGGGGAGGCGGTAGCTACAGCAACGGCGAGCGGCGGCGACGGCAGCGCTCGGGCGGGTCGAGAGAGAGGGATCCAACAGAGGAGGGAGAACGAGAGAGAGTGAGAGAGGTGCGGGGCGGCGCGTGGCGTCGCGCGGGGCATCCAGGCGACGAGGGGGAGGACAAGCAGGCAGGTGGCGTGGCTCACGGCCGTGCGCGTGCGCCGGCCACACGCCTGGCCGACTGGCGCCAGGAGGACGACGGCGCTGGTGGGCTGGTCCAGCTGGGCCGCACAGTGCTGGGCCAGCTGAGGCGCCAAATGGGCTGCAGGTAAGCGCCAGGTAAGTTTTTCCATTTTTGTTTCTTTTCTATTTTTCTGACATTTGTTCTGATTTAGTAAAATACTAAATCAACTTATTTACTTCTGTCAATTTATGTAGGAACTATTTGGATTGCTCCAAAACTCCTCACCAATTAACGGAATTTTTGGACATATATTATATATATAAATATATATCCAAAGCAAATAATTACTGGATTAATACAAATGGCCAAAAATAAATATTTATGAGCTCCTAAAAATATTGGTTTTAATTTTACCTCTGACCAATATTTTCAGAGAGAGACATGAACATTTTCTTGGACCTTTTTGGAGCAATATTTATCTGGGTCATTTCCAGAAATGATTTCTGAGGGTTTCACAAATCCCCATTTCAAATTTAAATGAAATTTAAACATGATGCACACATGACTAGTTAGTCTAGGTCATACCAGAACTAGGGATGTGACAACTCGGCCCCACTTGAAAGAATCTCGTCCCGAGATTCAGGGGTCGATGGAAAGAAGGTGGGGTACTCCAGTCGAAGACGATCTTCTTGCTCCCAAGTAGCTTCTCTCTCGAAATGATGAGACCACTGAACCTTGAGAAACTTGATGTTCAGACATCGGGTAACACGCTCTGCTTGAGCAAGAATGCGAACCGGATACTCTTGATAAGTGAGGTTATCTTGGAGATCAAGCGTTTCGTGGTCCACTCCGCGGATGGGATCCGAGAAGCAACGTCTGAGTTGAGAGACATGGAAGACATCGTGCACTCTGGAAAGATGTGGGGGTAGTTCCAACTGGTAGGCAACCTCTCCTCGTTTGGCGAGAATGTGAAAAGGACAGATGTAACGAGGAGCCAACTTGCCCTTGATACCGAAATGATGGGTACCCTTTAGAGGTGTCAGGACCGGTTTTTCGGGATATTAATTTCCCAGAAAATGGCCTTTGTGCTCACCAGCCCCAGGATTACTGTTAGCTGATGAGGCACCAACTTGATACAAGAATTCCAAGCAGAGTACAAAATATGTAGTACAAGACCATTGTGGCCTATGAGTACAACACTTGGTTTCTAGTGGTTGATGGCGGAAGCGATTTGTGGTTCATCTGCGTCTATGGGACTCCATTTCCCACAAGAACAGCTGACCAGGATAACTCCTATCTTCGCGAGGTTGCGATCACAATTGCGTAGGTTCCGGGGCTGTCATCGCAATGGTCTCTCCAAGCAAGGAATCTGGCCAAGACAATAGCCAGGGACAAGCCAGTGAGTAAGTTTGAATGTACTCGCAAACAATAAGAGCACGGGTATAATATAATAAGGGATAATCATGCTCCGAAATATCTATGATCATAACGTCTGTCACGAAATAAACGAAATCTGTGATGCACGCATGCAGGTAAAATATGAACATGCAATACGGGAGTAGAAATAGAATGCACTGATCGAGTGTCTGAAATGACTCCTCGAGAGGGTGCAAATAAATTAACACTGCCGCAGTCGGGCGTCTGAGCGACAGCACATAAAGGGCTTATAAAGAATAATTAAATAACAAGCATGCCGCAGTCGGGCGTCTGAGCGACACCACATAAAGGGCTTATAAAGAATAATTAAATAACAAGCATGCCGCAGTCGGGCGTCTGAGCGACACCACATAAAGGGCTTATAGAGAATAATTAAATAACAAGCATGCCGCAGTCGGGCGTCTGAGCGACACCACAAAAAGGGCTTATAAAGAGTAATTAAATAACAAGCATGCCGCAGTCGGGCGTCTGAGCGACACCACATACAGGGCTTATAAAGAATAATTAAATAACAAGCATGCCGCAGTCGGGCGTCTGAGCGACACCACATAAAGGGCTTATAGAGAATAATTAAGTAACAAGCATGCCGTAGTCGGGCGTCTGAGCGACACCACAGAGAGGGCTTATATAAGAATAATCACAGTGAATATCCAGGAGGTAGAACCGTCCCAGGGATACTCAATAATTCAAATAAAGTAAACGGTTAGTCCATAATAATAATAGTCATAAACCTCATATGTCATAGGTCAAAATCAAAGTTCTAGTCTAGCCGTTTCTCCATCCGAAGACCGTCACTATGTTCCAGTTTAGCCGTTTCTCCATCCGAATACCGTTACTATGCCCCATCTCGGACTGTAGTCCTTACCCATGGACCTGGCTATCCGAATAGATATAACCTCTGCAGAGGGTGTACTCTTTACCCACGAGTAACGGATTTATTTAGTCCATCGGGACTAATTCCGCCTACGGCCTTTTAATTGAAAACACGCCTGACCTGCACACACCAGCTTAACTTACCGGTGTCTGGAATCACCCACAACACCTGTCAAGCAAAACTCTAAGTGGGGAGGCTACAACCTCGACGTAGCATGGGATCAAATTTATATCGCGCGCTCTAAGGGGTGCCCCCCTCTCGGTCCCAACCGGAAACACCCATGCCCCCGGACCAGGTGGCATGCCTACCGGATGCATCCGGTATCTTCCACCATGGCCTCTCTGTACGGTGTGTGCTTTGGTAAGGGGTTGACAACTTATTGAACCGCACCCTACCTGCGGCAGGGACAAGTGGTAGTATGAAACAAGTATGGGGGTTACTGGAGCAAGACTTGATCTACGGCCGACTCAGGAGGTTCCAGTATTCCCCGTATGATTAGCATAACAAATATATTACCATTAACAGATAAACTCACCACTCATCAAGCCTCACCATGCCATACCGGACATACTCGTCTCGACGAGGAACTAGGGACAAGCTCGTGTCTACCCAAGACCACGACTTTCCCGGCTTCCTTCCGGTATGTATGAGAAGCTCACGAGGATGATCACTATCCCCAGCATATCCATTTCTAACAATAAAGCATCTCCAATATGCACTCATGTGTGTGACTTTATCGTTACATAAAAATAACGTATGCTCCAAGTCAAAGTGGTGTTGTAACCGTATCAAAACACCTCACAAAAATATTATGCCAGAGTTCAGAATGCTTGCCTTCAAGAGTATGCAAGGGGGTGCACTTTTTGAAAGTTTTCTTCTCTCTCCATTTCCTATTTTGAAAAAAATATTCAAATAACAAATATTTCAAAAACAGTACAAAAAGTTGTCCCAAATATTTTTGAAATAAATCTTAAAATAAACTAGATGAAATTTGAGAGAGGTAGGAAAAAGAATCAACTCATTTGGAGTTTTATTTTAAAAGATATAGCCGGTCAAAGTTCTGTTTTTAATAAAACCAGAAAAAGAAAACGTTTCGAGGAAAGTACGTTTTTGAAGCAGAGGAGACGTACTCTGGGGTTTACGCGTCTACTCAACCATGTGGTGGCGGGGCTGGGTCACTGACAGTGGGTCCAGCGGGCCCACTGGTCAGGTTTGACTAGTCTCTCCTCCCTCCTCTTCCTCTGCCCGAACGGGGGCGGGACTCTGACGATCGCCGTCGACGAACGGCGGCTCCTCGAGGGTACCTGAGGGTAGGGATGGACCCGCCAGACCGGGACAGTCCTCCCGGTGGTTGTTGGGTTGTCGGTGGTGGTAGGAGTCGCCGGCGGCGAGCTCCGCGGCGGAGGAGGTTTCGGGTGGTATGGGGTTTTCGAGCTACGGTGGTCCTTGGTCGCGTTTGAGAGGCTGGGCGGCACCGTGAGGTCGAGGGGAAACGGATGGCGGTGTTGGATGCACGGGGGAGGGTCAGGTTGCGATGAATGGCACCGGAAGGTGGCGGCGGCCGAACCGACCGGAGTCGAGGGAGACGGCTACCATCCGTCGAATGCTGGCCGCGGGGATGCTATGGGGGTGGCATGGGGTCGCATGAGTGCTCGGAGGAGCTCGAGGGCCTCCTTAAATAGCCGTTCGAGGTTGGCCCCGCGGCGGCCGTGGATAAGAACGCCGGCGACCGTCGCTCTGTAGCCGCAGGGCGACGTGGCGGCGACGAGCGCGTGCCGACGGGCTCCAGGATAAGCTCGAGCTGCTCCAAGGGGCAGCTGGCGCGCGCGGGTGGCTTGGGCGGCACCGTTCGTGGCAGGACCTCACTGCCGACGCTGGCGTGCCGCCAAGGGAGCCCTGACGGCGGCGCTGTAGGGCGCCAGGGGTGGCTTGGAGGGTTCTGGCGAGTGGGCGAGGGCAGGGCGTGGCTCTGCAGGCGAGCAATGGCCAGGGGTGGGACGCGGCGGCTCGGTGCGCGCGCGTGCAAAACGTGCACTCTGGGCGCGCCCGGAGCACGCACGGGACGTGTTCGACAGAATGCCAGGGCAGCCTAGAGTGCTAGAGGGAGGCTGGCAAATAACAGGACTAGGTTAGGAGTAGCTAGGATCTTAGTGGACATGCTGGATGGGTCAGGGGCTCAAGTTCATAATGTCAACTAGAAAACATGCCAAAACTGTCCATGAACACAAGGTGTTCGACAGAATGCTAAGTGTATCTAGGCAACTCTTGGAGTGGCCAAAAACTCCAGATCAGGGTCTCCCTAGATGTAGGTGATGATGGCAAGATCATTTGGGCAAAACCAGAAATTGCTAGTGCAAGTTTTGCAAAACTTCAGTTTTGGATAGAAAGAAAAAGGTCTCATTGCAAGCACTTAAAATCCTCCAATGGGTCCACTCTCCTGGACTTAAGGGTTTTGTAGGGAGGGCTATAGGCAGGAAAAAGCTCAGGGTTACTAGAGCAAAATAAAATAGGGTTGCAGTACAAATCACCAAACTGGACCAGAATGAAAAAGAGGTTGATTCACTCAAATTTTTCAAAGAACAACACTGGGTTTTTGCATGAAGTTGAATTATATGCATCTACTGACATCTCCAAACACTTGGAAGAATTTTTAAAGGCATATTTAAATAGGTTGTAGTGCAAAAATACCTACTGGACCAGATTTGAAAAGTTGATGTAGAGCTCAAAATCTCCAATAACCAAAAGATATTTTTGCATAAAAGTGATGTGGAAACATCACATGACATCCCCAAATTTTGGTGAAATTTTTAAATGCATTAATCAAATGGTTGCAGTGCAAAAGAGGCTCCAATTTTATGAAAAGTCATTTTAAAGGAATAAAGCTCAGGAAAAGCAATTATGCAATTAAATCCACTGATAAAGAATTGTTTTATAGGGAGAGTATACAAGTCCAATATTACTTTTGGAAAGTTTCCACTTGAGGTAAAAACCCACAATATCAAAAGGTAAATCTAGACAAATGGAAAAGTTTATTTTCCTGGCAAAATTTTAATTAATAAAACAAGGTCAAAATTTTGGGGTGTCACAAGAGGAGTAACCCAAAGGTATGCCTTGTCGCGAACTTCATAAGCCACTTCCTTATGACGACGGTCATACTAGCTCTTTTGACAAGATTGGGCTGTTTTCAAATTCTCACGAATGATGCGAACTTGCTCTTCTGCCTCCTGGATCATGTCCGGTCCAAAGAATTGTGTTTCACCGGTTTCTGGCCAGTTCAAAGGTGTTCGACATCTTTGTCCATACAGAATCTCGAAAGGAGCTTTCTTGAGACTGGACGGGTAGCTATTGTTATAAGCAAACTTGGCGAAAGGAAGACACTTCTCCCAATCCATACCGAATGAGATAACGCAAGCTCTAAGCATGTCTTCAAGAATTTGGTTGACCCGTTCCTCCTGACCACTTGACTGAGGGTGGAAAGCGGTACTGAAAGAAAGATGGGTTCCCATGGTAGTCTGGAAACTCTCCCAGAAATGAGAAGTGAAAAGACTACCACGGTCTGAATTGATCTCTAGTGGAACACCATGAAGTGACACTATTCGAGAAATATATAAGTCAGCAAGCTGGCTAGCAGTGATACTCTCTCGAACAGGTAGGAAGTGAGCCACTTTGGAAAGATGATCAATGACTACGAAGATAGCATTATTCCTGCTCTTGGTCCTGGGAAAACCGGTGATGAAATCCATACCAACTTTATCCCATTTCCACTCAGGAATAGCTAATGGCTGAAGGGTGCCAGCAGGTCTCTCATGCTCTGCCTTAAAGCGACGAAAAACATCACAGTTAGCAATAAACTGAGCGATTTCTGTCTTCATCCTAGTCCACCAGAACCTTTGGCATAGGTCCTGATACATCTTAGTACTACCGGGATGAATCGTGAGAGGAGATTCATGAGCCTCCTTAAGGATCAGTTGTCGAAGATGCTGCTTCTTGGGGACCAACAGGCGATTCCCAAAGAAAACAACACCTCGGTCATCTATAGATAAACTACCAGCAATACCCTCGGCAATGTTTCTCTTGATCCCGGTAATCCCCGTATCATGCTTCTGGGCTTCTATAATATGTTCCACAAGCGTAGGTTTCGCCACCAAGGTAGAAAGGAAACCGTGAGGAGAAATATGAAGATTAAGCTTACAGAATTCCTCATGGAGAAGTGGTTGGCCCTGCTGCAACATGAGATTGTTGCAATAGGACTTATGAATTAGAGCATCAGCCATGACATTGGCTTTGCCTGGGGTGTAAGTAATCCCTAGATCATAATCTGAGATCACTTCCAACCAACGTCTTTGCCTAAGGTTCAAATCTGGTTGGGTGAAGATATACTTGAGACTCTGGTGATCGGTGTAGATCTCGCAACGTTTACCAAGAAGGTAATGTCGCCAGGTCTTGAGTGCATAGACTACGGCTGCAAGCTCTAGATCATGTGTAGGATAATTCTCCTCATGTGGATGCAACTGTCGAGATGCATAGGCAATCACATGATGATCCTGCATAAGAATGCAACCTAGTCCCTATCGTGAGGCCTCGCAGTAGATAACAAAGTATTTAGTGAAATCCGGTTGCACAAGTATGGGAGCAGAAGTCAGGCGTCTTTTCAGTTCCTGAAAACTGTACTCACACTATGGGGACCACTCAAACTTTTTATCTTTCTTGAGATGTTCCATGAGGGGTTTGGCCACTTTAGAGAAGTTTTCGACAAAGCGGTGACAATAACTGGCTAGACCAAGGAAACTCCTAACTTGTTTAACTATTTCAGGTGGAGTCCAATCAAGGACGGCCTGAACTCTCTCGGGATTGACAGCAATGCCCTTACCGGAGATCACGTGGCCTAGATAGGTCACTTATGGCAACCAAAATTCGCACTTGGAGAACTTGGCATAAAGGCGGTGCTCTCTGAGTTTTTCTAGCACAAGTCTAAGATGTTCGGCATGCTCTTCCTCGTTCTTCGAGTAAATGAGAATATTATCGAGGTAAACCATGACGAAGTTATCTAAGAACTCCATGAAGATCGAGTTCATCAAGCGGGAGAATGTGGCTGGAGCATTGGTTAGACCGAAAGACATGACGGTGTACTCGTACTGGCCATAACGAGTGACAAAAGCTGTCTTAGGAATGTCCCCATTTCTGATCTTGATTTGGTGGTAGCCTAACCTCAAATCCATCTTGGAAAAGACTGAAGATCCAGCGAGCTGATCATACAGGTCATTGATCCTGGGGAGCGGATATTTGTTCTTTATCGTGACCAAATTAACGGGACGATAATCTACAACCATTTGATCCGTACCATCCTTCTTCTTGACGAAGAGGACATGGCAAGCCCAAGGAGAAGAACTAGGATGGTTGAAACCCTTTTACAAGGACTCATCAAGTTGTTTCTTAAGCTCGGCTAGTTCTAAGGGTGCCATCTTGTAAGGTCTCCTAGAAATTGGAGCAGTTCCTGGGATAAGATCTATGACAAACTCTACATCCCTGTCAGGTGGAATACCTGGCAGTTCCTTTGGAAAGACAGCCGAAAAGTCACGGACTACCGGGATATCTTCAAGGTCAGGGAGAGGGCTGGCATTAAGAGAATAGAGGTGATGCTTTGCAGCTCTAGTGGTGACAATGACCATCTTGCCAGATGGGTGTGTAAGCTGAACAGACCTGGTAGAGCAATCAATCTTGGCATGATGAGCTGTCATCCAGTCCATACCCAAGATGATGTTAATATCTGAAGACTTGAGAGATATCAAGGAAGCAAGGAATACAAGTCTGTCAACATGGATTTCATTGTCATAACTTATCCTAGAAGTTTGCCATTTGGATCCAGGAGTTTGAATGAGTAGTGGGGAGGGTATATCACAAAATGACATGTCGTGCAAGCGGGCATAGCTTTCGGAAATGAAGGAATGAGACACTCCAGTATCGAACAGAACCGATGCCGGATGACAATTGATAAGGAGCGTACCAAGAACGACATCCGGACCAACTTGAGCATTTTTAGCTGAGACGTGATGCACACGTCCATGTTCAGTGGGAGCTGACTTGGCACTGATCATCTCGCGTAATGGCTTACCACGGCCAACAGACTTCTCGGGCTGGGGTGGAGCAACACAAGTCTGAGTGCAATTACGGGCAATGTGGCCTGGCTCTCCGCACTTGTAACAAATCGTGGAGGTAGGACGTGTACTCGCATTCGCAGGCGGTCACCAATAGGCCTGGGTGGCGCATACTGCTGAACTGGATGAGGTGCCACATAAGATGGCCTCGGTGTATAACCGGGTGGAAGAGCGGAGTTCGGAACCCAAATCCGGCGCTTCTGAGAACTAGAACCGGAGGAAGAACCCAAATCACGGGTGTGCTTACGAGACTCCTCATAAGTGAGCTGAGCTGTCTTTGCGTTAATGGCCTTGTTCACAAGAGCCTGGAATGTATTGCAATGGTGCAAGTGAAGATCACGACGCAACTTGGGGTTTAGACCTTTCCGGAACCTAGCCTGCTTCTTGGCGTCCGTGGACACTTCTTCTGTAGCATAGCGGGCGAGGTTCTCAAACTCTCTACTATAAGCATCAACAGCCATCTTACCCTGGGTGAAACTACAGAACTCTTCTCTCTTGCGGTCAATGAGAGCTAGACGAATGTGATGTTCGCGAAAAGCCTCAGTGAAATCTCTCCAGGTAGGTATCTGGCTAGCTGGAAGCATAGCCTCATAGTTCTGCCACCAAAGACTAGCAGGACCCTCCAGGTGATATGTAGCATAGGTCACCTTGTCACCTTCAGCTACGCTCGCGGAATGCAGCCTGTGTGTGATACTACGGAGCCAGTCATCTGCATCGAGTGGCTCAATGGAATGATGGAAGGTGGGTGGGTTCAGACCAATGAAGTCAGTAATGGAAACCAACTCATTACGCTGATGTGTGGTGTTCTGCTCAATTCGTGTCAACAAGCGGTTGGTCTCTCGCTTGTTCCTCTCCATCTCTAACAAGAACTCTGCCAACGAAGACTGGTCGGGAGGATCCTCATCCCTACCATCTCCGTGGTTCAGGCTACGAGCAACAAAACTTCGGTTAACTGATGACATCCCGAGATACGAAACCAAGGACGGATTCAGCATCAACTATAGGATGCAGAATGTAGCACAAGGAAATTAGTATCTCTCGTACTCCTAGGACAATTCTGGCAGCATAACGGCAGTAAGATGCTCAAAATGAGACATCCTGCAAACGATGGGGTAGTACCATACTCGACACCATCACTCAAGGTTCTATGATAGTACTAAACAAACTACACTGGAAGAACTCAAAAACAGGAGTATGACTCTGATCAACCAATCCTATGGGTCTATGGAGTAGTAACACATGATCCTGATAGACGGAAGAGAAAGCCTAGTTCCTTAACCCCGCAGGAAAGATAGGATGACTCAGATCAGAAGGCATAAGGTATAAGGAGTAAAAGGAGCCTTACGTTCCCTCCCACAATCAATTCCCTTATGTAACTAAAGAATTTCTAGACTCAACTTTGACCAGTTTGGCTTGGTAATCCTACAGGCAGTCAGACTCTGATACCAAAGCTATCAGGACCCCGATCCTAAGTCACACCGATCTAGCATGTAACACATCATATCACTTTGCAGCCTCACGCACGGTATTCCCACCGGTGCCACCTTACCTGGCCCGGAACCATTTGCGCCTTTTGTCTCACGTATATGATAGTGTCGCTAGCATCCATATGACAAAGAACCCGGGCCGACATGACTAATCGTAAACCCGAAGTGGCACTAACTTACAGGGACATGCATACATGACCCAGCAACGAACGTGTCGGTCATCAGCGAGTGAATCCGGGCTGTAGCAGCTGGGATAAGAGGACTCCAGAGAATCCAGGCTGTAGCAGTCTAACAGGACTCCGGTACACACCGCATGACATTTCCCCGAAGGGACAGACACAGGAATGAAGAAGGACACATGCCGGCCAGCCTAAATGTTCCGGAGCAGTAGCAAGCTACAATGGCTCAGTGGAAGCACTAGGAGACATTTCCCGGTAAGAGAGGCTACCAAGGATAAGGAACTAGGTTGTCGGACCCCACACATAGCAATACACATTACACGTACGCATAACATGCAAGTATGTGCTGTGCAACATGGCATCACAACATAACTCGACAACTCATATAGATAAAGGCCCAAAAGAGCCACATGTCATTTATTATGTCACATGACCCATCATTCAGAGCATACAAGCAACGGAAGCATAACATGTCTGAGTACAGACAACTACAAATAAAGCAGGCTGAGAAGCCTGACTATCTACAAGACTCTCCCAAGGGTACAAGATCGTAGCTGAGGTAACAAGCTACTTGTCGAAGTCCACGTGGAAAGTAGTGAGACCAAAGTCTCCTCTGCAAAACATAAATTAAGCAAACGTGAGTACAAAGGTACTCAGCAAGACTTACATCAGATCCTATCATACATGCATTAGTATCAAGAAGGGTAGCGTGGGGTTTAGTTACAACAAGCCAGCTTTGACTCGGTGGCTATCCTGAACTACGACTGCTGGTAACTCTTTTGAGGTGGCGCACACGAGTCCACTAATCACCACATCAATACGCTACTATGGATTCATTCCCGTCTCCCTACGAGAAGGCAATCCATAGCACTCACACTTGTCTTGAGCATTTTAGGGTATCCACTTCAAGTTGTCTATGTACCACGTAAGCATCCAAGAAGTCCATAACCGCGGACCCGGCTATTCGAATGGATCATGCTAACCCTGCAGGGGTGTACTTCTTCACACACACACTTGCCACTTACCGCCATGTACATGTCATGTATCTCGGCAACCTTCAAGCGGAAGCCTGGCGAGGGTGTCCGCCACGACCTGACTAACCACACAAGACTCTAGTCCAGGTTTATCACCTATTCGGGTTCCATCCGCAAGGAGATCCGGCTGCGGTTTCGCTCACGGCCCCAAACGATGTGTGCAGGGTTCCCAAGCCCACCTCGTCGGATTGATCTACGCTTGGTACACCATGCCATGGTGCCTAGTCTGTCCCAAGTCCACCCTGTCGAGTGCCACTTGGTAGAAAAATAGCACTACCTACAAACACCAGAAACTAGTTGCGACTCCTGGATAGAGATCAAGTTGGTTTATAAGTCGAGAGGGGTCGAGTTACCGGAACCCAATGTGTGGTAGTAGCTAGTCACTGGACAACATACACAGAACTCAGTTCTTAAGGACGGTTCCAGTGAGACAACCCACCATGTACTCCTACATGGCCTCTCACCGCTATCTTTACCAAATCGCGTTCACACACTTAACTCTCAGCATCAGAACATATCATAACACTCCAATCCATTCCCAATGAATCAGACCTGACACAACTCTAAGCAATAGCAGGCATTGCATGGTAGGAACACAACATGGCTCAATCAACTCCTACACATGCTAGTGGGTTTCAACTATTTACTGTGGCAATGACAGGTCATGCAGAGGAATGGGTTCAACTATCGCAGCATAAAGTAGCAGTTGAATCGTTGTTGTCCTAATGCAATAAATGAGAGCAGGAGCGAGAGAGTGGGATTGTATCGGAATGAACAAGGGGGGGTTTTCTTGCCTGGTGGATCAACAGGGGGGCACTGCTCCTGTGACAGTTACTCTGGATCGGTCTCCGGAGCAGGACCTATCGAGAAGGAACGGTGTCGGCAATCAATACACAAGCATATGCAACAATATGATGCATGAACATGGCATGAAGATGTGATGTTGTTTGAGCTAATGCAACTAGCATTCATTTGGTTGAAGTCCATTTGAACCAAAGGTTCAAATGTAACTCCAAGTTAAGTCTTTATAAATGCCATTTATGTGTTTTCACTTATACAGTAGGTATAATTTGGTTTGTCATGCATGAAACTAGTACAGATGGATAGATTGAATTTTTTTGATAATTTTTCATATATAAATTATTTCAATATGAGCTACGGTTGAATTTATATGAATTGTTGAAGTTTATAACAATTTCTGGAATTTCCTAATTTGTTTTAATACCAGAAAAGAATAACTGCGTCAGCATTGCGTCATGCCTGCGTCAGCAGGTCAACGGTGCTGACCAGGTCAAACCTGACGTGTGGGGTCCACACTTCAGTGTCACAATTAACTAACAGGGTTAGTTAACACTAATACTAACCTAACTACAAATTAGCTGGGCAGGGCCCACATGTAAGTGTCAGGGGGGAATTAGCTAAACGGTGATTAGCCCTAAGCTAATCACCTGACCCACGGGGCCCACCTGACGGGCTCGCGAGGTCAAATCGGTCAAACCCGCCGGCGGGGCCGAACGCGGCGGAGGGGCACGGAAATCGCCCTCCGGCGACCATTCGGGCGGCGGAGACCTCCTACGCGAAGCCCAGGCTCGCGCGCATCCAGTGGGACACGCGGGAGACCGTGGGGTGGTCGGAGCTCGCTGGAGCAGAGCTCACGGCGGCGGCCGGAGACGGCCAAGTGCGGGTGAGGTGCTGCGGTGCATGGGGAAGTGAGCAGAGAGGCTCTATGGCCTCCTAGCGTCACCAGGAACACGGTGACGCGTGCGCTTGCGGGCTGCAGTGGCTTGAGTGACGGCAGCGAGAAGCTACGGCCGTGGTGGGGATCGGGGCTACGACGCGAGAACGATAAAACGAAGAGAGGAGAACGGAGCCGAAGCTCACAGCGATCTCGATGGCGTCGTCAGCGGGCTCGGGGATGCACTGGAGGCGGCAAGGCAGCGAAGACGATCTCCGATGGCCGGAGATGAAGACGACGACGGCTCTCCAGGGCTTCCCGTGTCACGTGGCTAGACGGAGAGGTAGACGGAGACGTGGCAGAGCTTCTCGGCACGAGGAGAGGGCGTGGGGGAGGCGGTAGCTACGGCAACGGCGAGCGGCGGCGACGGTAGCGCTCGGGCGGGTCGAGAGAGGGGGATCCAGGGGAGGAGGGAGAACGAGAGAGAGTGAGAGAGGTGCGGGGCGGCGCGTAGCGTCGCGCGGGGCATCCAGGCGACGAGGGGGAGGACAAGCAGGCAGGTGGCATGGTGGCACGGCCGTGCGCGTGCACCGGCCACACGCCTGGCCGACTGGCGCCAGGAGGACGACGACGCTGGTGGGCTGGTCCAGCTGGGCCGCACATTGCTGGGCCAGCTGAGGCGCCAAATGGGCTGAAGGTAAGCGCCAGGTAAGTTCTTCCATTTTTGTTTCTTTTCTATTTTTCTGACATTTGTTCTGATTTAATAAAATACTAAATCAACTTATTTACTTCTGTCAATTTTTGTAGGAACTATTTGGATTGCTCCAAAACTCCTCACCAATTAACATAATTTTTGGACATATATTATATATATACAAATATATATCCAAAGAAAATAATTACTGGATTAATACAAATGGCCAAAAATAAATATTTATGAGCTCCTAAAAATATTGGTTTGAATTTTACCTTTGACCAATATTTTCAGAGAGAGACATGAACATTTTCTTGGACCTTTTTGGAGCAATTTTTATCTGGGTCATTTCCAAAAATGATTTCTGAGGGTTTCACAAATCCCCATTTCAAATTTAAATGAAATTTAAACATGATGCACACATGACTAGCTAGTCTAGGTCATACCAGAACTAGGGATGTGACATAATGAGGTGGGTTGTACACGCCCCGGAGTCTCAGGAGTGCCGCCTTCGGGCCTCGGGGGCTCCCTCCCATGTCCTAGTGGCAGCACTTAGCTTCGCCCTGGTGAGAAGACAAGAAGACTAGACTAGGCGCCGGACGTGGCCATTTGCTTTTAACCTCTTTTCTGTAGCCCTACTTTCTGGCTTTGGATTTAAGTTGAAGTTGCATTTTCATTAATGAGCGCGGGGGGGGGGGTGGGGGTGCCTTTTCTCGTTCGTGCGATTTCTTGCAATCTGTTTCCTGCCTTAATTCAGAGTTTGCGCCTACTGCCTCCTCCTCGCGAGCCCCTCGCGAGCGGGGGCTGGGCATAGCACGCGAGTGCTGCATGCATGCCCAGCCATGACTGGCGCTTGCTTCTCACGAGGCCCCCTCGGACGGATCGGCAGGCTCCTCAGAAACTCGCGAGCTCACGAGCCAGTTCGGGACCTGTTCTGGCTAAGGTAAATTACAACAGCAAACTCGCCGCAGGACTCACGGGTTCATGAAGACACACATTCAGGTTGGCCTAAGGAATAGAGACAGTAATCTATTTACATGAGGGGCTCCCCCTCCCAAAATGCTCTTACAACCTCTAGGGCTGCGCCCGAGCTTTTGCATGCAGGATAAACAGCAGGGAAACACGGGGTCAATCAGACATGTCGCTCGCTGCGTCCCCCGGGTCGCCTTCAGATGTGTCGCTCGCATCGCTGTCGCCATCGCTGGCATCACCATCACCGTCGCCGCCGCCGCCATCACCGTCGACGACCACGTCGCCTTCGTCCGCTGCGACCACCATCGCGTCGTCTTCGGAAGCAAAGGCCTTGACCAGCACATCCACATTGTCTTCCACCCACCGCGCCAGGTCGCCCCGGATGGCCTCGGTACTGGGGCAATGGCGGCGTCAAAATCAAAGTTGGGGTAGGTGTTTTGGAGATGGCTGAAGACGCGGGAGAACGCGCGCCCGAGCAGGCCGCGGCTCCTCTCTTCAACAAGCTGGCGAGCTCTCGCGGAACGATTCTCCAGGCGTGTCACCACGTCGGTGAAGAAGTAGGGGTGGTTGGCGTAGTCGTTCGCATGGGGATGAGGGGCATTTTCATCACAGATGTGGCCCAGCGACGCGTTGGCCCTGTTCCTGAGGCCCTGGAGCATGGGGGCGTGCATGCGCTCCAGCGTCTGCCGTTGAAGCACTTCCTCCCTGTTCTGCTGCGCGATGGCCTCGGCGTTGGCGACCCGCTGCTAAAGAGGAAGCAGCTCGGCGCGGGCAGAGGCCAGCTCAGCCTGCGCCGAGACCAGGGCGGCTGCGGCGGCCTCCTCGCGCCGTTCTGCCTCAGTTAGCCTAGACTTGAGGGCAGCAGTCCTGCCCGCAGCCTCGACCTCTACGAGCTTTAGCCTCAGGTCATACCTATCCACAAGATCCGCACGAGCCTCGGCCATGCGGCGGTCGACATTCTCCTAGGCCCGGGCCTCGCGCGCGCCGACGGCATCCTCCGCTAGAGCAACTTGGCACTCCCTCGTCTCCAACCGCTCAAGCTCGAGGCTGCGCTCCATGGCTTCTAGCGCCAGCGCTTCCTCGCGCTTCAGGATCTCTTCCTCCTTGGCAGGCATCCCCCTCATCGATGCAAGGGCGGCTTGGCGCGCCTCCACCTGCTGCTCCAAGGAGGCGCTCCAGGCCTGGAGCTCCCACGCGCGCTTCTCTGCGATCTCGCGGCGGCGGTCGGCTTCCCGGGATTCTTCTAAGGCTCGGGAGCAGGCCTCGCGCGAGGTTGCAAGAGACGCCTCGGCCTTCGCATTGTCAAGCTGGTGGTGCCCGAGGTTGATGGCCACCTTTAGCTTGTGCCGCTCCTCCATCAGCCAAAGACCCTCGGCCTCGAGGCGCGCGTCTACGTCCGCGAGTTCCCCACCAAGCCGGTTCATCGCGCCCATCGCCTCTTGGAAAAGCTCGTGGCAGACGACGCTTCATTCGTACGCAAAATTAAGCACACGGCCAATTCCGTCCTCCACCACGGGAGTTGCCGACGGGGTCTAGAGCGGCTCGCCCCCTCTCAGCAGGGGGCTGGGGGCTGGCGCCCCCTCGGTCGCTGGCCAGGCCCCGCGGGGGGCCCGGGTAGGCGTAGGCCCGCCGCTTGAAGAGGAGCCTAGGATCGAAGCCATCCAGCCGCCGTCCACGACCAGAGGAGGAGCCCTTGGCACGCCGGCCGCACTCCAATCAAGGCCGCGAAGGAGAGATGGCAAAGGCACGGGCTCGAGGCGCATTGCAGGCAGGCTTGCTTATCCAGCCAACCCCGCACCGGGGGCGGCGCGCAGGCTTGGGGCGCTCAAGGCTAGCGGGGGAGTTGAGGCAAGAGGAGGTTGCTCCTCAGGAGACTCCACGGCCTTGGCGGAAGGGATCCTAAAGAGCCACCGTCAGGAAGGGAAGCGGCACTCGAGGAATTACAAAGATAAGGTACTTACTCGTCTATGGCGATGTACTTCCTATGTTTCAACGGTCGGATGGTGCCACTACTGCAGCTTGGAGACCCCTTCCTCTTACGGAGCGCCGCGAAGTCCATGCGGAACCGGCCCAAGCATTGTACGTGGCGACCGGCACTGTGCGCGGCTGGTGAAGCACCCAAGGAGACGACCTCAGGAGTGCCAGGCTGGAGAGAGCTATCAGACTCCGCCTCGCGATGACCTGCCGAGGCCTCAGGAGCTTCGGCCTCAGGAGCAGCGGACTGCGTCACCCCCTCAGCTGTTGCCCCAGGGCGAGAATCACGGGTTCCCAGGGATGACGCCTCGGGAGCCTCAGGCAGCATCGACACCTCGGCACCCGCGCCTCCGGCCTCCAGCGGTGCTTGCCTCCCTGCGTCCACTCTTGGGGCAAGCACGGCGCTGGTGACAAGGAGAGGAACCACGATGATGGGGCTCTCATGGGGCCCCACAAGGCCAACTGGGCGCAGCCCCCATTCATCGAAGGGGGGCATCTGCCCCGTGAACTCCACCCTGTTCGAGCAGCAGTACATGAGGCAACCCTCCTATGGCATATCGCCCGGCGAGGGGTCGCCTGTCAAGACTTTGAGCACCGTTCTTCGCGCCTCAGCCGGGAGCCCCGACTCCTGAAGCCTCATGCGGTCATGATCACCGGTCAGGGCCCACATCGGCTGGGAATGGCGCTGGAGTGGGGCAATTCAGCGCCGGAGGAACTCCTCCATCACCTGGGGTGCAGTCACGCCGAGGTCCTTCAACCTCCTCAACCGGAGCCAGCCGAAGGAAAGGCGAGAGCTCGCGAGCTTCTCATGGCCCCAGCCGGAGCTGGGGACGGCGGGCAACGACGGAGGCGAGAGCAGGGGGCTGAGGACTCCTGCATCCACATACACCCACTGCGTCTGAAACCCGCTCTCGGACGGCGGGAGCTCAAAATCAACCCCCGAGCCAGCTGTCTCCGCCACAGCTTGGAAGCTCAGGCACCCCGAGCACTGCAGGGGGTCGGTCAGGCGCAGCGAGAAGAAATGGCGTAGGAGGGCCACGGAGGGGGCAATGCCCACCATGGCCTCTCAAACAAAGGCGAAGACGACAAGAAAGGCCATAGATTGGGGATCAAGGTGCAGTGTATGGATCTGATAATGGGAAAGCACGACGTTGAAGAAGGCGGAGAAAGGAGGAACCAGGCCAGCCCATAGGGCGTCGATGAAGAACTGAACCTTAGTGGCTGTCCTATCGACGGTCGCTCGGGACGCAGGCCAGGCCACCGTCCCTCCCCATTCATTGAAGCCGGTGGCGAGCGCAGGGCAGACCTTATCCATGGCCTCCTGATTGAGCACCCGCGATCGACCGACGGCGGGCTCGATTGGCAGGGGTGGGCTGGCTGAGGACAGGGGTTTCTTCCCTTTCCCCTTTCGGTTTGGCGCCATGGTGACAGAGAGGACTGAGCTCAAGTCAGATCGGAAGAGGAAGTTGGGGTTCGAGGAAGCGGAGGAGTGGGGGAGTGCGTTGCCTGCGAGGGGGAAATAACTGTGTAGGGCGCCGTGGTCGCCTAGCCAGGCGGATATAAGGGCTACATGGGGAAGCAGAGACGCCCTCGTCCAATCAATCGCCACGCGTCGATCAAGGCTGCAGGCTGTTGGGGCCCGCGGCGCTCGGCACTTGCCCTTTGGCTTCTCCTCGAAGCCAAGTCCGAGTGCGCCTTGGGCTCGGGGGCTACTAGCGGCATTCTGGGAACGGGGGTCCCTAGACTTGCCTGCCTACGGCCCAAGGCGTGGCTCCACTCGTGGCCCAGTACGGCCTGTCTTCACCAACAAATGCTCAAGACCCTCGCGAGGGGCCAAGCCTCACGAGGCGGACGACACAAGACCTCCTCGAGAGCGGCCTCACCAAGCTAGCTCGCGAGGGGCGGAGAGATCAAGGCAACGCGAACCTCCCGAGGTTCCAATGACGTAAGCCATGACGACCAAGACCAGGCGGGCGCCAGCGCGCACAGTGTCCTTGTTTCCTCTTTGGTGCTAAGGAGGCAAGCGTAGGCGAGGAGTACCGAGGCGTCGGGCAAAGGTTTCCATATCGGTGCAACAAGACCAAGACCAGCAGGACGTCAGGATGGAGGTCACCGTGGAGCCCAAGACGGTGTCACCACCAGAGCCTTTGGCAGGCGAAGACCACCTTTAGTCAGGATAGCTTGTACTAGTTGTCCCCCTTCGAATCGGCCATTGTGGCATCCCTTCCCGCTCAATATTTGGGAAGAGGACCAGACCTCTATAAATAGGACTAGCCACCACAGTAGGAGGCAACTCATCTTGGACTGGATCCACTCCATCCTCACACCCACCAAGCACAAGAACACCTCTCCTCAGGAGGTTGTTCTTCCCCTTGTACTGTTCATCCTCAGCCCCAGAGGCAATCCACCACACCACACTGGAGTAGGGTATTACACCACAACGGTGGCCCGAACCAGTATAAATCTCGTGTCTCTTGTGTTGTGGGTTCGTCGAGCTAGGCTTTGAGATCGCGATGAGGTTGAGGGCGTGATTAGGTAGGGGGAAATCTTCATGCGCACCCCAGTGTTCGAACCTCAAGGGTTTTGCCGGAACCCGAAATCCGACATCCGTCATTCTTCTCATATCACGGTTTTCCTAAATCTCAAAAGCTTCATCCACACAAAACTCAAAAAGAACTTGTGAGATAAGTTAGTATAAACCAATGCAAAAACCTTATCATTCTCTACTGTAGGAAATCACTAAAATTATTCTTCAATATTGCATACTAAACGCCTCTGCATATTTAATACTCCTGTCCTCAAATAGAATCATTAAACAAGCAAACATATGCAAACATAACAGCAATCTGCCAAAACAGTACAGTCTGTAAAGAATACAAGAGTACCAATACTTCCCTAAATCCAAACATTATGAAATTCTACCACACTTTAGAAAATTTATCAGAGATTATTATGCAAAAAGTTTCAACATTTTATCACATTCTGACTTTTCTACGGATTTTTTGCAACAACGGAAAACTTTCTGTTTTCAAGAGCAACATGTAGACTTGTAAAATAAGCATAGTAAAGGCTATACATGCCACTTTAATTGAAATAAAAGATGCAAAACATTATTCTAAATGACAGCAAGCAAATACAAATAAAATAAAATGACACTCCAAGCAAAACTCATATCATGTGACGAACGAAAACATAGCTCCAAGTGAGGTTACCGATAATGTTGGAGACTAAAGAGGGCATGCCTTCCAGGGCATACCCAAGCTTAGTTGCTTGGATTTTCCTTGGATATTAACTTGGTGTGCCTTGGGCATCCCCAAGCTTAGGGTCTTATCACTCTTTATTCTTCTCATATCGACATCTCACCCAAAACTTGAAAACTTCAATCACACAAAACTTAACGGAACTTTGTGAGATAGGTTAGTATGATAAAGAGCAAACCATTTCACTTTTGGTACTGTCAAAGACAAGATTCATAATTGTTCTCACACAATTCCTACTGTAGCATATCATTTCCACAATTTATATTGAGCAATAAAAGCCATGAAAATTAGAAAACAAGCAAACTATGCATTGAAAACAAAATCTGTCAAAAACAGAACAGTCTGTAATGATCTGTATAACTACCATACTTCTGCTACTCCAAAAATTATGAAAAAATTAGGACCACGTGAGAAATTTGTATATTAAACTTCTTCAAAAATAATCAACTCAAAAGCACTCTTCTATTAAAAACAAGAATTATTTTCGTGAGCGCAAACGTTTCTATTTTTCGGCAAGATCAAATCAACTATCACCCAACATGATCCCAAAGGCTTTACTTGGCACTTTATTGAAGAAAAAGCAATAAAACATGATCAATACAGTAGCATAATCATGTGAACACACAAAAATAGTAAGTAAAAGTGTTGGGTTGTCTCCCAACAAGTGCTTTTGTTTAATGCCTTTTAGCTAGGCATGATGATTCCAATGATGCTCACATAAAAGATAAGAATTGAAACACAAAGAGAGCATCATGAAGAATATGAATAGCACATTTAAGTCTAACCCACTTCCTATGCATAGGGATTTTGTGAGCAAACAACTTATGGGAACAAGAATCAACTAGCATAGGAAGGCAAAACAAGCATAACTTCAAAACTTTCAACTCATAGAGAAAAACTTGATATTATTGCAATTCCTACAAGCATATGTTCCTCCCTCATAATAACTTTTAGTAGCATCCTGAATGAATTCAACAATATAACTATCACATAAAGCATTCTTTTAATGATCCACAAGCATAGAAATTTTATTACTCTCCACATAAGCAAATTTATTCTCATCAATAGTAGTGGGAGCAAACTCAAAAAAATAACTATCATGTGATTGAAAATTAAAATCATGATGACAAGTTTCATGGTTATCATTATTCTTTATAGCATACATGTCATCACCATAATCATCGTAGATAGCAACTTTGTTATCATAGTCAATTGAAACCTCTTCCAAAATAGTGGATTCATCATTAAATAAAGTCATGACCTCTCCAAATCCACGTGTTGGGCCTCCAAGCGCAAAGTTTTGTAGGACAGTAGCAATTTTCCCTCAAGTGGATGACCTAAGGTTTATCAATCCGTGGGAGGCGTAGGATGAAGATGGTCTCTCTCGAACAACCCTGCAAGCAAATACAAGAAATCTCTTGTGTCCCCAAGACACCCAATACAATGGCAAATTGTATAGGTGCACTAGTTCGGCGAAGGGATGGTGATAAAAGTGTAATATGGATGGTAGAAATATATTTTTATAATCTGAATAAATAAAAACAGCAAGGTTGCAAATAGTAAACAGGCACAAAAATAGTATTGCAATGCTTGAAAATGAGGCCTAGGGTCTGTACTTTCGCTAGTGCAATCTCTCAAGATTGCTAATATAATTGGATCATATAACCACCCCTCAAAGTGCGATGAAGAATCACTCCAAAGTTCCTATCTAGCGGAGAACATAAGAATAAATTGTTTGTAGGGTACGAAACCACCTCAAAGCTATTCTTTCCGTTCGATCTATTCAAGAGTTCATACTAAAATATCACAAAGCTATTCTTTCTGTTCGATCTATCCTAGAGTTCGTACTTGTCGGGGAAACGACACCTACGGGATCACGTGGATCCCTTCTATGGTTTGGTAGGGAAGAGGGTGGTGCAAAGAGCGGATCTAATGGTCAACATGACGGGTTTTACCCAGGTTCGGGCTGCTGAGAAGCGTAAAACCCTAGTACTGCTTGGGTTTATATTTTGTGTTCTTGAGCTTAGGCTAGCTGCTACGCATGCAAGCTGGGCCGAGAGATTCAAAAGTCTGAATCCTTCTCCAGTACGCCTTGGTCCTCCTTTTATATGCCCAAGGGGCTGCCACAACGGCACACAGGAGGAGTAAAGTAGCTACATTGTCTATGTTTATCACCGGCGTCCTAGGACAAGCGCATTGAATGCGCTGCTTACGTGCCCTTTAGCTTTATCGGGGACGGGAGTAGAACCCGTCCCATCCGTCGCCGCCCCGCTCCGTTTGACATGCGTCCATGCCGACGGGGCATGTAGTGCCAAGTTGGCTGGCCAGCTGCTACGCTGGAGAGGTGGCAGGATCTTCACGAAGATATGCATGCCACCACGTAGGCGCTTGCGAGGCTAGTAGGCCGACCATTGTGCTGGAGTGGTGACGGGGTGGCGGAGTCTTGCCGCGGACTTGTGATACGTCCATTTTGCATCATGCTTTTATATCGATATTTATTGCATTATGGGCTGTTACTACACATTATGTCACAATATTTATGCTTATTCTCTCTTATTTTACAAGGTTTACATAAGGAGGGAGAATGCTGGCAGCTGGAATTCTGGGCTAGAAAAGGAGCAAATATTAGAGACCTATTCTGCACAACTCCAAAAGTCCTGAAACTCCACGAAAGTTGTTTTTGGAAATAATAAAAAATACTGAGTGGAAGAAATACCAGAGGGGGCCCACATCCTGGCCACGAGGGTGGGGGGCGCGCCACTGAGCGGAAGAAATACTAGAGGGGGCCCACATCCTGGCCACAAGGGTGGGGGGCGCGGCCTACCCCCCTGGGCGCGCCCCCTGCCTCGTGGGCCCCCTGTTGGCCCTCCGGTGCCCATGTACTGCTATATGAAGTCTTTCGTCCGAGAAAAAAATCATAAGCAAGCTTTCGGGACGAGACTCCGCCGCCATGAGGCACAACCAATCTAGGGCTCCGGCGGAGCTGTTCTGCCGGGGACACTTCCCTCCGGGAGGGGGAAATCATCGCCATCGTCATCACCAATGCTCCTCTCATCGGGAGAGGGCCAATCTCCATCAAAATCTTCACCA
Source organism: Triticum aestivum (assembly GCF_018294505.1). NCBI lineage: Eukaryota > Viridiplantae > Streptophyta > Magnoliopsida > Poales > Poaceae > Triticum > Triticum aestivum. The sequence goes on from NC_057802.1 coordinate 371,994,928, forward strand.
GCACCATCTCCTCTCAAACCCTAGTTCATCTCTTGTATCCAATTCTTATCTCCAAGTCTGGGATTGGTACCTGTAGGTTGCTAGTAGTGTTGATTACTCCTTGTAGTTGATTCTAGTTGGTTTATTTGGTGGAAGATCATATGTTCAGATCCTTTATGCATATTAATACTCCTCTGATTATGAACATGAATATGCTTTGTGAGTAGTTACTTTTCTTCCTGAGGACATGGGAGAAGTCTTGCTATTAGTAGTCATGTGAATTTGGTATTCGTTCGATATTTTGATGAGATGTATGTTGTCTCTCCTCTAGTGGTGTTATGTGAACGTCGACTACATGACACTTCACTATTATTTGGGCCTAGAGGAAGGCATTGGGAAGTAATAAGTAGATGATGGGTTGCTAGAGTGACAGAAGCTTAAACCCTAGTTTATGCGTTGCTTCGTAAGGGGCTGATTTGGATCCATATGTTTCATGCTATGGTTAGGTTTACCTTAATACTTCTTTTGTAGTTGCGGATGCTTGCAATAGGACTTAATCATAAGTGGGATGCTTGTCCAAGCAAGGACAACACCCAAGCACCGGTCCACCCACATATCAAATTATCAAAGTACCGAACGCGAGTCATATGAACGTGATGAAAACTAGCTTGACGATAATTCCCATGTGTCCTCGGGAGCGCTTTTCTCTATATAAGAGTTTGTCCAGGCTTGTCCTTTGCTACAAAAAGGATTGGGCCACCTTGCTGCACTTTATTTACTTTTGTTACTTGTTACCCGTTACAAATTATCTTATCACAAAATTATCTGTTACCTATAATTTCAGTGCTTGCAGAGAATACCTTACTGAAAATCGCTTATCATTTCCTTCTGCTCCTCGTTGGGTTTGACACTCTTACTTATCGAAAGGACTACGATAGATCCCCTATACTTGTGGGTCATCAACTTGCCGACGTCCTCGGCAAGGATCTTGCCGGGGCCTCGCAGACGTCCTCGGCAAGGATCTTGCTAGGCACCTTGTCTTTTGGCCTTCACAAAGATCTGCATGCCACCATGCGCGCACCTCCGGGTCTTGGCCTTAACGTTTTTGATGGTGTCAGAGCTCTCAACCACAAGGGTGGTGCTTTTGTTAGTGCCCTGCAAGACGCCCCGGCAAGGATCTCGCCGGGGTCTCACAAGCCATCCCGGCAGGGATCTTGTCGGGGGTCCAGCTCGTCCTCTGTTCTCTGGTCTGTCTGCTTCTCTAGTAATCTTGTTCTTATCCTTGATCGCCCTCTTCATGCCTCGCCGCGCGTGTGGCTACGACTGCCCGTGCACAGTTATGGGGTGCTTAAGGGGCAAAAACTTTAGTACACCGACAGGAGCCCCCGGGCCTAGGCCACACACGAGCGTGAAGCATCATTGGGCCAGGCCCAAATAGTGCGTGGGCACGCGTGGCAGGGGATAACTGCTATAATCTTCTCATGTGCTATGCTCGCAGCGGCCCATGAATAGCCTTTATTCACGGGATGGTAACCGTCGTTTCGCGCCTCCCACCGCGCCCGCCTTTTTCGCCACGTACGCCGCATGCATGGCGCGGGGTAGGTGGCGAACGTGTGGGCTATGGAAAGGCGTGCCATGGCAGATACCCATGCGCCTTTGATTGGCACGAGGAGGGCGGTCGATGACCCCGCTCACTTCCCATGGTCTTATAGAGCCGGATTCGAAGGGCCTCTCTGGAGAGGGTATGGAGCCGGCCCCCAGCTCCTCCTGCTCGGCTATAAAAAGGGGAATCGGGGGGAGAAAGAGGGGCATCCTTTTGCGTCTTCTCTTCTCCTTGTTCTTCATCCACCATCATGCCGAGAGGGCGTGGTCGCAGCCACCCCCCAGCAGAGGCGACGAGATCTTCCTCCCGCCAGAGAGCCGCAACGGTCAAGTAAGAACCAAGTGCCCAAGGCGAGGTGCTGGACGAGGCCGCGGTCGGCGAGGTGGTAGAGGCAGAAGTGGGCGCGGAAGTGGAGCATCTGCGGCGCCGCCGTCTCCTCCCGCTTCATCAAATGGTCATGCTGGAGACACGGTGCTGGAGTTTGTCGTGGAGCTGCACGGACCGCCGCGTACCCATCTTCTCCTTGCCGAGCCATTCGCGAGGGTGCCAGCCGCCGAGTTTGAGGCTTCATATGAGGGGTTGTTGCAATGGCGACATGTGGGTGAACGCAGAGTTCCACGCCCCTCATGTGATGCTCCTCCGTCGTGGCTGGAAAAACTTCGCACATGCCCACTACCTGATGAAAGGGCACATCCTTCACTTCAAACTAGTGGAGGCTGACCTGCTCTCCATCAAGGTCTTTGGGCGCTCGGGAATTCAGTTTGGGTGCTGTGCGGAGAGCTCGACCGACGACGAAAGCTCCTCCTCGAGCGATAGTGACGAGTAGGAGACCGATAGGGAGGACGACGGGGACGGGTCCGACTAGATGTCGGCGCACCATTACCAGGCGACGCCGGCAGCACCACCATCTGCACATGGCCTTCTCCCCGGCAGAGCGATTTTCCGGGGGGAAATTCTTCGTGGTGGATCTTCAAGCCAGCTCCTTGAACTTCCCGGGGCTGCCGCTTTTGGCGACTGGCACTAGAAGGCTGGAGAAGACGAAGAAGGCGGGTGGCAGGGCATCAAGTCGGAGTACGATGGCATCGACGCCTTCGTTTCGTATTGCTGGCCCGCTGCCTCATCTTTCAGCTCCTCCCCCGGCACCATCATCGCCAGCCCTCTTCTAGATGGCTGCCGGGATGTTCTCTTGGTGTCTTCTGCCGTGTGCACCTTACCTAGGTGCTCTTTTGGGCCTCCCGCTATCTTGATCCGCTTCCTAAGGAGAGGGACAAGAAAGGGATTACATGCATCTTATCTTTTTTTAGATGTTAAGCCTGCGGGCACTTATCGAATTTAAACTTTGTAACCCCTTGCTTATACTTATATGCTGTATGAACTGTACTTCTTGATCAGCGTATTAATGAAGAAAAGGGTGTTTGTTGGGTTCTTTTGAGCGTGAGCGAGGCTCACACCAAGGAACGAGTCCTTGTTATCTTTTTAAATAAACAACGCCACCCGGCAACAGGCCTTGCCGTCCTCCCGCTTCATACCACGACTATATATACGCTCATGCCCTTGGCGGAGGTAGGGGCAAACTAGGATTAGGCCCTTCGTCCGTCCCCCTTCCATCACAACTACAACCAAACTGTAGCCCAAAAGGGGGTTTTGGGCATAGGAAGGAATGTCGGTGTCAAAACCGGCGGATCTCGGGTAGGGGGTCCCGAACTGTGCGTCTAAGGCGGATGGTAACAGGAGGCGGAGGACACAATGTTTACCCAGGTTCGGGTCCTCTCGATGGAGGTAATACCCTACTTCCTGCTTGATTGATCTTGATGATATGAGTATTCCAAGAGTTGATCTACCACGAGATCGTAGAGGCTAAACCCTAGAAGCTAGCCTATGGTATGATTGTTGTTGTCCTATAGACTAAACCCTCCGGTTTATATAGACACTGAAGGGGGCTAGGGTTACACAGAGTCGGTTACAACGGAGGAGATCTACATATCCGTATCGCCAAGCTTGCCTTCCACGCCAAGGAGAGTCCCATCCGGACACGGGACGAAGTCTTGAGTCTTGTATCTTCATAGTCCAACAGTCCGGCAGAAGGACATAGTCCGGCTGTCCGAGGACCCCCTAATCCAGGACTCCCTCAGTAGCCCCCGAACCAGACTTCAATGGCGATGAGTTCGGTGCGCAGATTGTCTTCGGCATTGCAAGGCGGGTTCTTCTCCAAATTCTGAATACTTGTTTGAGTAGTGTCCGGCTTCCCATAAATGTTGCACTCCTTGGCTTCCACACCTAATAATGGATATTCTCCATGCATCGAGCGAATGCAAGAAGTCGGGGCATTTTTACAATTGCCACCCTAGCCATGTGGGTAAATCGTCTGACGGGGATTCTCAGATCCAGATCACACCATCCTCCCACAACGAGCATCCATCGGAGCGCGCCCAGAAAAAATCCATTCCAACATGGCCGTTCGTCGCAGCTCCTCCTCCCGCTCCCGTAGCCCTAAGCCCGGCAATTGGAAGAAGTGTTCCGTCCCCCACAGCCAATTAGTAGAGTTGCAGACCCAGGGATTTCTCCCTCCAGCGTATATGGTCCCCGTTCGAGCGGGGCTCGCCACCTATAACGGCGGGGAGCAAGCCGAGATCTTTCCTAGCCCATCCATGGGGGAGCGGGTATGCCTCGTCCCTACTAATTAAGAGGGCTTGGTTTTCCAATTCATCCGTTCCTCCGCGGGCTCCTGTAGTTCTATGGAATCCAGCTGCATAATTTCACTCCCGCCTCCATATTACACATTGCTGGCTATGTCGCCCTCTGCGAGCTATTTCTGGGCTGCGAAGCTCATTTCGAGCTATGGAAGAGGCTATTCTGCCTCGTACCCCGTACACCGGAGGGGTCATTGTACCAAGTGGGCGGAGCCGAAATATGGTGCATCGCCGGGACCAGATACCTGTCCTGTACTCCGAAGAAGACATCCGAGGACTGGCCTTCGGAGTGGTTTTATATGGAGGACGCCCCCCTTCCGGACCCTATTCGTATGGGCCTCCCTGAGTTCGACAACGCTCCCCTGAAGAAACGCCGCAGGTGGCGCCCTTGGAGCCCTCAAGAGGAAGATAACGGAGAAGTCCTTTACCTGATGGGCCGGATAATAATGCTGGCTCAATCAGGATTGACAATAATCGAGGTTATGTCAATATGTATAATGCGGGGGCATGGCCCATTAAGCCATCCCTGCAATACGGTTCCACGCCCTGTAGTGGGCTTTGGCTTCTTTGTAATTGGGTCGGGCGACTTGCGAGAGTGCACCCTTTTAGTTCAGACTAGGGGTTTTGTCAGAGCTGGAGCATCCCAAAATTTTGTTTGGGTTTTCCAGGCGCTTTCCATCGCACAGTATTTCCGTACTATGGCCGCCAAGTCAGCGAAGTGTGCTATGTCACGGTGACTTATGGCGTTGAGGATTCCCTTGTCCGTGCGATTATTGCAAAAGAATGAAATTGCGTCTTCCTCGCGACAGTCCTTGACCTTGTTCATTACAAGGAGGAATCTGGCCCAATAGTGGTGTACTGCCTCCTGGGGCTCTTGTCTAATGTGGGAAATATCGTTTATATCTGGGTGGGTGGGTGGATTTAAGTCTGAACCTTGACCCGATCTGAGACCCAGGGGCGGAGGAGTTTCCGATCTTGGAAGTTCGGGCTCCGGGATGTTGCCCGATAGGTCTGGCCCGCTGCCTGATTCTAGGTTTAGGGTTTGGGCGGTGTCCTCCCGTAGACGGGTATCCGGCTCAGAGATCTCGGGAATCCAGACATAGTTTGTCCTCAAGATAGAGGAAGAATTGCCGCATTGGTCTTCCACCACCGCTATCTGATGGGTGACCGGCGGGGAGTTAATCTCCCTTTGGTCGGGTTTAAACCCAATCTGATCATAGTATGTAGCGACTCCCAAAGCGGCGATGCGATCCAAGAGCTTGTTCAAAGAAGAGAGTTCTATTGGATCCAACTGCTCGGCGAGTCCCGAGCTGACGTGGAGGCTGTTTTCGATGACCCGAGAAGTCATCATCGGCGCAGCGGACGAACAGGCGGTCATGACGAAACCGCCTAGTCGGAGAGTTTGGCCTACATCCAGGGCTCCCCTAGTAGTGATGTTGTCCTTGACAACGAGGCGAGCCATCCAGCCTTATGATGACGGCACAGTGGAACTCTCAATGAAAGCACCAATGTCGGTGTCAAAACCGGCGGATCTCGGGTAGGGGGTCCCGAACTGTGCGTCTAAGGCGGATGGTAACAGGAGGCGGGGGACACAATGTTTACCCAGGTTCAGGCCCTCTTGATGGAGGTAATACCCTACTTCCTGCTTGATTGATCTTGATGATATGAGTATTACAAGAGTTGATCTACCACGAGATCGTAGAGGCTAAACCCTAGAAGCTAGCCTATGGTATGATTGTTGTTGTCCTACGGACTAAACCCTCCTATTTATATAGACACCGAAGGGGGCTAGGGTTACACAGATTCAGTTACAAGGGAGGAGATCTACATATCCGTATTGCCAAACTTGCCTTCCACGCCAAGGAGAGTCCCATCCGGATACGGGACGAAGTCTTGAGTCTTGTATCTTCATAGTCCAACAGTCCGGCAGAAGGACATAGTCCGGCTGTCCGAGGACCCCCTAATCCAGGACTCCCTCAAGGAGGGAACACGATGGCATGGGGTCGAGCGAAGTTCCGTACGTTCAAGTTTCATACGGAAGTACGCAGAGGGGGTTGAGGGAGTCCTGGATTAAGGGGTCCTCGGGCGTCCGTGCTGTATGACATGGGCCGGACTAATGGGCCATGAAGATACAAGATAGAAGACTTCTTCCCATGTCCAGATGGGACTCTCCTTTGCGTGGATGGCAAGCCTGGCGTTCGGATGTGAAGATTCCTTTCGCTGTAAAACGACTCTGTACAACCCTAGGTCGCTCCGGTGTCTATATAAACCGGAGGGTTTAGTCCGTAGAGGCGATCATCATAATCATAATCATATAGGCTAGACATCTAGGGTTTAGCCATTACGATCTCGAGGTAGATCGACTCTTGTAACCCCATATTCATCCAAGATAATCAAGCAGGAAGTAGGGTATTACCTCCATCAAGAGGGCCCAAACCTGGGTAAACATCGTGTCCCTGTCTCCTGTTACCTTCGATCCTCAGACGCACAGTTCGGGACCCCCTACCCGAGATCCGCCGGTTTTGACACCGACATTGGTGCTTTTATTGAGAGTTCCGCTGTGTCGTCGCTAGAAGGATCGATGGCTCCATCAGTCATCTACAACAATGCTGCCCTAAGGGAGATCTTCGTCCCCGGCCAGATCTTTCTGTTCGGCGGCTTCGCACTGTGGGCCAACTCGCTTGGCCATCTAGAGCATATCGACAGCTACGCCCCAGGTCACCAGATTAGTTTTGGAAATCTAGATTATGTCGCCGGCATCCGAGGACACTTGATTTTCCAAGGGTTCGCGACCTCAACCTCCGCTCTGGCCTTAGAGCCGGAGCGCATCACCGGGTCCGAAGACGGGATTTTTAGGCCCGCCGGACTCTCTGTGGCTATTGAGCCTAGTACGGGAGAGCCAGAGGAAGTAGCGTCACCAGCAATCATCATGAAGCCGGACTCTTCTCCGAACACTGGCTCCGAACCCTCGGAGTCAGCATCGTGTGAGCTCGGCCGAGGAGTTTTCTTCCCGCCGCACTCCACGGACTCTTTTCTCCCTGGCCAAACCTCGCCTTTAAGCGAGGCTCTGGACTTAATGCGATCCCTCGTCATTACAGAGGGGCGACGTCCAAACTAGGCCCAGCCCGGACTAGGGGCTGAGAGCGGGGAATTTTACGTCCCACCCACCACCCACTTCATAGCCACTGTCAAAGACTTAACCGACATGCTCGATTACGGCTCTGAAGACATCGACGGTATGGACGACGATGCTGGAGAAGAGCAGGCCGAAAACCCGCCGTTTACCGAATGCTGGACGGCCACCTCTTCATTTGACGTGTACTTGGTGGATACACCCAAAGAGGGTAACAGCGATAACGAGAAAGATCCAGTTGAGGATAAACCTCCTGAGATACAACCAAAGCGCCGACGTCAGCGGCGCCGCTCTAAGTCACGCTGTGGAAGAGACAGCAATACCGGCACCGGAGACAACAATACTCCGGACAACGCCGAAGACCAAGAAGACCCCGTCGAGCCAACCTCCGAACGGGACGATCGGGAAGATGGGCAAATTGGCCCTGATGAACAGGCTGCAAACAAAGACTCGGAGGATAGTAATTATCTTCCACTCTCCGAGCATGAGGTGAGCCTCAGCGATGAAGACTTTATCGTGCCTGAGGAACCCCTTCAGCAGGAGCGCTTTAAGTGCCGGCTAATAGCCACTACAAGGAGCCTGAAAAAGAAACAAGAGTAGCTTCAAGCTGACCAAGATCTGCTCAACGACAGGTGGACTAATGTCCTGGCAGCCGAGGAATACGGCCTCAGGCGCCCCACCAAGAGTTACCCAAAGCATAAGCTGCTACCTCAATTCGACGACAAGGCGCTGGAGCCCATACCATCAGGAGATAACGCGGCCGACCGGCCACCACATGGCCATGACAAAACGGCAAACCAAGCCGAACACCAGCCCATATGACCTCACCGTAAAAGTAGAGACACAACAGCTCGGGGATATACGTACGACCTATGACAGAACTTGGAGAATCGAGTAGGTCAGACCAGATCGATCTACAGATCGTCGGGGCGTGCCCCGACGCGCGAGGATGGCTATCTAGCCGGGCGCGACAGGCATCACCACGCCCGGGCTGAAAACCGCAGATGGACTCCATTCGAACTGCGTCGCGACTTGGCCCGATATAGAGGCGCCACACACCCCCTCTGCTTCACTAATGAAGTAATGGAACATGAATTCCCAGAAGGGTTTAAACCCATGAATATAGAATCATATGATGGAACAACAGATCCCGCGGTATGGATTGAGGACTTCCTCCTCCATATTGATCTGGCCCGCGGTGATGATCTTCATGCCATCAAATACCTCCCGCCAAAGCTCAAGGGACCAGCTCGGCACTGGTTAAACAGCCTGCCAGAAAACTCCATTGGCAGCTGGGAGGACTTGGAAGATGCCTTCCGCGACAACTTCCAGGGTACGTACGTCCGACCTCTGGATGCCGATGACTTGAGTCACATCGTTCAATAGCCCGGCGAGTCGGCTAGGAAATTCTGGACTAGGTTCCTAACTAAAAAGAACCAGATCGTCGATTGCCCGGATGCCGAAGCCCTAGCGGCCTTTAAGCATAGCATCCATGACGAATGGCTCGCCCGACACCTTGGCCAGGAAAACCCGAAGTCCATGGCAGCCCTCACGACACTTATGACCCACTTTTGCGCGGGCGAAGATAGTTGGCTAGCCCGTAGCAACAACAATGCAAGCGAACCTGGCACTTCTGAAGCCAGAAATAGCAACGGCAAGCCCCGACGCAACACGCACAAGCGTCGGAACAACGGTGACAATACCGATGACACGGCGGTCAACGTCGGATTCAGTGGCTCCAAGTCCGGTCAGCGGAAGAAGCCATTTAAAAGAAGTAATCCGGGCTCATCCAGCTTGGACCGAATCCTCGATCGACCATGTCAGATCCACGGCACCCCCGATAAACCCGCCAATCATACCAACAGAAGCTGCTGGGTCTTTAAATAAGCCGGTAACTTAAACACCGAGAATAAGGAGAAGGGGTCGCCAAGTGAGGACGATGACGAGGAGCCCTGTCCACCGAACACAGGGGGACAGAAGAAATTTCCTCCCCAAGTCAAAACGGTGAACATGATATACATTACTCATATCCCCAAGAGGGAGCGCAAACGCGCGCTCAGGGACATCTATGCGATTGAGCCAGTCGCCCCAAAATTGAATCCATGGTCATCCTTCCCGATCACTTTCGATCACAGGGACCATCCGACCAGTATCCGTCATGGCGGCTCAGCCGCACTGGTCCTCGACCCAATAATCGATGGATTCCACCTCACGCGTGTCCTCATGGATGGTGGCAGCAACCTTAACCTGCTCTATCAGGACACAGTCTGCAAGACGGGCATCGATCTGTCAAGGATCAAGCCCACAAGAACTACTTTTAAAGGAGTAATACCAGGTGTAGATGCCCGTTGCACGGGCTCAATCACATTGGAAGTCGTCTTCGGATCACCTGACAACTTCCGCAGCGAAGACTTGATCTTCGATATCGTCCCCTTCCGCAGTGGCTATCACGCACTGCTTGGACGAAGCGCATTCGCTCTGTTCAATGTGGTGCCACACTATGCCTATCTCAAACTTAAGATGCCCGGACCATGCGGTGTCATAACAGTCAACGGAAACATGGAACACTCCCTTCGTACCGAGGAGCACACCGCGGCCCTGGCAGCGGAAGTACAGGGCGGCCTTATCAAGCAGAACATCAATTCGGCGGCCAAGCCCCCAGACACTATTAAACGAGTCCGGACTACTGCGCAGCATGACAGTCCAGCTCGTCAGGAGACTGACTAGCAATTCGGCCTCCATCTCAGTCCCGACCAAATTGCGGCGTACGTCTCGCGCGTACATAACTACGCATTAAAAATACCATGGGCAAAGACGGAGGCATAACTTGATCACGGTCAACAATATGACTCATCCTTATCTGGGCACTCATACTTTCCCTTTTCTTTCTATCCTTTTTAGGTTTCTTTTCCACATGCCCCTCATGACGGCCTGATCGTCGATCCTTTCAAAGGATAAACGCAGCAAGGAGGCAAGCAGCATAGACGTGTGGCGGAATACCTAGATGATCTTCTTGACGATCACTTTGCCTATTTTCAGGATCTATGCGCAGCTTCCCCTTGGCCTTGGCATGTTAAATAGCCATGTTGCTTATCGCATTATTTGTACAACTACGCTTTGACGTATCAATCATACTATAATGGAAATAGTCTCCGGCCTAACATACGTGGCACTGGCTTACTGCTTCATTATATTTCACTGTTTTTTTTTCGATTGCACTCGTACACCTTGGTTCGACTTAAATCGCCAGGGGCTCCATTATGCTCCATACGTTTGCAACAAGTCCGAACACTTTTTACAGTATAATTCGGCGCCCCGAATATAGCATTATATGCATCCGCTCCGAATCGTGTCTTTGGTCAATAGTTGGGTTGCCCGGCTCCTGTGCTTGCTACCTTACGTTTCATCTTATCGGCTAGGGTAGTAAAGGGAGAACTACTGCGATTGTGTTTCTGGTTCATCCGGATAAACACCTCAGTAGAGAAAGCCGAAAACTGACTGTCATGATGCGGCGAAAGCTGGTCAGCTATTCGGTGGCTAAACATAAATCTCTTGCGATTTTTCCGCATTATGCGACGGATCGGTCTTCGCCCGATCAAGTGTCTACAGCACCCTAGTCCGAATAAACAAATACTAACTAGGGGCTGCGCCTACACTCCTATTGTCAAACTCCTATGGCTAAGTGAGGGTGATAAAGCCACATAGTCCGATTGCCTGGTTCGATGCACTAAACACCTCCTCCAAGGACCAAACTCTTGGGTCAAGTGTGTTTAGGTTCCAACCCGAACACCCTCGTACTACCTACGTGGGGCTGAAGCCGACGATTGGCCAACTCTCAGATTTAATAAACGGACGCACAGGAGGAAATATTTTCAAAAAAACAACAAGCAATATATTACATATAGGCTTTGTTTCATAATACAGGACCGGATACATTCATTCAAAGATAACGTCCTTCACACACTGGCCTGCTACAATGCGGGATCCTCCCAGGACATCATCAAAATATAGCTCGGGCTTGCGGTGCTCTTTGCCTACAGGAGGTCCCTCGGTCGCAAGCTTGACAGCGTTCATCTTCGCCCACTGTACCTTGGCACGGGCGAAGGCCATCCGCGCACCTTCGATGCAGACCGACCACTTTATGGCATCAAGCCAAGGGCAGACATCGACCAGCCGCTTCACGAGCCCGAAGTGGCTGTTGGGCATGGATTCAGCAGGCCATAGACGGATTATCAAATCCCTCATGGCCAATCCGGCCATCCTATGCAGCTCGGTCAGCTGTTTCAGCTGATCGCTGAGGGGCACCGAATGCTCTGGCGCAAGGTATTGCGACCAGACCAGCTTCTCTGTTGAGCTCCTCTCTTCGGCTCGGAAGAACTCCGTACCATCAGCAACACTGCGAGGCAAATCCGCAAACGGTCCCGGAGAACTCCAAATCCGGGTCAGTAAGAGGTACCTTTGCTTAACAAATTTGCTCTGCATAATCAAGGCCTTACCCGCCGCAATCTGCTTGGCCTCCTGGATTTCCTGGAGGGCGCCCTGGGCTTCAACCCGGGCATCTTGTGTGCTTTGGCGGGCCTTAGCAAGTTCAGACTCTTGGTCCGCAATCTTGCGCTCCAAGGACTCACCTTTCTTTATGGCGTCCTTGAGCTCCTACTGAACCTCCTTGACCCTTGACTCGTGTTTTTTGCAGGCGGCTTGTTCCTTCTCCGCTTTCTTTTGGGCCTCGGCCAGAGCGTTCTTGAGGGACTCCACCTCGGCCGCAGCTCCTATGAAACATCATAATGACAGGATCAACACAAGCAATTCATATCATTTTAGATCTGAACAGGCCATTGCATACCTTGCTTGTCCTCTGGTTGTTTCTTGACGCGGCCGAGCTCTTCGTCGGCCTGCTCCAGACTCTACTTCAGTTTGGAGACTTCGGCAGAATGGGAGGTTGCAGCCAGCATTGACGCCTGCTTATTCATATAGACATATATGATTAGTCTCCTGCGAAAATTATTTGATCCTCTGTCCGGCCTTTCTGTTCGAACACCGGACAGAGTCTCAGGGGCTAATGTTTGTACTACGGCATTCTTTTTGCATAATTACGTCACATACCTCAAAGCCTGTTAGAAGGCTGGTGCAGGCTTCCGTCAGTCCGCTCTTAGCAGACTGAACCCTCTCAACCACCGTACCCATAAGGATACGGTGTTCTTCTACAATGGAAGCACCTTGAAGCACTTCCAGTAGAGTATCCGGTGCCTCTGGATGGACAGAGGTCACCAGTGGCATAGGTGCAGCTCCTTCTTTCGAAGGAGGTTGCTCACCTGATTCCGGAGCCGTGTGGGCCTCCGGAATAGTATTCGGCTAGGGGCCGAATTGGGTATGGCCCCATCGCTAGTTTCCATGGGGATCTGCTCCCCCATGTGTCCGGCGGCTGAGGCATCACCCTCTGGCGCCACCTGGACGGCCTCCTATACCTCTCCCTGGCCTGGGAGGGTCCTTCAGGACAACACCTCGGCATCGTCCGTAGCCTTGGGGGAGGAGGCCGGAGGAGGCGACCCGCTGTCCATCACATTTGGATCCAGCGAATTCCCCGAAGATGAGGATCGCTGGAGGTGGGAATGAGCCGGACTGCACTGCATGATTCAACATGTTAAAACCACGAAGTAAAGGAGCTGGATATATGTGTGCGTAAGTGCCTTTGAGTACTTACGATTCGGCCAGGGGCTTCTCCCTGGGGCGCCACTCAGAGCTGTATCGGAGTCCGATTCGGGATTGTCCGCATAGGAGACCCTCCCTTTCTTGGACTTCTCCGCCTCTGCCTCCAGATCCATGGAGGCCGCCCTTTTCTTCCTTCCCCCCTTGGGGGGAGAACGGCTTTCCTCCTCCTCCCCGTCGTTCTCGGTGGGAGAGGAGTGGGTTTCGGCGTCTTCGGACGATGCGTCCGAAGTGCCTTTACGGCGGAGGCCGCTTCTTGCCTCCTGGCCCTTCTTCTTGGCCTTCTTCTCCAGCGCCTGGTATGGCACCGGAACCAGCATCTTCGTCAGAAGAGGGATAGCTGGGTTTTCAGGCAGCAGAGCCGGACACTGAATCCGCTCCGCCTTCTTTATCCAGCCCTGAAAAGACAAATGGAGAAGCTTAGACATCTTCCTTGAATGCACAGGTAGAGATACACCTCGAAGTATGAAAAACTTACCGAACTGGCTGGTTGAGTTAGGTTATATCCGCGATCCTCGGTCGTCTTCGGCCACGTCTGATCGGCCTTGAAAAGCACCTTCCAGATACCTTCGTGCATGGAGCCGAAGAATCGTTGCAAGGTGGTGCTTGGCCGGATCAAACTCCCACAGATGGCAAGTCCGGCTTTGGCAAGGAAGGATCCGGCGAAAAAGCATCACCTGGATCACATTGACAAGCTTGATGTTCTTGTCCACCATGCTCTTGATGCGCGTTTGCAGCGCTGACACTTCGTCCGACGACGCCCAGTCCAGGCTCTTTTTCAGCTAGGAGGTAAGCCGCATTGGGGGCCCGGACTTGAATTCGGGATCCGCGGCCCAGGTGGTGTCGCGGGGCTCCGTGACATAGAACCACTGCTGCTGCCACCATTTGACGGTCTCCACAAAGGTGTCTGTGGGCCATGTGACGTTGGATAGTTTGCTCACCATGGCGCCTCCGCACTCTGCATGTTGACCATCCACCACTTTTGGCTTCACATTGAAGATCTTTAGCCATAATCCGAAGTGGGGTGGGATGCGGAGGAAGGCCTCGCACACGACAATGAACGCCAAGATGTTGAGGAAGGAATTTGGGGCTAGATCATGGAAATCTAGCCCGTAGTAGACCATGAGTCCGCGGAGGATGGAGGGGAAATCCTAACCCGCGGATGAAGTGGGGGATGAATACCACCCTCTCATTGGGATCCGGGGTGGGGACAATCTGCCCCTTGGCCGGAAGCCGGTGGGCAATTTCTTGGGCTAAGTACCCCGCTTCCCGGAGCTCCGCAATGTTCTCCTCCGTGACGGAGGAGGCCATCCACTTGCCCTGCGCTCCAGATCCGGACATGGTCGCAGTGGTTTTTTGGGGGCGAAAAGGATGAAAGCTTGGGCGCTGGAGCTCGAGAACGGATGGGCAGAGAAGAAGAAGGTGTGGGTGAAAGAGTGGATCTTTATCCTCTTATAAAGGCATCGAATATCAAGTGCCTCCCCACTCGCCTTAAAGCTCGCCTATTTCCCAAGGGTCGTGCAAACGACGCGGTTGGATTACCCACACCCGTATTAATGAGAATCCCGCGATAAGGGGACACGATCTCTGCTTCGACAGGACATGCCAATGAAAACCGCATCTTGAGACGTGGAGCGGGAGGCTAAAAACGGTTCGAAATAATGACCGGGCAGGGACGTATCGTCTCGCTACAAAAGTTGTCAGTAGATGGGACTTGTGAAATATAATACTCTTTGCGGCTGTGTGTGGTGCCTGTTTTGCGGAGTCCTTTGAAGTGTTCGGAGGAGGAACCCGCCTTGCAATGCCGAAGACGATCTGCACGCCGGACACATCGTCATTGAAGCCTAGTTCAGGGGCTACTGAGGGAGTCCTGGATTAAGGGGTCCTCGGGCGTCCGTGCTGTATGACGTGGGCCGGACTAATGGGCCATGAAGATACAAGACAGAAGACTTCTTCCCGTGTCCGGATGGGACTCTCCTTTGCGTGGATGGTAAGCCTGGCATTCGGATGTGAAGATTCCTTTCTCTGTAAACCGACTCTGTACCACCCTAGGTCCCTCCCGTGTCTATATAAACCGGAGGGTTTAGTCCGTAGAGGCGATCATCATAATCATAATCATATAGGCTAGACATCTAGGGTTTAGCCATTACGATCTCGAGGTAGATCGACTCTTGTAACCCCATATTCATCCAAGATAATCAAGCAGGAAGTAGGGTATTACCTCCATCAAGAGGGCCCGAACCTGGGTAAACATCGTGTCCCTATCTCCTGTTACCTTCGATCCTCAGACGCACAGTTCGGGACCCCCTACCCGGGATCCGCCGGTTTTGACACCAACAGGGGGAGGACTTATCTTAATCTGCTGCCCCCTTGCAGCCTTGGCTTGCCGGGATCGGAGCGTCAGTTCACCTCCTTTTCTCCAAAATGTTCCGCCAAAGCGCACGTGCGGCATGTGAACCAAAAAGGACTGGAAGGGACAAAAAGACGCATACCCAACCTCTATGCTAGAGTTTAGTCGCTGTTAAGCACTATCAACCCTACCAGAGAGAGACTCGACCTAACATGCATGCTAATTCTTAGGGCGCCAGTGCTTCGTTTATTCATCTGTTGCTCAGGGTCTGCGCCTGGCTTTGTACAAAGGGTTACATGCCTTGCTGGCAAGGCTTGTACAAAAGGTGGTCTGCCGGGGGCCCGACAACCGCGCCTTATGGGTAAAACTTACAAAGATGTTCGATGTTCCAGGAGTTGCTCACTGGGATACCATCTTTGGTCTCCAGGCGGACTGCGTCGGGCCTGGTGACTCGTATTACCCGATAAGGGCCTTCCCACTTTGGCGTCAACTTGTTGGAATTCTTGGCCGACTGAACGCGCCGAAGAACAAGGTCTCCTTCCTCAAAGCTTCGGGTATGAACCTTGCGGCTATGGTAGCGGTGCAAGGCTTGCTCGTAGCGCGCAGCTCGCATAGCAGCCCGAAAACGATCTTCCTCAAGGAGCGTTGCGTCATCTTGGCGCAATTGCTCTTGCTCAAGCTCATCATAAGCGAGCACTCGAGGTGACTCGTATGTGAGTGTTGTGGGAAGAACTGCTTTTGCCCCGTATACGAGGGAGAAGGGCATCTGTCCAGTGGCTCGATTTGGCATTGTTCTGATTGACCAAAGAACCGTCGATAACTCATCAATCCAGCGTCTTCCGCACTTGTGCAGCCTGTCAAAAGTCCTGGTCCTGAGGCCCCGTAACACTTCAACATTTGCCCTTTCCACCTGGCCGTTGCTTCGTGGATGTGCCACGGAGGCAAAACAGATCTTGCTGCCGAGGTCTTGGATGTATTGCATGAAGGTACGACTTGTGAACTGCGTGCTGTTATCGGTGATGACTCTGTTTGGCACACCAAAATGGCAAACTAGTCCTTTGAAGAACTTGATGGTTGATTGTGCTATCACTTTCTCACTGCTTCCACTTCTGGCCACTTTGTGAGCTTGTCGATCGCAACGTACAAGTACTCGAAGCCCCCGACAGCATGGGGAAAGGGGCCCAGTAAGTCGAGCCCCCAGACCGAAAATGGCCAAGAAAGAGGGATCGTCTGAAGAGCTTGAGCTGGTTGATGGAGTTTCTTTGAATGGAACTGACACACCTCACACTTGGTTACTAGTGCAGTCGCATCCTGGAGGGGAGTGGGCCAAAAGAAACCTTGCCGGAATGCTTTGCCGGCAAGGGCTCTTGATCCTATGTGAAAGCCACATATGCCTCCATGTATCTCTGCCAACAGCTTCAGTCCGTCCTCCACGGGAATGCACTTCAATTTCACACCGTTCGGTCTTTTCCTGTATAGGACGCCGTCTACAAACTGGTACATGCTAGACCGACGGGCTACTTTCTCCGCTTCTTCCTATTCCTCAGGGAGTTCCCCTTTTTGGAGGAACTGAACAGTGTGATGCGCCCATGCCGGAGCCTGAGGCTCGATGGCAAGGACTTGAGGCACGTCTTCTGCCATGGGAGCGGCTGTCTCTACGACAAGGGCTTGAGGCCCTGTCGAAGCCTATCACTCCCCGGCGAGCTTGGCGTCCCTGACAACATCCTTGCCGGCGGCTCCTGGGAGCCCAGAGGGAAAGTACTTGCCGGGGCCTGATTTTCTTCGCTTATTCTGTTCTGCCGATAGTTCAACGGATGGCTGAGTCAATTGGAGCACAAAGGTCCCTAGTTCCACAGGTAACTTGAGTGCAGAACGTTTCGACAGGTCATCAGCAATGCTGTTCTCCGCTCGGGGAACATGCTCTGCATGTAGACCGTCAAAACGTTCTTCCAACTTCCTCACTTTATCTACATAAGCTTCCATCAGCGGGCTCTGATAATCCTTGTTCACTTGCTTCACTACAAGTTGCGAATCCCCACGGACGATCAACCTTCTGATCC
This sequence comes from Triticum aestivum, assembly GCF_018294505.1. Taxonomy (NCBI): domain Eukaryota; kingdom Viridiplantae; phylum Streptophyta; class Magnoliopsida; order Poales; family Poaceae; genus Triticum; species Triticum aestivum. The sequence continues at coordinate 372,012,449 of NC_057802.1, forward strand.
CAAGGTCTGCTGCGATCCTGAGACCGGCAAGAAGCCCCTCATACTCCGCGGTGTTGTTCGTCAATCTCTCCCGAGGAAAGTGCATCTGGACTATGTACTTGAGGTGCTCTCCGGTGGGCGCGACAAGCAGCACACCGGCACCGGCGCCTTGCAGCAAGAAAGCCCCATCAAAGTACATAATCCAATTGCAGCTTGTTTCCTTGCTGGGGAGAGTGGTCTCTTGAATTTCTTCGTCAGGCATTGAGGTCCATTCAGCAATGAACTCCGCCAAGACCCTGCTCTGGATTGTCGAAGTACTTTCAAACCTGAGACCAAAGCTTGACAATTCCAACGCCCATTCCACAATCCTTCCAGTTGCGTCTGGGTTGTGTAAGATCTGTTGCAACGGGAAGCGAGTGACGACGGTGATCTCATGTGCTTGAAAATAATGGCGTAGCTTCCTCGAGGCCATAAGAAGGCCGAAGAGCAACTTCTGCACACCAGAGTATCTTGATCTAGCCCCCTGCAGGAGGGAGCTGACGAAGTAAACTAGGTGCTGCGTCATCTTCTTCCTCTGTATCACTTTGCTCGCTTGTGCAGATCCTGCCTTGCCGGCGCCAGACTCTCTCGGGACTCTTGCCTCGCCGATGCCAGACTCTGCCGGGGGTCCTGCCCTGCCGGCACCAGACCCTGCCCGGGGGAGCTCTGGGTCGTAACCCGACTGTCCTGCCACTGCTACTGCCTCTTCATTAACTTCCCTCTGCGCCACTAGCGCGGCGCTGACCACTTGATTTGTTGCCGCTAGATATAGCAGCAACGGCTCTTGTGGTTTAGGCACAACTAGTATCGGTGTAGAGGAGAGGTACCTCTTCAAATCCTGCAGCGCTGCCTCGGCCTCTGCGGTCCACTTCATCGGCCCTACCTTTTTTCAAAATCTTGAAAAAGGGGAGGGCACGTTCAGCAGATTTGGAGATGAACCTACTCAAAGCAGCAACGCAGCCAGCAAGCCGACACACATCTTTGACTCACCTTGGTGCCTCAATCTGCTCAATCGCCCTGATCTTGTCGGGGTTCACCTCGATCCCATGTTGACACACAAAGAACCCGAGAAGTTTGCCGGATGGGACACCGAACACACACTTCTCAGGGTTGAGCTTGAGGTTGATCTTGCGCAAATTTGCAAATGTTTCTTCCAAATCTTTCACAAGTGTCACCCTGTCCTTGGTTTTGACCACTATGTCATCCAAGTAAGCCTCCATATTTCTATGGAGCTAGGGCTCAAAACCAATATGAACCGCTCTTGCAAATGTCGAACCAACACTTTTCAACCCGAAAGGCATTCATATAAAACAATACGTACCGCATGGGGTGATAAAGGCGGTCTTCTCTTCATCTTCCTTCATCATAGAGATTTGGTGGTATCCTGAGTAGGCATCAAGGAACGACAGCAGGTCGCACCCGGCAGTGGAGTCCACGATCTGTTCAATGCATGGCAAAGGGAAAGGATCCTTTGGGCAGGCTTTATTGATATCTGTATAATCAATGCATAGCCTACACTTCGCATTTGCTTTGCGCACCACCACCGGATTGGCCAACCACGTTGGTTGGAGCACTCCTCTGACCAAACCTGCAGCTTCCAACTTTCTAATCTCCTCGATGATCAACTCTTGCCGCTCCAAAGCTTGCTTCCTGATCTTCAGCTTGACGAGCCGAGCATGAGGACAGACATCAAGGTGGTGCTCAATCACCTCCCTGGGAACGCCGGGGATGTTAGATGCTTGCCACGCAAACACATCGACATTCGCCCGCAGGAAGACGATGAGCGCGCTTTCCTATTTGCTATCGAGGGTGGAGCTTATAGTAAAATCTCCGCCCGTGCCATCCTCCTTGACGGGCACCTTCTTGGTCTCCAATGGTGCAGCCTTGGATTTCTTGCTCTTGCTGGTGGAGCTCTCTGGCACGTCCTCAACGGAAATGCAGCACCCCGAGGAGGCGTGTTTGCTGGAGTGGGTGCAAGAGGCTTGGCCGAGGCCAGAAGTCTTGTAGGTGACTGAGGTCTTGCTGGTCTTCTTCCCCTCGGGGGCTCCAGTGGCAGGAGCAAGTGCCTTGACGGCAGGTGCCACCACCGCCTCCCGGTAGAGCTTATCGGCACAGATGAGCGCATCGTTCTTGTCGGAGCTGACAGTGATGATGCTCATCGGGCCGGGCATCTTCAGCGTGTTGTAGGCGCAGTGTGATGCTACCATAAACTTGGCTAGTGCTAGACGGCAAAGGATCTCGTTATACGGCAACGGGATCTTGGCTACATAAAAAACGATCTTCTCTGTCCTGTAGTTCAGCTCACCACCAAATGCAACTGGTAGTGTGATCTTACCCTTGGGCTGGCTTCTCCCTGGATTGATCCCTTGAAACGTGCCCGTCTCCTCGAGATCTCCCTTGGGGATTTGCAATCTCTTGATCACTTGGGGCGAGATCAAGTTCAGACCGGCCCCACCGTCCACTAGCATTTTTGTCACCTTGAGGTTGCGAATTGTTGGCGAAACTAACAACGACAAACACCGACCGCGGTTGTGCGATCAGGGTGATCCTTAGCGCTGAAAATGATAGGCGTGCTGGACCATTTCAGTGGCTTATGGGCGTCGATCGATGGCTCCGTCGCATTGATCTCGCGCGCCCACTGTTTAAGCTGGTGATGCATATGGCTTCTGTGGCCTTTTGAAATTCTTGGTCACTGGACTCGTCGTCCTCTTCGTGGTCATCATCCTCCTCTTTCTTGTCGCAGCCTCGAGCAGGCCTCTCTTGTTGCTTTTCCTTGCCGCGACGCCCCCCTTGGCCACCGCGCTTCTTGCTGGACCCCTCAGCACCATCCTGGCCCTTCTCCTTGTCCCGTCTTTCGTACTCAGCTTTTTGCCTCTCCACAAGCTGCTCAACTTGCCGGCAGTTTTGGAGGTCATGGCCCTTGGTGCGATGGATCTTGCAATATTGCTTGTCGGAGCCCTCCGTCTTGTCAGCAGCCGCCAAGTCCTGGCAGGCGGCACACCCGACAACTTACTTGCCGGGGTTGTCAACCTTGGCCTTCTTGGCGGTGCCGGGGGCGCCGGATTCCTCAACGGCAAAGCATGGTCTTTCCCCTGCGCTTCCTATTGCGCCGCCGGCCCTTCTTTGCTAGGGCGACGACGTCTTCGTCTCCAGAATCGCTTCCCGTGCCGGCATCTTTGCCGGGGTACTTCCTTCCTTCTTCAACACGAGCACATCTGTCGGCCAAAACATACAGTTCGGCAACATCCCTAACCTTGTTCATGGCCAGCTCTTAACGCATCTTGCGGTTGCGCACGTTCTGATGGAACACGCTGATGACAACGGCAGGATGAACATCTGGGATGTTGTACTGCACACGGCTGAATCTTTGTATATACTTGTGCAAGGATTCGCCATCCTTTTGGGGGATGAGGTGCAAGTCGCTTACCTAGCCAGGAGCTTCATGGACTCCGGTAAAGGCGCGAACAAACTCGTGGCACATGTCTGACAAAGAGGAGATGGAATCTACCTGCAGGTGCATCAACCATGACCTGACGTTGGGCTTGAGCACCAACGGGAAGTAGTTGGCGAGCACCTTGCCGTCCCGAGCCCCGGCTGCTTTGCATCGCGATGGTGTAAATGCTCATGAACTCGGGCGGATGGGTCCTGCCGTCGTACTTCTCCAGGACCTCTGGTTTAAACGTGCAGGTATGGGGCTACTGGAACTGCCGCAGCTCATGGGTAAAATCTGGACAACCTACCTCGTAAGGTAAGTCACCAGAATCTCCCGGCGGAGGCCTCTACGCAGTGGGCCCTGCACGCCTATCAGATTGATGGCGTGCTTCCCGTCGTCGCTCGATGGCAGTTTGAGTGTCTTCTTCAAGCCGCTCCCGAAGAACTTGACGTAGGTCGCGACGAGCTCGTGGTTCGGACGAAGTCGTGGATCCATCATCACGGGTGTCGACCCGCCGAGCCGGCAACCGTTGCTGTCATGGTGGAGGGGAGTGCACCGTGGTTGCGGCGTCTCCGGCCCCTCCGCCGTTGGCACGCGCCGGCTCGGTGGATCGATGCCGTGAGGGGCCTGTCTCCTGGCATTGATCTTTATAGGTGTAGCCAATAAGGCTCTGGATAGCAGCTCTCCACTCTTCTTGCTTCTCCGCAACAGGAGGGAAGTCAAGGAGTAGCTGCACTCATGCTAACGCTTCTGCTGGTGTTGGTGGCAGCGACAAGCGCGAGGAACGGGAGGTGCTCGGACTCCTAACCATGTTAGAAGGAGCGCACTCATGGTTCCGCGGTCGTGCGCCGTCTGGCCCAGCATCTTGGCGTGCATGTCGGCCCTACACATCTCGAGAATGATGCAGAGGGCTCTTGCCGCGGCGGCGCCCGGGGTCACCAATGTCGCGACGCTGCTCGTCGTGCATGGCCTAGGAGGACCGCAGTGCGGACGCCGGCAGGGGTGTCTTGCAAGTCGCCGCGCCACCCGTAGGTAGCAAGGCCCCACCCTTTAACCTCGTGGCGCGCGGCTCGTCGTCTTGGGCACGAGCGATGCCGCTCGACTGGCTCCGGTTGCCGGAGTGTCGTGGATGGTCGTGATCCGCGCCTCCGCCACCATCCGCGACTACCCCGTCGCAAGTCCGCGCTCGTACGGGCAGTTCGGCTCCAAAGGAACCGATCGCCGTGATCCCCTTCTTCTTGGGAGCCATGATGGTCGAGGAAATGACGTGCTAACTGCTAGATCGGGTTTGCAGAACTCTCTCTCCCTACCTGGCGTGCCAAAGATGTCGGGGAAACGACACCTACGAGATCACGTGGATCCCTTCTACGGTTTGGCGGGGAAGAGGGGTGGTGCAAAGAGCGGATCTAATGGTCAACACGACGGGTTTTTACCTAGGTTCGGACCGCGGAGAAGTGTAAAACCCTAGTCCTGCTTGGGTTTATATTCTGTGTTCTTGAGCTTCGGCTAGCTGCTATGCATGCAAGCTGGGCCGAGAGGTTCAAAAGTCCGAATCCTTCTCTAGTATGCCTTGGGCCTCCTTTTATATGTACAGGGGGCTGACACAGCGGCACACGGGAGGTGTAAAGTAGCTACAGTGTCTATGTTTATCACCGGCGTCCTAGGACAAGCGCATTAAATGCGCTGCATACGTGCCCTTCAACTTTATCGGGGACGGGAGTAGAACCCATCCCGTCTGTCGCCGCCCCGCTCCGTCTTGACACGCGTCCATGCCGACGTCCCCGACAAGGATCTTGCCGGGGCCTCGCAGACGTCCTCGGCAAGGATCTTGCTAGGCACCTTGTCTTCTGGCCTTCACAAAGATCTACATGCCACCATGTGCGCGCCTCGATTCTTAGCCTTAACGTTGTCGATGGTGTCAAAGCTCTCAACCACAAGGGTGGTGCTTTTGTTAGTGCCCTGCAAGCCGCCCTGGCAAGGATCTTGCCAGGGTCTCGCAAGCCGTCCCGGCAAGGATCTTGCCAGGGGTCCAGCTCGTCCTGTGTTCTCGGGTCTGGCTGCTCCTCTAGTGATCTTGTTCTTATCCTTGATCGCCCTCTTCATGCCTCGCCGCGCGTGTGGCTATGACTGCCCGTGCACAGGTATGGGGTGCTAAAGGGCACAAAACTTTAGTACACCGACAATACTAAAATAACACCAAAGCAAATTCATATTCATAATACTCAATCCAACACAAAGAACCAAAAGAGTGCCCCAAAATTTCTACCGGAGAAACAGAAGACGAGAACGTGCATCAACCCCCATGCATAGGTTACCCCAATGTCACCTCGGGAATTCGCGAGTTGAGTGCCAAAACACATATCAGGTGAATCAATATGATACCCCATTGTCACCACGAGTATTCATATGCAAGACATATATCAAGTGCTCTCAAATCCATAGAAGTATTCAATCCGATAAAACGAAACCTCAAAGGGAAAATTCAATTCATCACAACAAGATAGAGAGGGGAAAACACCATATGATCCGACTATATTAACAAAGCCCACGATACATCAAGATCGTGACATCTCAAGAACACAAGAGAGAGAGATTAAACACATAGCTACTGGTACAAACCCTCAGCCCCGAGGGTGGACTACTCCCTCCTCATCGTGGTGGCCGTCGGGATGATGAAGATGGCCACCGGAGATGATTCCCCCCTCCGACAGGGTGCCGAAACGGGGTCTAGATTGGTTTTTGGTGGCTATAGAGGCCTGCGGCGGCGGAACTTCTGATCTAGGTTAACCCCGAGGGTTTCTGGCATTTTTTGGAATTTATAGGGTAAAGAGGGCGTGCGGAAGGCCACCGAGGTGGGCACAACGCACCTAGGCGCGCCCTGGTGAGTTGTGCCCCCTTGGGGCACCCCCAGGTGCTTCTCTGGCCCATCCTGGGTGTTCTCGTCCATAAGAAATCTCCAAAAAGTTTTGCGGTGTTTGGACTCCGTTTGATATTGATTTCATGCGATGTAAAAAAAACAAGCAAAAAACATCAACTAGCACTGGGTCAATAGGTTAGTCCCAAAAAATGATATCAAGTTGTTGTAAAATGATTGTAAAACATCCAAGAATGATAATATATTAGCATGAATACTTAATAAATTATAGATATGTTGGAGACGTATCACAACCCAAGTTAATATTCAATGAGGACCAAGCAACTAAGCTTGGGGATGCCCCGGAAGGCATCCCCTCTTTCTTGTAACAACCATCGGTAATTTTACATGGAGCTATATTTTTATTCATCGCATATCATGAGTTTTGCTTGGAGCATCTTGTATTATATGAGTCTTTGCCTTTTAGTTTGTCGCAATCATCCTTTGGTGGACACACCTATTTGAGAAAGCCATAATTACGTTCTGATTTGTTAGAATTGCTTTATGTGCTTCACCAAAAAAATTGGGATATGGAATTACTCTAGTGCTTCACATATATCTTTTTTGAGCATGGCGGTGCTTTAATTTTTGAAGAAATTCTCTCATGCTTCACTTATATTATTTGAGAGGTGAAAATATTTATGCTCATGTTCTTCACTTAAATTTGTTTGAGAGCTTGTAATAAGCAATGGTAGTATATGAAACTAGTCCCAAAGTGATAGATATCCAAGAGGGATATAAAAAAACTTTCATGAAGACCACTGGACATTATAAACTTGATTCTTTGTAATAGTTTTGAGATATGATGATAGTAATATGTGAGTCATGTTGGTCAGTAATTATGTTGTAGTAAGAATATTGGTGTTAAGGTTTGTGATTCCCTATGCAAGCACGCAAGTCAATAGTTATGCAATGAAATTACATCCTACTAATTGTGGTGCATTATTTGGTGTTAGTTATGCTTAATGCTCGTTTATGAGAATTTTCGTTTCTTGGTTGGTTGCTTCTCAATATATTTGCTATCCTTCCCTTGCACTAAGTGAGAATACTACTTGTGCATCCCAAAATCCTTAAACCAAGTTATGTCATACGAGTCCACCATATCTACCTATATGCGGTATTTCCGTGTCGTTCTAAGCAAATTTGTATTTGCCAACTCTAATTTTTCAAAATGAATTTATTTTGTGTGTGCCCATACCGCTCATGAAGCAGCAGGGGGTGGCCAATATTTTTCCATGCTAGATGTGTTATTCTCAAGATGAGTGTTTATTCACTTGTCATTGCACGAGAGTCTGGCGGTAATAGGGATGCCCAGTCCCGAAATGAAAAACAAATTTACTTTATGTTGTTAAATAATAAATTCCTTGGAAAGTGTTGGTATGGAAGGCACCCGTGGATACGGCTGGCCATGGATTGTGAAAGAATGGTGGAAAAAGGAATAAACTTTATTTTATGTTTGGGAACCGCCTATGATGTATCTAGCATGGAAAGCACTCGGAATTACTCGGTCATTTTTGTTGACAGGAAAAGCATGCCTCTCATAATATTGTATCTCTCATTTTAAGCTTTGAGCTCTGGCACCTCTACAAATCTTAGCTTCCCTCTGCGAAGGGCCTATCTATTTACTTTATACAATTTTTATTTTTTACTTGAGTCTCCATCTTCTCTTATAAAGCACCAAATAGGGAGCACTATGATCATACTTGTGCATTGGATGTAGCTAATATTCGAGTGTGTTTCATGAATGGATCAATGATTGAGCATGACGGGCTAAGGATAACTTCCTTTAGTGTTGATATTTTGAAAGACATGGTTGCTTGTTGATATTCTTGAGTATTGAAGTCTTCATGTCCATTATAGACTATTACGTTGAGCCATCTAAAAGTTCAAATGTCCATGCTACAAAAGAAAAGAAGATGTGATGAACATGTTAGGCAGCATTCCACATCAAAAATTCCGTTTTTATCATTTACCTACTCGAGAAGAGCAGGAATTAAGCTTGGGGGTGCTGGTACGTCTCCAACATATCTATAATTTTTTATTGTTCCATGCTGTTATATTATCCTTCTTGGATGTTTTACATTCATTTTATGCAGCTTTATATCACTTTTTGGACAAACCTATTGACATAGTGCCCAGTGCCAGTTGCTGTTTTTTGCTTGTTTTTTTACTTCGCAGAATATCCATATGAAACGGAGACCAAATGCAATTAAATTTTTTGGAGATCTTTTTGTGCCCAGAAGACAACTTGGGAGCCAAGGAAGTGCATGAGGGAAGGACCGTGGGCCCACCACCCACCTGGGCGCGCCAGAGGCCCCTGGGGCACCCTGATGGGTGGTGGGGCCCACGGAGGTCCTTTCCACCACCTCTCAACTCTATAAATACCCAAATATTCCAGAAACCCTAGGGGATTCGACGAAACACAATTCCAGCCGCCGCAAGTTCTAGAACCATGAGATCCAATCTAGAGCACTTTTCAACACCTTGCCGGAGGGGAACATGATCACGGAGGGGTTCATAATCCTCATTGGTGCTCCTCCGATGATGTGTGAGTAGTCTACCACAAACCTACAGGTCCGTAGGAAGTAGCTAGATGGCTTCTTCTCTCTTTTTGATTCTCAATACAATGTCCCCCTCGATGTTCTTGGGGATCTATTTGATGTAATGACTTTTTGCGGTGTGTTTGTTGGGATCCGATTAATTGCAATTTTATGATCAGTTCTATCTATGAATATTATTTGAGTCTTCTTTGATCTCGTATATGCATGATTAGTATAACCTCATATTTATTATCCAAAACTTTGGTTTGGTTTGGCCAACTAGATTTATTTATTTTTCAATGGGAAGAGGTGCTTTGTGATGGGTTCGATCTTCCGGTGTTCTCACCCATTGACAGAAGGGGTAGCGAGGCACGCATGTATCGTTGCTATTAAGGATAAAAAGATGGGTTCTAATTCCTACATAAATAGATCTTGTCAACATCATATCATCGTTCTTATTGCATTACTCTGTTTCTCCATGAACTTAATACACTAGATGCATGCTGGATAGAGGTCGATGTATGGAGTAATAGTAGTAGATGCAGCATGAGTCGGTCTACTAATCTTGGACGTGATGCCTATATACATGATCATTGCCTTGGATATAGTCATAATTATTTGCTCTTCTATCAATTGCCCAACAGTAATTTGTTTACCCACCGTATGATATTTTCTCGAGAGAAGCCACTAGTGAAATCTACGGGCCCCGGGTCTATTTTCTATCATATTGTTTTCAGATCTATTATTCCAAAAACCTAAAATACATTGCTACATTATTTATTTATTTTGTGTTTTCGCTAGATCTATTTATCCAATCTCATAAAATTTAATCTATCTCAATACCGAGGAGGGATTGACAACCTCTCTTACGCGTTGGGTTGCAAGTATTTTTTATTTGTGTGCAGGTACCGTTTACAGAGTGTTGCTTGGTTCTGCTACTGGATTGATGACCTTGGTTTCATAACTGAGGGAAATACTTACCATTGTTGTGCTGCATCGTCCTCTCCTCTTCGGGGAAATACCAACACACATACAAGCAATCAACACCCCCTGTTCCCCTCTCCTCCATCTCCCCATCCCCCGATTTGGATCGGGGTGACGACCCCGATGCCCTGCCACAGTCGCCGCCGCACGCCGTCACCGGACCTCGCCGCCGCCTCCTCCCCAACCGGCCTCCCCACGCCTCGCCCCCCTTCCCTTCAACGCCAGTGAGGCAAACCTCCTATCCCCTCTGCCCCATGGTCACCGCCGGCCCACGGCGTCCCGCTGTGTTCCGCCCGCGCCCAACCCGTGCTCCTCGTCCCGTTGCGGCCTCCCTGCCCCGTTGCAGCCTCCCTGCCCCGTAGCGGGCCGCCCGCTCGCCGGCTCGACCGCGCCAGCCCCCGCTTCATCCCGCCTCGCCTGCTGCCCACCGCTGCTGCGGCGCGCGTGACCGCGCTTGCCCGTGCCCTCGCCTCGCTCGCTCCCCGTTGCCTCCATTTCCTCACCATCGCGTCGCGCCCACCTCCGCCGCCCGGCGCCCACACGCCCGCGCGCCCCCGTGGCTCGACCTCAGACCCGCAGTGCCACACCGCGTCGTCCCTGGCCTACGCTCGCCGGCGGCCGTGCTGGCCGGAGCAAGTGACCCGGTGGGCCGGTGCCGCGCCCGTGTGCACGCCCGTTAACCCGCCCTTGGCCTCCTGGGCCACTGCCATGTGGGGCCCGCCCCAGAAAAATGAAATGTAATTAAAAAATTAGAAAAGGAAGTAAAAATTAATTAACTTGTTTTATTAAACTAATTAACTAGGTAATTAACTAAACATAGTATGATAGGGGCCCACCCCCTGTTGACCAGTCAAACTTTGACTCGTCAACTGGGCCCACATGTCAGCCTTTGTGTACATTGTGTGTACACAGGGCTAGGTACCCGTAGCATTTTAACATTTATTTTCAAACTAAAATAAATTTAGAAAATGATTTAGAACTTCGAAAATTAATATAAAATAATCCTTAGCCCGGATGAAAATACTTTATACATGAAAGTTGCTCACAAAAACGTGACGATTCCGAATATGCACCCCGTTCGTCTGTCACACGTCCCTATCATAGCGAATATGGAACTGTCCCCCTCCATTTCATTTGTCCAAAAGTGCCAAACTCCGGGAATACTTTTCGGGATGTTTTCCCCCTTCTCCAGTATCACCTAGTACTGCGTTAGGTCACTTCTAGCGCCGCTTGTTGTCATGTCATGCATTTGTTTGCATTGTATTCATTAATTTTTTTCCCTCTTCTCTCCGGTAGACTTTGAGACTGACGTCGTTGCTCCTGATGCCGACTACGCTCCTGACGACCCGTCCTTCTCCGCAGAGCTTCTAGGCAAGCGAAACCTCCTTGACCATCCTGATACCGCCTCCTCCTTCAGAGTAGTGTAGCTGTTGCTGCTTTTCGGATGATCCTATTCTGTTGCATAGCATGTCTTTGCTACTACCGTTGTTACCTTTACTTGAAATCCTAAATGCTTAGTATAGGATGCTAGATTATCATAAGTGGCCCTACATACTTGTCCGTCTGCCATGCTATACTATCGGGCCATGATCACTTCAGGAGGTGATCACAGGTATACTATATACTGTTACAATACTTATGTTACTGTTCGGATGTGGGTCTAAAGGGACAGGTGGCTCCATCCAGGTAGTGGGGGGGCTGTGTTCCCGATGGCCCCCGAGTGTTACTTTGTGGCGGAGCGACATGGCATGTTGAGACTGAAGGAAATATGCCCTAGAGGCAATAATAAAGTTGTTATTTATATTTCCTTATATCATGATAAATGTTTATTATTCATGCTAGAATTGTATTAACCGGAAACTTGATACATGTGTGGATACATAGACAAAACACAGTGTCCCTAGTAATTAAGCCTCCACTAGACTAGCTCGTTAATCAAAGATGGTTCAGTTTCCTAACCATAGACATGAGTTATCACTTGATGAACGGGATCACATCATTAGGAGAATGATGTGATGGACAACACCCATCTGTTAGCTTAGCATAATGATCGTTAAGTTTTATTGCTATTGCTTTCTTCATGTCATATACATATTCATTGACTATGAGATTATGCAACTCCCGGATACCGAAGGAATACCTTGTGTGCTATCAAACATCACAACGTAACTGGGTGATTATAAAGATGCTCTACAGGTATCTCCGAAGGTGTTTGTTGGGTTGGCATAGATCGAGATTAGGATTTGTCACCCCGAGTATCGGAGAGGTATCTCTGGGCCCTCTCGGTAATACACGTCATAATAAGCCTGCAAGCAATGTGACTAATGAGTTAGTTGCGGGATGATGCATTACAGAACGAGTAAAGAGACTTGCCGGTAACGAGATTGAACTAGGTATGAAGATACCGACGATCGAGTCTCGGGCAAGTAACATAGCGATGACAAAGGGAATAATGTATGTTGTCATTACGGTACGACCAATAAAGATCTTCGTAGAATATGTGGGAACCAATATGAGCATCCAGGTTCCGCTGTTCGTTATTAACCAGAGAGGTGTCTCGGTCATGTCTACATAGTTCTAGAACCCGTAGGGTCCGCACGCTTAACGTTCGATGACTATTTTGTATTATATGAGTTATGTGATTTGGTGACTGAATGTTGTTCGGAGTCCCGGATGAGATCACGGACATGGCGAGGAGTCTCAAAATGGATGATAGGTAAATATTCATATATAGGACGATGATATTCGGACACCGGAAGTGTTCTAGGGGTACCGGGTACATATCGGGTCACCGGAAGGGGTTCCAGGCATCCCCCCGGCAACTACATGGGCCTAATGGTCCAAGAAGGGGACAAACCAGCCCCTACGGTCTGGTGCGCCCCATGTAGGCGAAAATAAGGGGGAAGGAAAGAGGAGAAGAGGGAAACGAAGGGGAGGGATTCGGCCTCCCCCTTCCTTCTCTCCTCCCTCCTCCTTCCTTCCCCCTCCGGATGAATATGGAAGGGGAGGCCGAATTGGGAGGCGCCCAAGTAGGATTCCTCCTACTTGGGGCGCCCCCTTGGCTGCCTCTCCTCCCCTCCAACCTATATATATGAGGGGGGCACCGCTAGAACACACAACATTGATTCCTAGCCGTGTGCGGTGCCCCCCTCCACAGTTTACGCCTCCGGTCATATTGTCGTAGTGCTTAGGCAATGCCCTGCGTGGATCACTTCACCATCACCGTCACCACGCCGTCGTGATGAGAAACTCTCCCTCGACACTTTTCTGGATCAACAGTCCAAGGGCGTCATCGAGCCGAACGTGTGCAGGACTCGGAGGTGTCGTACGTTCGGTGCTTGATCAGTCAGAACGAGAAGAAGTTTGACTACATCAACCGCGTTGTCAAACGCTTCCGCTTTCGGTCTATGAAGGTACGTGGACACACTCTCCCCCTCTCGTTGCTATGCATCTCCTAGAAACGTGTGCGTAGGATTTTTTTTTTGAAATTGTATGATACGTTCCCCAACATTGGTATCAGATGCGTTGATGATATGCACGAGCATAACACAAAGAGTTGTGGGCGGTGATCGTCTTACTGCTTACTGATACGTCTCCAACGTATCTATAATTTACGAAGTATTCATGCTGTTTTATTTTCATTCTTGGATGTTTTACAATCATTTTATAGCAACTTTATGTCATTTTTTGGTACTAACCTATTGACCCAGTGCCCAGTGCCAGTTGTTATTTTTGCTTGTTTTTTACATCGCAGGAAATCAATACCAAACGGAGTCCAAACACCACGAAACTTTCTGTGGATTTTTATGGACCAGAAGACCACCAATGGGCAGGAGCAGCACCTGGGGGGGTGCCCCGTTGGGGGCACAACCCACCAGGGCGCGCCTGGGGGCCCAGGCGCGCCCAGGTGGGTTGTGCCCACCTCGGTGGCTTCCCGCACCTCCTCTTTACCCTATAAATTCACAAATATTTCAAAAACCCTCGGGGTTAATCTAGATCAGAAGTTCCGCCGCCGCAAGGCTCTGTAGCCATCGAAAACCAATCTAGGCCCCGTTCCGGCACCCTGCCAGAGGGGGGAATCATCTCAAGTGGCCATCTTCATCATCCCGGCTGCCACCACGATGAGGAGGGAGTAGTCCACCCTTGGGGCTGAGGGTTTGTACCAGTAGCTATGTGTTTAATCTCTCTCTCTCTCTCTCTCTCTCTCTCTCTCTCTCGTGTTCTTGAGATGTCACGATCTTGATGTATCGCGAGCTTTGTTAATATAGTCGGACCATATGGTGTTTTCACCTCTCTATCTTGTTGTGAATTGAGTTTTCCCTTTGAGATTTCGTTTTATCGGATTGAATACTCTTATGGATTTATGAACACTTGATATATGTCTTGCAATTGAATAATCGTGGTGACAATGGGGTATTGTATTGATTCACTTGATATATGTTTTGGCACTCAACTCGCGGATTCCCGAGGTGACATTGGGGTAATCTATGCATAGGGGTTGATGCACGTTCTTGTCTTTGTTTCTCCGGTAGAAATCTTGGGGCACTCTTTGAAGTTCTTTGTGTTGGATTGAGTATTATGAATATGAATTTGCTTTGGTGTTATTTTAGTACGAACTCTAGGATAGATCGAATGGAAAGAATAGCTTTGTGTTATTTTAGTAGGAACTCTTGAATAGATCAAGCGGAAAGAATAGCTTTGAGGTGGTTTCGTACCCTACAAACAATTTATTCTTATGTTCTCTGCTAGATAGGAACTTTGGAGTGATTCTTCGTCGCACTTTGAGGGGTGGTTATATGATCCAATTATATTAGCACTGTTGAGAGATTGGACTAGCGAAAGTACGGACCCTAGGCCTCATTTTCAAGCATTGCAATACCGTTTTTGTGCATGTTTACTATTTGCTACCTTTCTGTTTTTATTTATTCAGATTATAAAAAAATATTTATTCCATCAATATTACACTTTTATCACCATCTCTTCGCCGAACTAGTGCACCTATACAAATTACCATTGTATTTGGTGTGTTGGGGACACAAGAAATTTCTTGTATTTGGTTGCAGGGTTGTTTGAGAAAGAACATCTTCATCCTACGCCTCCCACGGATTGATAAACCTTAGGTCATCCACTTGAGGGATAATTGGTATTGTCCTACAAAACTCTGCGCTTGGAGTCCCAACACGAGTCTACAAGAATAAAGTTGCGTAGTAGACGTCAAGCTCTTTTTTGGCGCCGTCGCCGGGGAGGTGAGTGCATGAAGGTATATCTTTAGATCTTGCAATTGAATCTTCTAGTTTCTTATTTTATCACTAGTTTGGTTTATAAGAAAACCACAAAAAAATGGAATTGAGTTTGCATCATATTATTCATCTTTGTAATGTCTTTCGTGAAAATGATGGAAAGGAAAATTGTGCTCAATTGATAGAAGAAGAATTCCATAAAATGTTTGGCATAAATGATGAGCATGATTGCAATGTTGTTGGTATGAATTCTTTGAATATCCATGATGCTAATGATATGCAAAGCCATAAGCTTAGGGATGCTATATTTGATGAAGATGATATTAGTACCCCAAGATTTGATGTGCAAATTTGTTATAATGATTGCATGCCTCCTATTTATGATGATTATAATGATGAAAGTGAATTTGGAGAGGTCATGACTTTATTTAGTGATGAATCCACCATTTTGGATGAGGCTTCAATTGACTATGATAACAAAGTTGCTACCTATGATGATTATGGTAATGAAATGTATACTATAAAGAATAATGATAACCATGAAACTTGTCATCATGATTTTAATTTTCACTCTCATGATAGTTATTTTGTTGAGTTTGCTCCCACTACTATTGATGAGAAGAAATTTGCTTATGTGGAGAGTAATAATTTTCTATGCTTTTGTGTCATGGAAAGAATGCTTTGTGTGATGGTTATATTGTTGAATTTCTTCATGATGCTATTGAAAATTATTATGAGGGAGGAACATATGCTTGTAGGAATTGCAATAATATCAAGTTTCCTCTCTATGTGTTGAAAATTTTGAAGTTGCACTTGTTTTGCCTTCCTATGCTAGTTGATTCTTTCTCACAAAATTGCTATGCATAGGAAGTAGGTTAGGATTAAATTTGCTAGTCATATGCTTCATTATTCTCTCTTTATGTTTCAATTCTTATCTTTTATGCGAGCATCATTGAAATCATCATGCCTAGCTAGAAAGGCACTAAAGAAAAGCGCTTGTTGGGAGACAACCCAACACTTTTACCTACTGTTTTTGTGTTTTTACATGATTATGATACTGTAGTAATCATGTTTTATTGCTTTTGTTTCAATAAAGTGCCAAGTAAAGCCTTTGGCATAGTTTTGATGATAGTTGACTTGATTCTGTGCAAGAACAGAAACTTTTGCGTCCAATGCAGAAATTCTTATATTTTACTGGGACTTGGAAAAATTCAGAAATAGATGATTAATATACAAATTTGCTACGTGGTCCTAATTTTTCAGAATTTTTGTAGTTGCAGAAGTATGACTAATATTCAGATCTTTACGTACTGTTCTGTTTTTGACAGATTGTATTTTCAATGCATAGTTTGGTTGTTTTCTAGTTTCTATGGCTTATATTGCTCAATATAAATTGTGGAAATGATATGATACAGTAGGAATTGTGTGGAAACAATTATGAATCTTTTCTTTGACAGTACCAAAGTGAATGATTTGTCTTTATCATACTAACCCTTCTCACGAAATTCTATTAAGTTTTGTGTGATTGAAGTTTTCAAGTTTTGAGTGAGATGTCGATATGAGGAGAATAAGGAGTGACAAGACCCTCAGATTGGGGATGCCCAAGTCACCCCAAGGTAATATTCAAGGCAGATCCAAGCAACTAAGCTTGCGGATGCCCCGGAAGGCATCCCCTCTTTCGTCTCCAACATTATCGGTAGCCTCACTTGGAGCTATATTTTTACTCGTCACATGATCTGAGTTTTACTTGGAGCGTCATTTTATTTTGTTAGAATTTGCTTTCTGTTATTTAGAATAATGTTTTGCATATTTTATTTCAATAAAAAATGTCAAGAATAGCCTTTACCATGCTTATTTTGCAAGTCTACATGTTGTTGTTTAAAAACAAAAAGTTTTCTGTCATTGACTGAATTCTTCTGGAAAGTCAGAACGTGATAAAATCTTGAAATTTTTACACAGTATGCTATGGTAATTTTCTACAGTGTGGTAATTTTTCATAATTTTTTGAGCTAGGGAAGTATGAGGAAAATTTCAATCTTTACAGACTGTCCTGTTTAGACAGATTGCTGTTATGTTTGCATGGTTTGCATATGTTTGCGTGTTTAATGATTCTATTTAACGATATGACTATTAAATATGCAAAGGCATTTAGTATGCAACTTTGAATAATAATTTTAGTGATTTGCTACAGTAGAGAATGATAAGGTTTTTGCATTGGTTTATACTAACTTATCTCACGAGTTCTTGTTGAGTTTTGTGTGGATGAAGTTTTTAAGATTTAGGGAAACCGTGAAATAAAAGGAATTAAGGAGACACCAAAGCTCAATCTTGGGGATGCCCAAGGCATCCCAAGATAATATTTCAAGAAGTCTCAAGAATCTAAGCTTGGGGATGCCCCGGTAGGCATCTGATACGTCTCCAACGTATCTGTAATTTTTGATTGTTCCATGCTATTATATTATCCATCTTAGATGTTTTATATGCTATTTTATATGATTTTTGGGACTAACCTATTAACCTAGAGCCCAGTGCCAGTTTCAGTTTTTCCCTTGTTTTTGAGTTCTACAGAAAAGGAATACCAAACGGAGTCCAATTGACCTGCCAATTTTTGTGGATTTTTTATGGACCAGAAGAAGCCCCCGAAGCAAAAGAGTTGGGCCAGAGGAGTCCCGAGTCATCCACGAGGGTGGAGGGCGCGCCCTACCCCCCTGGGCACGCCCCCCTACCTCGTGGCTGACTCGGAGACCCCTCTGACTTGTTCCCAACGACAAAAATTCCTATAAATACAGAAACCCCCGAAAGGAAACCTAGATCGGGAGTTCCGCCACCGCAAGCCTCTATAGCCACCAAAAACCAAGCGGGACCCTATTCCGGCACCCTGCCGGAGGGGGATCCATCACCGGTGGCCATCTTCATCATCCCGGCGCTCTCCATGACGAGGAGGGAGTAGTTCACCCTCGGGGCTGAGGGTATGTACCAGTAGCTATGTGTTTGATCTCTCTCTCTCTCTCTCGTGTTCTTGATGTGGCACGATCTTGATGTAATGCGAGCTTTTCTACTATAGTTGGATCTTATGATGTTTCTCCCCCTCTATCTCCTTGTGATGAATTGAGTTTCCCTTTGAAGTTATCTTATCGGATTGAGTCTGTAAGGATTTGAGAACACTTGATGTATGTCTTGCATGGGATACCTGTGGTGACAATGGGGTATTCTATTGATTCACTTGACGTATGTTTTGGTGATCAACTTGCGGGTTCCGTGACCTTGGGAAGTTATGCATAGGGGTTGGCACACGTTTTCGTCTTGACTCTCCAGTAGAAACTTTGGGGCACTCTTTGAAGTTCTTCGTGTTGGTTTGAATAGATGAATCTGAGATTGTGTGATGCATATCATATAATCATACCCATGGATACTTGAGGTGACATTGTATTATCTAGGTGACATTAGGGTTTTGGTTGATGTGTGTCTTAAGGTGTTATTTTACTACGAACTCTAGGGTTGTTTGTGACACTTATAGGAATAGCTCAATGGATTGATCGGAAAGAATAACTTTGAGGTGGTTTCGTACCCTACAATAATCTCTTCGTTTGTTCTCCGATATTAGTGACTTTGGAGTGACTCTTTGTTGCATGTTGAGGGATTGTTATATGATCCAATTATGTTATTATTGTTGAGAGAACTTGCACTAGTGAAAGTATGAACCCTAGGCCTTGTTTTGAAGCATTGCAATACTGTTTTTGCTCACTTTTACCACTTGCTACCTTGCTGTTTTTACATTTTCAGATTATAAAAACCTATATCTACCATCCATATTGCACTTGTATCACCACTTCGCCGAACTAGTGCACCTATACAATTATCCATTTTATTGGGTGTGTTGGGGACACAAGAGACTCTTTGTTATTTGGTTGCAGGCTTGTTTGAGAGAGACCATCTTCATCCTACGCCTCCCACGGATTGATAAACCTTAGGTCATCCACTTGAGGGAAATTTGCTACTGTCGTACAAACGTCTGCACTTGGAGGCCCAACAACGTCTACAAGAAGAAGGTTGCGTAGTAGGCATCAGCATTCCACCTTTCTTCACCAACAATTATCGGTTAGTATCGGTTGATCCTAAGTTTTTGCTTCTTCACATGATGTGTGCTATCCTTGGAATGCCATTTTATTTTGTTTGCTTGCTGTTTTAATAAAGTACTTAGATTTGAAATTTTTAAATAAAATAGAGTCCTCAAATAGTTGCCAGCGAGGCTAGGTAAGCGGCACGCACATCCCGTCAACGAAGCTCTTTTCTATGGAATTGCTATAGTGCTTCACTTATATCTTTTTGAGCATGGTGTGCTTTAGTATTTTTGAAGAAATTCTGTCTTGCTTCACTTAAATTAATTTCAGAGAAAGAAATATTATGCTCATGATCTTCACTTATATCTTTTTGGACTAGTTTGTCATTTACTCTTGTGCTTCACTTATATCCTATGAGTAAATTGTTGAATGAATTGAATATCATTGAGTTGAAATTATATGTTCATATCATGCCTAGTAGTAGCTTCACATTGGGTTTATAAAGTGAAATCTTTTGAAGCTTGACAATCATAATATTGGTCATACAAGCAATCCACGAATAATTAGTATAAGGAAGAGAACTTTCCCATGCAAATACACTATCATGGAAATCTTTTGTGATTGTGAGCCCCCATCAAAATATTATATGCCAAAATTGTTGACGTTGGACAAGGAAGACAACGTAATGGTTGGTGTTTGTTCATATTCACATAGAAGTTATATTGTCATGGATCCTTTAACATGTGGTGCTTGCCCCTTATACGTCCATTTTGCATCATGTTTTCTTACTATTATTTACAATGTTTTTATCTATAATAATGCTTTTTGGAGTTCTAATGCCTTTTCTCTCATAATTTGCAACGAGCACACCAAGAGGGAGAATTCCGGCAACTGGAAATCTCGACTTGGAAAAGCTACGTTAGGCCACCTATTCTGCACAACTCCAAATGAGCTGAAACTTCACGGAGATTTTTTATGGATTATTTAAGAAATATTGGAGCCAATAAACACCAGAGGGGGCCCACCAGGTGGGCAAAACCCACCTGGGCGCGCCAGCCCCCCCCCCAAGGCGCGCCCAGGTGGGTGTTGGCCTCCTCGGCCCACCTCCGGTGCCCATCTTTTGGTATATAAGTCATTTTGACCTAGAAAAAAAATAAGGAGAAGGCTTTCGGGACGGAGCGTCGCCGTCTCGAGGCGAAACTTGGGCAGGAGCACTTTTGCCCTCCGGCGAAGCGATTCTGCCGGGGGAACTTCCCTCTCGGAGGGGGAAATCATCATCATCATCATCACCAACAACTCTCCCACTTGGGGAGGGCAATCTCCATCAACATCTTCACCAGCACCATCTCATCTCAAACCCTAGTTCATCTCTTGTATTCAATCTTGTTACTGGAACTATGGATATGTGCTAGGGGGTGACTAGTAGTGTTAATTACATCTTGTAGTTGATTACTATATGGTTATTTGGTGGAAGATTATATGTTCATATACATGATGTTATTTAATACTCCTCTGATCATGAGCATGTTTATCATTTGTGAGTAGTTACTTTTGTTCTTGAGGTCACGGGAGAAATCATGTTGCAAGTAATCATGTGAACTTGATATGTGTTCGATATTTTGATAGTATGTATGTTGTTATTCCCTTAGTGGTGTCATGTGAACGTCGACTACATGACACTTCACCATATTTGGGCCTAAGGGAATGCCTTGTGGAGTAGCAAATAGATGGTGGGTTGCGAGAGTGACAGAAACTTAAACCCAAGTTTATGCGCTATTCCGTAAGGGACCGATTGGAACCTAGAGTTTAATGCTATGGTTAGAATTTATTCTTAATACTTTTCTCGTAGTTGCGGATGCTTGCGGGAGGGTTAATCATAAGTAGGAGGTTTGTTCAAGTAAGAACAGCACCTAAGCACTGGTCCACCCACATATCAAATTATCAAAGTAGCGAACACAAATCGAATCAACATGATGAAAGTGACTAGATGAAATTCTCGTGTACCCTCAAGAACGCTTTGCTTATCATAAGAGACCGTTTTGGCCTGTCCTTTGCGTCAAAAGGATTGGGCTACCTTTCTGCATACTTGTTACTATTATCGTTACTTGCTCGTTACAAATTATCTTGCTATCAAACTACTCGCTACTTACAATTTTAGCACTTGCACACAACACCTTACTAAAAACTACTTGTCATTTCCTTCTCCTCCTCGCTGGGTTCGACACTCTTACTTATCGAAAAGAGCTACAATTGATCCCCTATACTTGTGGGTCATCAAGGCTATTTTCTGACACCGTTGCTGGGGAGTGAAGCGCCTTTGGTAAGTGGAATTTGGTAAGGAAACATTTATATAGTGTGCTGAAATTTATTGTCACTTGTTACTATGGAAAACAATCCTTTGAGGGGTTTGTTCGGGGTATCTTCACCTCGTCCAGAACCACAGTTAGCTACCCTTCAACCTACTGCACCTACTGAAAATATTGAATATGAAATTCCTTCAGGTATGATAGAACAACTGCTAGCTAATCCTTATGCAGGAGATGGAACTGAACATCCTGATATGCACTTGATATATGCAGAACAAATTTATGGATTGTTGAAGCTTGCAAGTCTACCCAAGGATCAAGTTATGAAAAAGGTTTTCACTTGATCTTTGAAGGGAAAAGCATTGGCATGGTATAGGCTATGCGATGATATTGGATCATGGAATTGGAATTGTTTGAAATTGGAGCTCCACCAAAAAAATTATCCTATGCATCTAGTTCATCGTGATCGGAATTATATATATAATTTTTGGCCTCGTGAAGGAGAAAGTATCGCTCTAGCTTGGGGGAGGCTTAAGTCAATGTTATATTCATGCCCCAATCATGAGCTCTCAAGAGAAATTATTATCCAGAACTTTTATGCTTGGCTTTCTCGTAATGATCAAACCATGCTTAATACTTCTTGTGCTGGTTCTTTTATGAAGAAGACTATTGAATTCCGGTGGGATCTTTTGGAAAGAATTAAACGCAACTCTGAAGATTGGGAAATCGATGAAGGTAACGAGTCAGGTATTAAACTTAGGTATGATTGTGTTAAATCTTTTGTGGATACCGATGCTTTTCAAAAGTTTAGCACTAAATATGGACTTGACTCTGAGATAGTAGCCTCCTTTTGTGAATCATTTGCTACTCATGTTGAACTCCCTAAAGAGAAGTGGTTTAAATATCACCCACCTATTAAAGAAGAAATTAAAAAAACCAGTACCAGTTAAAGAAGAAACTATACTTTATAATGTTGATCCAGTTGTTCCATCTACTTATATTGAGAAACCAAATTTCCCTGTTAGGATAAAGGAACATGCTGAAGTTTCAACTGTGATGAACAAAAGCTATGTTAGAACCTAGCATTGCTATGGTTAAAGATATCTTGGAAGAAGATATTGATGGGCATGTTATTTACTTCTGTGAAGAAGCTACTAGAATTGCTAAACCTGATGGAAAAAAATAATCATAGACCTGTTGTTGGCATGCCTGTTATTTCAATTAAAATAGGAGATAACCATTATCATGGTTTATGTGACATGGGTGCTAGTGTGAGTTCTATTCCTTACACCCTTTATCAAGAAATTATGAAAGATATAGCACCTGCAGAGTTAGAAGAAATAGATGTTACTATTAAACTTGCTAATAGAGACACTATATCACCAGTTGGGATTGTTAGAGATGTTGAAGTCTTGTGTGGGAAGATAAAATACCCTATTGATTTTCTTGTTCTTGGTTCCCCACAAGATGACTTCTGTCCCATTATCTTTGGTAGACCTTTCTTGAACACATTTAATGCTAAGATAGATTGTAAGAAACAAACTGTGGGTGTTAGCTTTGGTGATGAGTCTCATGAGTTTAATTTTTCCAAGTTTAGTAGAAATCATCATGAAAAAGAATTTCCTAGACCATGAAAATGATTTACATATGCATGACAGAAATGAAATAGATAAAGTTTTCTTTGAACAACGTCCTCTGCTTAAGCACAATTTGCCTATTGAAACTCTTGGAGGTCCTCCTCCACCTAAAGGTGATCCTGTGTTTGAATTAAAACAATTGCCAGACACTTTGAAATATGCTTATCTTGATGAAAATAAGATATATCATGTTATTATTAATGCTAACCTTTCAGAACATGAAGAAGAAAGACTATTGAAAGTTCTAAGGAAGCACCGAGCTGCTATTGGATACACTCTTGATGATTTAAAGGGCATTAGTCCCACTCTATGTCAGCACAAAATTAATACGGAACCTGATGCTAAACCAGTTGTTTTTTACTGGGAACTATGGGGCAAAACCCCCACAGCAGATCAAAACTTTATTAAGAATATAAAACAATTACAATAGCATGATTACAAGAAGTAACCAGAAAACAAAAAAGAAAGGAAAGCTTACAAAAACAAACTTAAGGGGGGAGGAAAGAGATCCATTTCAGTAAGTCATCCTTGTAAGCAGATTTGATTCTGTGCTGCATTAGACTAATATCATGCCTAAAAGCACTTCTCCATTTATTGAAACTTGCCCTCTCACTTCTGAACACTTTAGCATTTCTGATGATCCAGATATTCCAGCAGGCAATGAACGCCACTTCAGTGAAGAAAGGCTTATCAAAACTTCTCCTTGCCTGAGTAACCAAATCAAACATGGAGCTGCCAGCAGACCAATCAATCTGCAGATAATTCCAAATCCTAATACTGAAAATGAAGTTGAAGAACAAATGGTCCCTGGTTTCTCTAGTCAGTAAGGGGCAGAGTTTACAATGAACTCCATCTTCCATGTGCCAATGTCTTCTTTCAACCATATCCTTGGTGTTCAGCCTTTCCATGATAAGCATCCAAGCAAACACCTTGATCTTGAGGGTACATGATGATTTCCAAATCCAACAAAGTAAAGGGTTGAAGGATTCAGACACAAATGTGTGAGAGTAGAACATCTTGGGCTTGAAAACCTTGGATGAGCCCTGCCAGAACCATAAGTCCTTAGAACTAGCTACTCTACTGTGGGAGCCCATCAAATCCTTAATCAAGTTCAACTCATCAAAGGCTTGAGCAGACAAAGGAAGATGGAAATGCTGGTACATATCCTAGGTATTGAAAATTGCCTTAACTGAAATCCAGGGGTCCTTGGCAAAAGAAAATAACCTTGGAAATCTTGTGTGCAAACTAGAAACTTCA
The DNA here is from genome assembly GCF_018294505.1 of Triticum aestivum. Classification (NCBI taxonomy): domain Eukaryota; kingdom Viridiplantae; phylum Streptophyta; class Magnoliopsida; order Poales; family Poaceae; genus Triticum; species Triticum aestivum. Next base: position 372,036,839 of record NC_057802.1, read on the forward strand.
CTGCCAAGGTTCCAATTATCAGACGAAAAAAGAGCAGTGTCCCCTTCATTAACCTGCACCCAGGAGCATTCTCTAAAATTCTGCATTACCTTGCAAATATCCCTCCACCAAAAGGAGCCACAATCATTTGTTCCCTGGGGCATTCCTTCATAATAATATGAATCCCAAACTAGGGACACCCAAGGGATATCTCTTTTGTTGAGGAAATTACTAGCATGCTTGAGTAGCAGTGCCACATTCTGAACCCCCAGGTTTAGGATACCAAGACCCCCTTTATTTTTTGGCCTACAGATCAGCTCCCAAGCAGCAAGAGATGGGGCTGGCTCATCTCTATGTTTTCTCCACAGGCACTGCCTTTGGATTCTTTCTAACTGCCTGAGTATACCAGCAGGAACAGCCAGGCTACATAGAAAGAAGATTGGCATTGAGGACAGAGCAGAGTTGAGAAACTGCAATCTTTCACCTTGGTTAAGAAATGAGGAGCTGGCGGTCATTCTTCTTTCCATACAGTCAACTAAAGGCATAAAGTCCACCATTTTTGGCCTTGTAGTCCCCACAGGTAAACCAAGATATGTGAATGGCATCTTACCAATATTGCAACCAAAAGCAGCAGCAAGATCCTCCATCACAGCAGAGTCAACCGTGATTGGAATAATAAAGGATTTATGGTAATTGACATCCAGACCTGTGGACTGAGAGAACACCTTCAGCATATCCTTCAGGGCCAGAAGCTGGACCCTGTCAGCAGGGAGGATGATCAATGTATCATCTGCATACTGGATCACAGGGTAGTCTCTATCATGGCAAGGTATAGGGAGATGAAGAACTCCCTTCCTGAACATATCATTAATCACTGTTTGCAATAGATCAGCAGCTATGACAAAAAGAAGAGGAGATACAGGGTCACCCTGTCTAACTCCTTTTTTGCAAACAAACTTCCTCCGAGGGACACCATTAAGACGAACAAAAGAGGTACCAGTGGCCAGAAGCTGTTTCATCCAGAGGATCCACTTTTCATTTAAACCCTTATGCCTAAGAATTTGAAAAATAGCTTCATGCTCAACAGAATCAAAGGCCTTCTCAAAGTCCAGTTTGAGGATTACTATTGGTCTCTTGGACTGATGGCATTGGTGCAAATATTCAAAGGTCCAACCAAGATAATCCTGGATTGTTCTGCTCTTAATGAAACCATACTGATTTTTGTGAATGCACTGCATAATCAGCTCCTGGAATCTATTTGCAGCCATTTTGGAGAGAAACTTGAGCCCCATACTAGTGAGAGAGATAGGCCTATAATCCCCCACTTCCTCAGGTGATAGCTTTTTGGGCACCAGAGTATTAAAAGAACTGTTAATGTTTTCCAAGATAGCAGATCCCTCATGAAAAGCCTGGGCCAGCTCATAAAAGTCATTTGAGATTAGGTGCCAGCATTTCTTGAAAAACAAACCATTGAAACCATCAGGACCAGGTGATTTATCCACAGGCATATGCTTGACCACATTCTCCATTTCCTCCTTTTCAAAAGGCTTAGTGAGCACCTCAAGGCCATCCACAGGGGTAAGTAGTGATGACAAATCAAAGCCCATCACAATCCCTCTAGAACTGCCCATTCTGTTCTTAAAGCAACTCCAAATAATTCCAGCCATTTGAGAGTGATCAGAGACCACAGAACCATCAGGTAGCTTAAGACTAGCTATGGAATTTCTCCTGTGTCTCTCAGTGGCCATGGCATGAAAGAATTTGGTGTTCTCTCCCCCAACCTTGAAATACCTGATGGTGCATCTCTTTTTCCAATATAAACACTTCAGGTGCAGAAGCTTTTCCAAGTGGGTTTTGACAATTCTTCTGAAGTTAATCTCCTGCCTAAATAGGGGCCTCCACTCCTCCAACTCATCAAGAAGGAAGATAACATGATTGCATTTGCTGATCAATAATTTTAATTTGGAGACATTCATTTGCCACCTCTTAAGGCACATTCTCAAACTTTTAAATTTGTCTGCAATCCTAGTAGTTATATGTGCTTTCCTAGAGGGCTTTTTCCAAGATGATTCCACATAGTCCATGAAACCCTCTAGCTCCATCCAATAATTTTCAAACCTAAAGAGATTAGATTTTGGGATGGTAGTCTTAATGGAGACCAAGCAAGCTACATGATCAGAAGCAGTCCTAGCCAAGGGCAGAACTTCAGTCATAGGATAATCAGTAATCCAGTCCACTGAGGTGAAGAACCAGTCCACCTGCTCAAGAAGTGGGATATCTTGCATATTGGACCAGGTGTAGGATCTTCCTTTGATTGGAAGCTCAAGAAGGCCCAGGTGCCCAATTATCTCATTGAAAATAAACATGTCATTTATGTCTCCACCAGGTAAGTTTCTGTTATCCACAGACCTAAGGAAATTCAAGCAACAACCAGTGCTCATTAAAGGGGATACACATGTTATATAACCAAGTAACAAAATTGTCCCTGGCTTCACCCTGACAAGGGCCATAAACAACAATTAAAGTCCACTTTTCATTGTTCTGCCTGGAGGTAAACTGAATGACCAGAGCAAATTGTTGTACTTCAATTAAGGTGCCAATAAAAAGAGCAGAATTCCATACCACAAGGATTCCACCAGAAGCTCCAATGGAAGGAGAACAAGCAAAAGAATCAAATCTTTTAGGGCAGAAAGATTTAATTGACCTAGAGTCAAAAGAAGAGCACTTAGTTTCTTGTAAACAGGCTATGGAACATTGGCTCTCCTCAACTTTCTGCCTGTCAGCTCTCTGTCTAGCTTCAGAATTCAGACCTCTTACATTCCAGCATAGAACATTCCAGTTTCTACTAATATTACTCATTATAGCATAAAATAAAGTCCATAAACCACATGGCACACAATGCCCCACATGTCCAAAAGAGCACAGCAAAGTCTGACCCAACATTAAAACATACAAAAGTTCATGAGTTAGGTCGCTGCATAATAACATAGAGCGAGCAAAGTTAAGGGCTTGCCAAACCCAACACGCCAAGGACACATTAATCATCAGATTTAGAGGAGACAGCAGTTCGTGGGTCCACCATAAGTGCACCCACAGAAAGGAGAGCGGTGATACGTCTCCGTCGTATCTATAATTTTTGATTGTTACATGCCAATATTCTACAACTTTCATATACTTTTGGCAACTTTTTAAATTATTTTTGGGACTAACATATTGATCCAGTGCCCAGTGCCAGTTCCTGTTTATTGCATGTTTATGTTTCGCAGAAACCCAATATCAAACGGAGTCCAAATGGGATAAAAACGGAAGGAGAATTATTTTGGAATATTTATGATTTTTGCGAAGTAAAATCAATGCGAGACGGTGCCCGAGGGGGCCACGAGGCAGGGGGCGCGCCCTGGACCCTCGTGGGCACCCCGTAAGGCGGTTGACGCTCTTATTTTGCCGCAAGAAAGCTAATTTTATGAGAAAGATCTGGGCGAAAGATTCAACCCAATCGGAGTTACGGATCTCCGGATATAAAAGAAACGGTGAAAGGGCGGCAGAACAGAACGCAGAAACAGAGAGAGACAGAGAGACAGATCCAATCTCGGAGGGGCTCTCGCCCCTCCCATGCCATGGAGACCAAGGACCGGAGGGTAAACCCTTCTCCCATCTAGGGAGGAGGTCAAGGAAGAAGAAGAAGAAGGGGGCCCCTCTCCCCCTCTCTTTCGGTGGCGCCAGAACGTCGCCGGAGCCATCATCATCACCGCATCTTCACCAACAACTTCACCGCCATCATCACCAATTCTTCCCCCCTCTATGCAGCGGTGTAACCTCTCTCTTACCCGCTGTAATCACTACTTAAACATGGTGCTCAACGCTATATATTATTTCCCCAATGATGTATGGCTATCGTATGATGTTTTAGTAGATCCGTTTTGTCCTATGGGCTATTTGATGATCAAGATTGGTTTGAGTTGCATGTTTTATTATTGGTGCTGTCCTTTGGTGCTCTCCGTGTCACACAAGCATGAGGGATTCCCGCTGTAGGGTTTGCAATATGTTCATGATTTGCTTATGGTGGGTGGCGTGAGTGACAGAAGCACAGACCCGAGTAAGTAGGTTGTTTGCGTATGGGATAAAGAGGACTTGATACTTTAATGCTATGGTTGGGTTTTACCTTAATGATCTTTAGTAGTTGCGGATGCTTGCTAGAGTTCCAATCATAATTGCATATGATCCAAGTAGAGAAAGTATGTTAGCTTATGCCTCTCCCTCAAATAAAATTGCAATAATGATTACCGGTCTAGTTATCGATTGCCTAGGGACAAATAACTTTCTCGTAACAAAAAGCTCTCTAATAAAACTAATTTAGTTGTGTCTTCATCTAAACAGCCCCTAGCATTTATTTACGTGCTCTTTATATTCTTGCAAACCTATCCAAAAACACCTACAAAGTACTTCTAGTTTCATACTTCTTTCCGGTAAAGCGAACGTCAAGCGTGCGTAGAGTTGTATCGGTGGTCGATTGAACTTGAGGGAATATTTGTTCTACCTTTAGCTCCTCGTTGGGTTCGACACTCTTACTTATCGAAAGAGGCGACAATTGATCCCCTATACTTGTGGGTTATCAAGACCTTTTTCTGGGAGCAATAGCGTGGGGTGAATATTCTCGTGTGTGCTTGTTTGCTTTATCACTAAGTAATTTTTATTTGCTGTTCTTAGTTGTTCTCTATCTTTAGTTATGGATATGGAACACGAAATACCAAAAAAATTAGGTGTACTTGCTACTCATGGAGATGAGGAACCTCCTAAAACCCTCGATGCTCGTTATGTGACAGATATTATATACTACTTTGATAATCCAGAGAAAACCCCATTCAATTTGGTAATGGGAGTAACGTTGGACCAACGTGAATACTTTAGGGATTATCGCTTGACACAAAAAGGGAAACTATTATGGGATCAAATTTATGTATTGAAGTGGTATGCTCGGCAAGTATGCTTGAGTTATGATTATACTTGTTGCTCTAGGATGAAGGCTCCACACCTTCCCTTTTCATGCAAATTTAATGATAATAAAACCTTAGCTTCTTATGCTAATGGTATATATGATTACTATGATGTGGAACAAATAGAAGAATTTGTTGCTTTTATGGGTGCTTATGAAATTGAATCTATGTTTAAAGAGTTTGAAGATTTTGATGATTCTGTTTATAGACCTGAAAATATAGCTATCCTCAAATATTGCTATGAGAATTATGAATACAATTCCGATATTAATGCACATATTGAGAAAGTCTCCGCTGTCCAAGAAGAGATTAATATTTTGCAGGAATCTATGGAAGAAGAAGTTGATGAAACTGTGAGCTCATTGGATGAAAAAGATGAGGAGGAGAGCGAAGAACAAAAGGAGGAAGAGCGGATTGATCACCCGTGCCCACCTTCTAATGAGAGTAACTCTTCAATTCATACATTGTTTAATTCCCCGTCGTGCTTACCGAAGGATGATTGCTATGATGACTGTTATGATCCCTTCGATTCTTTTTAAATATCCCTTTTTGATGATGCTTGCTATGCTTGTGGCCAAGATGCCAATATGAATTATGCTTATGGAGATGAACTTTCTATAGTTCCTTATGTTAAACATGAAATTGTTGCTATTGCACCCACGCATGATAGTCCTATTATCTTTTTGAATTCTCCCGACTACACTATATCGGAGAAGTTTGTGCTTATTAAGGATTATATTGATGGGTTGCCTTTTACTACTACACATGGTGATTTTGATGAGTATAATATGCATGTGCTTGCTGCTCCTACTTGCAATTATTATGAGAGAGGAACTATATCTCCACCTCTCTATGTTTCCCACACGATAAAATTGCAAGAAACTGTTTATACTATGCATTGGCCTTTACTATGTGTGCATGAATTGTTCTTTTATGACATGCCGATGCATAGGAAGAGAGTTAGACTTCGTCATTACATGATATATGTTGCTTTGTGCTCACTACTAAATTACAAATCATTGCTAATAAAAATTGGCTTTGATATACCTTGGGATCCGGGTGGATTCACTACTTGAGCACTATATGCCTAGCTTACTGGCTTTAAAGAAAGCGCTGCCAGGGAGACAACCCGGAAGTTTTAGAGAGTCATTTATTTCTGTCGAGTGCTTTTATATAGTTCAAAAACAACAAAAATCAAGAGGGGAACCCAAAACTTTTTCAAAAAGGAAAGTGAAAGTGAGAGAGACAAACATTGTTGAAGTGGGAGCTAGCCTTGAACTTTGTTCATGCTCACGGAAACTTTGTGAATCTTGATTACAGAAACATTTCAGCAAAAATAATTATCCCCTTGTACAATTCCATTGTATTATAAAAATAATGTGCTAAGGTTTGCCTTTAGGATGTTTACAATGCTTGTTGGTTTGTACGGTGCAGGACAGAAACTTTGGCTGTAGTGCACGATTTTTCATTTTTTACTGGAACGTCAAATGGTTCTGATTCTTTTTGCACTGTCTTTCTATACAAATTTTTTATTTTTAGTAATTTTGGCAGAGTTGTTCAAGTATCATAAGTATGGTGAATGTTGATATTATTACAGACTGTTCTGTTTTAGACAGATTCTGTTTTTGATGCATAGTTTGCTTGTTTTGATGAAACTATCGATTTATATCAGTGGATTAAGCCATGAAAAAGTTATAATACAGTAGACACAATGCCAAAACAAAATATGAATTGGTTTGCAACAGTACTTAGAGAAGTGATTTGCTTTATTATACTAACGGATCTTACCGGGTTTTCTGTTGAAGTTTTGTGTGGATGAAGTGTTCGATGATCGAGGAGGTCTCGATGTGAGAAGAAGGAAGAGAGTCAAGAGCTCAAGATTGGGGATGCCCAAGGCACCCCAAGTAAATATTCAAGGAGACTCAAGCGTCTAAGCTTGGGGATGCCCCGAACGGCATCCCCTCTTTCTTCAACAAGTATCAGTATGTTTTCGGATTCGTTTCGGTCATGCAATATGTGCAAATCTTGGAGCGTCTTTTGCATTTAGTTTTCATTTTTCTTTTACGCACCATGCTGGTATGAGATAGTCCTTGGTTGATTTATATAATTCTCTTTGCACTTCGCTTATATCTTTTGAGTATGGCTTTATAGAATGCTTCATGTGCTTCACTTATATCATTTGAAGTTTGGATTGCCTGTTTCTCTTCACATAGAAAACCGCCATTTGTAGAATGCTCTTTTGCTTCACTTATATTTGTTAGAGCGTGGGCATATCTTTTGTAGAAAGAATTAAACTCTCTTGCTTCACTTATATCTATTAAGAGAGATGACAGGAACTGGTCATTCACATGGTTAGTCATAAAGTCCTACATAAAACTTGTAGATCACTGAATATGATATGTTTGATTCCTTGCAATAGTTTTGCGATATAAAGATAGGTGATATTAGAGTCATGCTAGTGGGTGGTTGTGGATTGTAGAAATACTTGTGTTGAAGTTTGTGATTCCCGTAGCATGCACGTATGGTGAACCGTTATGTAACGAAGTCGGAGCATGATTTATTAATTGATTGTCTTCCTTATGAGTGGCGGTCGGGGACGAGCGATGGTCTTTTCCTACCAATCTATCCCCCTAGGGGCATGCGTAGTAGTACTTTGCTTCGAGGGCTAATAAAATTTTGCAATAAGTATCTGAGTTCTTTATGACTAATGTGAGTCCATAGATTATACGCACTCTCACCCTTCCATTATTGCTAGCCGCTTCGGTACCGTGCATTGCCCTTTCTCACCTCGAGAGTTGGTGCAAACTTCGCCGGTGCATCCAAACCCCGTGATACGATACGCTCTATCACACATAAGCCTCCTTATATCTTCCTCAAAACAGCCACCATACCTACCTATCATGGCATTTCCATAGCCATTCCGAGATATATTTCCATGCAACTTCCATCATCATCATATACATGACTTGAGCATTTATTGTCATATTGCTTTGCAAGATCGTAAGATAGCTAGCATGATGTTTTCATGGCTTGTCCGTTTTTTGATGTCATTGCTACGCTAGATTATTGCACATCCCGGTACACCGCCGCAGGCATTCATATAGAGTCACATCGTTGTTCTAGTATCGAGTTGTAATATTGAGTTGTAAGTAAATAAAAGTGTGATGATCATCATTATTAGAGCATTGCCCCAGTGAGGAAAGGATGATGGAGACTATGATTCCCCCACAAGTCGGGATGAGACTCCGGACGAAAAAATAAAAAAATAAAAAAGAGAAAGGCCTAAAAAAAGAGAAGGCCCAAAAACAGAAAAAAAAAGAAAAAAAATGAGAGAAAAAGAGAGAAGGAGCAATGTTACTATCCTTTTCCCACACTTGTTCTTCAAAGTAGCACCATGTTCTTCATATAGAGAGTCTCTTGAGTTATCACTTTCATATACTAGTGGGAATTTTCATTATAGAACTTGGCTTGTATATTCCAACGATGGGCTTCCTCAAATGCCCTAGGTCTTCATGAGCAAGCAAGTTGGATGCACACCCACTTAGTTTCAGTTTGAGCTTTCATATACTTATAGCTCTAGTGCATCCGTTGCATGGCAATCCCTACTCCTCATATTGACATCAATTGATGGGCATTTCCATAGCCCGTTGATTAGCCGCATTGATGTGAGACTTTCTCCTTTTTTGTTTTCTCCACATAACCCCCATCATATTATTCTATTCCACCTATAGTGCTATGTCCATGGCTTGCACTCATGTATTGCGTGAGGGTTGAAAAAGCTAAAGCGCATTAAAAAGTATGAACCAATTGCTTGGCTTGTCATCGGGGTTGTGCATGATTTGAATACTTTGTGTGGTGAAGATGGAGCATAGCCAGACTATATGATTTTGTAGGGATAACTTTCTTTGGCCTTTTTATTTTGAAAAGACATGATTGCTTTATTAGTAGGCTTGAAGTATTATTGTTTTTATGTCAAATGATAGACTATTGCTTGGAATCACTCGTATTTTAATATTCATGCCATGATTAGATACATGATCAAGATTATGCTAGGTAGCATTCCACATCAAAAATTATCTTTTTTATCATTTACCTACTCGAGGACGAGCAGGAATTAAGCTTGGGGATGCTGAAACGTCTCCGTCGTATCTATAATTTTTGATTGTTCCATGCCAATATTCTACAACTTTCATATACTTTTGGCAACTTTTTATATTATTTTTGGGACTAACATATTGATCCAGTGCCCAGTGTCAGTTCCTGTTTGTTGCATGTTTATGTTTCGTAGAAACCCAATATCAAACGGAGTCCAAACGGGATAAAAACGGACAGAGAATTATTTTGGAATATTTATGATTTTTGGGAAGTAAAATCAACGCGAGACGGTGCCCGAGGGGGCCACGAGGCAGGGGGTGCGCCCCAGGGGGGCAGGCGCGCCCTGGACCCTCGTGGGCACCCCGTAAGGCAGTTGACGCTCTTGTTTTGCCGCAAGAAAGCTAATTTTATGATAAGATCTGGGCGAAAGATTCAACCCAATCGGAGTTACGGATCTCCGGATATAAAAGAAACGGTGAAAGGGCAGCAGAACAGAACGCAGAAACAGAGAGAGACAGAGAGACAGATCCAATCTCGGAGGGGCTCTCGCCCGTCCCATGCCATGGAGACCAAGTACTAGAGGGGAAACCCTTCTCCCATCTAGGGAGGAGGTCAAGGAAGAAGAAGAAGAAGGGGGCCCCTCTCCCCCTCTCTTCCGGTGGCACCGGAACGTCGCCGGAGCCATCATCATCACCGCATCTTCACCAACAACTTCACCGCCATCATCACCAACTCTTCCCCCCTCTATGCAGCGGTGTAACCTCTCTCTTACCCACTGTAATCTCTACTTAAACATGGTGCTCAACGCTATATATTATTTCCCAATGATGTATGGCTATCCTATGATGTTTGAGTAGATCCGTTTTGTCCTATGGGCTATTTGATTATCAAGATTGGTTTGAGTTGCATGTTTTATTATTGGTGCTGTCCTATGGTGCTCTCCGTGTCGCGCAAGCGTGAGGGATTCCCGCTGTAGGGTTTGCAATATGTTCATGATTTGCTTATGGTGGGTGGCGTGAGTGACAGAAGCATAGTCTCGAGTAAGTAGGTTGTTTGCGTATGGGATAAAGAGGACTTGATACTTTAATGCTATGGTTGGGTTTTACCTTAATGATCTTTAGTAGTTGCAGATGCTTGCTAGAGTTCCAATCATAAGTGCATATGATCCAAGTAGAGAAAGTATGTTAGCTTATGCCTCTCCCTCAAATAAAATTGCAATAATGATTATCGGTCTAGTTATCGATTGCCTAGGGACAAATAACTTTCTCGTAACAAAAAGCTCTCTAATAAAACTAATTTAGTTGTGTCTTCATCTAAACAGCCCCTAGATTTTATTTACGTGCTCTTTATATTCTTGCAAACCTATCCAAAAACACCTACAAAGTACTTCTAGTTTCATACTTGTTTCCGGTAAAGCGAACGTCAAGCGTGCGTAGAGTTGTATCGGTGGTCGATAGAACTTGAGGGAATATTTATTCTACCTTTAGCTCCTTGTTGGGTTCGACACTCTTACTTATCGAAAGAGGCTACAATTGATCCCCTATACTTGTGGGTTATCAAGCGGCATCAATTTCCAGCTCTCTCCCAACTTCTTGAAGTCGACTGACAGGGGTTGCTGGAGGTACTCCTTCTGAAGCAAGCTCATCAGGCATCTGGGCCGTGAAAGGCTTAGCTTTGGGATTCTTCCTCTTGGGCTGAAGAGTGAGCTCTTGGAAGGTGGGCTTGAACCCATCGCGCTGAACAGAGCTTCTGGTGCAACGCCTAACCGATGTGTCCACTATTGGAGTTGGCGCCAAAGTTTTCCTTGGCCTTCTAGCTTTAGCCACCACAGCCACAGGGGAGGACATCTCCACAGGTTCCACATCAACATGATCAGAAAAAAGGGCCCTGGCGACTGGCCTGGCTGTCTCCTGTTCCTTCCAAGTAAGCCGCGACAGGTCTGAATCGCTGAACGCAAGATCCCAGCTTCTCTTTGACAGAACTACAGGCGACAGTGGCTGCAGCAGAACTGGCCTGGGAACAGAGAAAACAACCGGGGCTTGTAGAAGACATTCAAAAGATCTCCTCCAAACCATATCAGGAGGCAGAGGAGGCCCAAATGGCACCGCAGGCAAAGCAAGCTCCTCCCTGACAGCAGGAGGCTGGTAGACAACAATGGCCCAGTTATTAACTGCATCTTCATCAATCAAAGGCATAGCTGGAGCTTCAGGCTGATCATCATCAACCACAAAAACAGCAGCGGGCGGTTCCTAGTCAGCAGAAGAGCTGGGCTGGGCTGAGAGATCAACCACCATTGACTCCTGGTCTTGGGCAGGCTCAGGTTCCACATTGTCATTCCAATTGCCCCAATTGTCATCAGCCACCTCGTTGATCACAGGCACAGGAGGGTGAGGGCGGACTGCATTCTACCCCAAGGCAGGATAAGCAGGAAGATTGAATGGAGGCAGCTCAGGGAAGGGAACACCAGTGGAGATGCCATTGCTGGGCATCCAATCCTTGTCCTGAGGCATCTGCTCTGCAAAGTTCGCACTCAGAATATACAAGGGCGCAGTCGAGGAAACTCTAGCACCTCCGTAAGCCGCATAATCCATGAAAACCACATGACGTGGCACAAGAATATCCTCTGGGAACGAAGCAAACACCAGAGATCGAACCAGGTAGGGGTCCTCACTCACCCAATGGTGAAACTTGCCAAAAGTGTTCACAGCTGCTCTGATGCATTCAGTATTACGAAGATCCAACGGAATACCAAGAAACATGAGCAGCCCCTAACGAAAACCCTGAACGCCACGGAAAGATTCACCCTCATCGTGCTTCATAAATCACACAAAACGGTCATTACCCAGCGGCTGTGGCGGGAGCTGCAACAAAGAGAATCTGACAGCAGCATCCCGAAGCTCAGAGAGCCAAACCGAACGAATCCAAGGCTGCACTGACCTGACAAGAACTCCATGCGCTTGCAGCCACTGCACTACTTCCTCTCTAGCAGCACCAATCTCATCAGGCTGGGTGATATGCATTACCTCCGCAAGCATGAACTCCTCATGGCGGCACACAATTGGGGCATGTGGCATCACAAAAGTTCGGGGGAGACGATCTTCCCCACCATCGATGATGTGGTGGCCAGTAGGAACATACAACAAAGGATCCAGGTGGAAGTTCGCCATCGGGACCGAGAACTCCGCTTCCAAGGACGGTGAGTGCAGCGGCGGAGGAGGGGTTGCAGGCGGCGAGGCCGATGGAGTCTTGGGGCCGGGGCTGATGGAACTGGACGATGGCGTAAATGCAGAAGTGGAAGGGAGGTCCAAGTTTGGTAAAAGTGTTGTCAGAGAGATATTCCCGCAGCGCGCCTCGGAAGATGCAGCGTTAACGGGTTTGGCTTGCAAAACGAGCCCCAGAATCCTAGCGAACCTGTTACAATCTTTCTTGACGTGACCAGACCAGAGGCAAGAGATACACCACAGCTTGGACGTGCAGGCAGAGGCAAAATGTCCCTTCTTTAAACACTTCTGACACGTAGAAATTTCCTTGACCATATCAGAAATTAAATTATCAAAATCCTCCTTGGCTTGTTGAGACGAGGGGTATCCAAATGCTCCCCAGAGGACACCGGCTCAGCCCGGTCCGACCCAGTAGAAGAGGTGGGTTGATCAAGGCCCGAAGCACGTGCAGAGGTTGGCCCATTATGGCTTGGCACGTCCACATTCAAAGAATCCAAATTCCCGCCCGAGATTGGTGGTGTACGATCAGCCGGAGGCAGGAGATCTTGAACCGTACCAAACGAGGTAGATGGCCTCGCCGACGTCCACCGGAGATTCGCTGGCAATGTAGGACGAATTATAACCCGCTCATGAGGAGGAACCAAATAACCCGCATCTTCAACAGTTTGAATGCAATTTTCCGTAGCCGGATAACGATAACTCCGACAAGCACCATAATTCTGAAAGACTGCAAATGATAATATCTTGCCAACTGAATGAGTGGATTTGCACGAAGACTTATATGGCCTAGAATGCATTGCTAAAACCCCAAGAGCAGCACGCCTTTTAGAGGGACTAACAAGGATCCACTCAGCATCACATTCCAATTTCCAGATCTTAAACTCACGACTCCAATTAGGACCACCGTTACTCCAAAGATGAAAGTAACATTTGAAATGATCGCAAGCAAAGGATCGAAGACTAAGAACGATCATGGCAACAGCCTTGCAAGAAACTTGAAAACCAAATACCTTATCCTTAATCAGAAAAACCATGAGATCAATGCTCGAGCCACCAATGGCCGCCTCCAGAGCCACAGCCATTGAATCTTCGTTTAAACAAAAAGTGTGACGTCCAAAAGGGACCACCATGGTGAAGATGTCCAAGTCCTCCATGGGATGCACCGAAAAGCCCGTAGATTGAAAAACCCTATCCGCAAAGGCCAAACCCTTGGAGAAATCCAAGCCAAGGGTGGAACCCTCCATGGAACCCATAGGAAATGGGTATGAACGTGTAGATCCCGAGGCGCCGGAGAGATCTGGTGGAGAGAAACTAAAAATTGATGGCTAGTGGAGGAGATCGCCGGAGGGGGGTGGAGATCGCCGGGGTGGGGGTGGGAGACATGATGGCTCGTGGTTTGCTTCTTCTGTTGTGCTAAACCAGTTCTTGATCATCAACGTCGGTTAAATCCGAAAATGAAAGAAGTGGTAAGAATGGAAATATTAAAACTTCTGGAAGCAGGTATAATCTATCACATAACTGATAGTAGATGGGTAAGTCTTGTTCATTGTGTCCCTAAGAAGGGAGGTATAACTGTTGTTCCTAATGATAAGAATGAGCTTATTCCACAAAGAATTGTTACAGGCTATAGAATGGTAATTGATTTTAGAAAATTAAATAAATCAACTAGGAAAGATCATTACCCTCTGCCTTTCATTGATCAAATGCTTGAAAGATTATCTAAGCACACACACTTTTGCTTCCTTGATGGATACTCTGGCTTTTCAAAAATACATGTTTCTCAACCTGATCAAGAAAAGACCACTTTCATTTGTCCTTTTGGAACCTATGCTTATAGACGTATGCCTTTCGGTTTATGTAATGCACCTGCTACCTTTCAAAGATGCATGATGGCTATATTCTCTGACTTTTGTGAAAAGATTGTTGAGGTTTTCATGGATGATTTCTCTATTTATGGGAAGTCTTTTGATGACTATTTAAGCAATCTTGAGCGAGTTTTGCAGAGATGTGAACAAACAAATCTTGTTTTGAATTGGGAGAAGTACCACTTTATGGTTAATGAAGGCATTGTCTTGGGTCATAAAATTTCTGAAAGAGGTATTGAAGTGGACCAAGCTAAGGTTGATGCAATTGAGAAAATGCCATGTTCTAAGGACATTAAAGGTATTCATAGTTTCCTGGGTCATGCTGGTTTCTATAGGAGATATATCAAAGACTTTTCTAAAATTTCTAGGCCTCTTACTAGTCTCTTGCAAAAGGATATTCCTTTTGTTTTTTATGATGATTGTCTTGAAGCCTTTGAAACACTCAAGAAAGCCTTAATATCTGCACCTATTGTTCAACCACCTGATTGGAACTTGCCTTTTGAAATTATGTGTGATGCTAGTGATTATGTTGTTGGTGCTGTTCTAAGACAAATAGTTGATAAGAAATTGAATGTTATTCATTATACTAGTAAAAATCTAGATAGTGCTCAAACAAATTATGCTACTACTGAAAAATAATTCTAAGAATTTGTGTTTGCTTGTGATAAATTCAGACCTTACATTGTTGATTCCAAAGTAACTGTTCACACAGACCATGTTGCTATTAAATATCTTATGGAAAAGAAAGATGCTAAACCTAGACTTAGTCATTGGGTTCTCTTATTACAAGAATTTGATTTACATATCATTGATAGAAAGGAGCTGAGAACCCCGTAGCTGATAACTTGTCTAGGCTTGAAAATGTGCTTGATGACCCACTACCTATTGATGATAGTTTTCCTGATGAGCAGTTAGCTGCAATAAATGTTGCTAATGGTACTCCTTGGTATGCTGACTATGCTAATTACATTGTTGCTAAATATTTACCACCTAGCTTTACATACCAACAATAGAAAAAATTCTTCTATGATTTAAGAGATTACTTTTGGGATGACCCACATCTTTATAAAGGAGTAGATGGTATTATTAGACGTTGTGTACCTGAGAATGAACAGGGACAAATCCTACATAAATGTCACTCCGAGGCTTATGGAGGGCATCATGCTGGAGATAGAACTGCTCACAAGGTATTGCAATCTGGATTTTATTGGCCTACTCTCTTCAAGGATGCCCGTATGTTTTTCTCATCTTGTGATGAATGTCAAAGAATAGGTAATATCGGTAAGCGTCAAGAAATGCCTATGAATTATTCACATGTTGTTGAACCACTTGATGTTTGGGGATTTGATTACATGGGACCTTTTCCTTCCTCTAATGGGTATACACATATTTTGGTTGTTGTTGATTATGTTACTAAATGGGTAGAAGCTATTCCAACCAGTAGTGCTGATCACAACACCTCTATTAAAATGCTTAAGGAAGTTATTTTCCCAAGGTTTGGAGTCCCTAGATATTTAATGACTGATGGTGGTTCACACTTTATTCATGGTGCTTTCCCTAAAATGCTTGCCAAGTGAAAGATCGTGGATGTCGCCTAGAGGGGGGTGAATAGGCGCTTTAAAATAATTACGGTTTAGGCTTGAACAAATGCGGAATAAACCTAGCGGTTAATTTGTCAAGCACAAAACCTACAACAACTAGGCTCACCTATGTGCACCAACAACTTATGCTAAGCAAGATAAACAACTAGGTGATAGCAAGATATATGACAAGAAACAATATGGCTATCACAAAGTAAAGTGCATAAGTAAAGGGCTCGGGTAAGAGATAACCGAGGCACGCGGAGACGACGATGTATCCCGAAGTTCACACCCTTGCGGATGCTAATCTCAGTTTGGAGCGGTGTGGAGGCACAATGCTCCCCAAGGATGGGAAAACACTTAAAAAATTTAAGCGTAAAAACATGGCATCTATATGTATGCAACCAAATTGACATTTTCATTAAAGCAAAATCAACATAACTAAAAGAGTTTACCCTACTAATTTTGGAAGGCCAAGAATGAATCATCAAAAAGGTTCGACTGACATGCAAAGAACTACTCCCCGTCTCAAAATAAGTGTCTCAACCTTATTATAATTTTGTATTAAAATTTAAAGAAAATCGAGACACTTATTTTGGGACGGAGGGAGTACAATAGTACATTAACTAGTATATAAACGTTATAAATTGCAATTCTTGTTCTTTGGAACTGTAAAAGCTAACACTAACAATTATTTTTTTTAAAGGAAGAGCTAACACTGACACTAGTCATTCTAGGAGAGCAAGAATGAATCATAAAAGTCCCAGACTAACATACAAAAAAAATCAAACAACTCAAAATTCTTGTTTTGCAGGGAATAGCAACTCACGTTAATTACAAATAAGATATTAAATATAGTTTCTGTACCACAAAACTGAAAACTATAAAAACTAACAATAGTAATACTTCGATAACAATAAAGGATCATAAAATATGTGAAAGATCGTGGATGTCGCCTAGAGGGGGGTGAATAGGCGCTTTAAAAAATTACGGTTTAGGCTTGAACAAATGCGGAATAAACCTAGCGGTTAATTTGTCAAGCACAAAACCTACAACAACTAGGCTCACCTATGTGCACCAACAACTTATGCTAAGCAAGATAAACAACTAGGTGATAGCAAGATATATAACAAGAAACAATATGGCTATCACAAAGTAAAGTGCATAAGTAAATGACTCGGGTAAGAGATAACCGAGGCACGCGGAGACGATGATGTATCCCGAAGTTCACACCCTTGCGGATGCTAATCTTCGTTTGGAGCGGTGTGGAGGCACAATGCTCCCCAAGAAGCCACTAGGGCCACCGTAATCTCCTCACGCCCTCGCACAATGCAAGATGCCGTGATTCCACTAAGGGACCCTTGAGGGCGGTCACCGAGCCCGTACAAATGGCAACCCTTGGGGGCGGTCACCAAACCCGTACACTTTGGCAACCCTTGGGGGCGGTCACCGGAACCCGTCAAATTGCTCGGGGCGATCTCCACAACCTAATTGAAGACCCCGACGCTTGCCCGGAGCTTTACACCACAATGATTGAGCTCCGAACACCACCAACCGTCTAGGGCGCCCAAGCATCCAAGAGGAACAAGCTCAAGGGTACCAAGCACCCAAGAGTAATAAGCTTCTCAACTTGTAACTTCCACGTATCACCGTGGAGAACTCAAACCGATGCACCAAATGCAATGGCAAGGGCACACGGATTGCCCAAGTCCTTCTCTCTCAAATCCCACCGAAGCAACTAATGCTAGGGAGGAAAATGAGAGGAAGAACAAGAAGGAGAACACCAAGAACTCCAAGATCTAGATCCAAGGGGTTCCCCTCACATAGAGGAGAAAGTGATTGGTGGAAATGTGGATCTAGATCTCCTCTCTCTTTTCCCTCAAAAACTAGCAAGAATCCATGGAGGGATTGAGAGTTAGCAAGCTCGAAGAAGGTCAACAATGGGGGAAGAACACGAGCTCAAAGGATAAGGTTCATTGGGGAAGAAGACCTCCTTATATAGTGGGGGGAACAATCCAACCGTTACCCCCCACACCAGCCTCGCAAAGAGCGGTACTACCGCTTGGACAGCGGTACTACCACTCCCCCTCGCGGTACTGCCGCTGGGCCCAGAGCGGTACTACCGCGGTGGTCAGGGCGGTACTACCGCATACGAGCGGTACTACGGCCCCCACTGCCGCGGCTAGTACCGTAAAACCCGACACGAAAAAAGAGCCCTCGAATCGAGGTGGTACTAGCACGAGACCGCAGCGGTACTATGGCTGGGGGCTACCAGCGGTACTACCGCTCTGGAGCGGTACTACCGCTCTAGAGCGGTACTACCGCTTGTAGCACCCAAGCGGTACTACCGCTCCGGCCCGCGGTACTACCGCTAGGAAACCAAAACTGCCATAACTTCTGCATATGAGCTCCGAATTGAGCAAACTCAAGCTTGTTGGTTATAGTAAGAAGAGGCAGGGGAGGTATGCCAACAAATAGAGGAGTGAAACCTCCAACCGAGAAGAACCGGCATAACCTCCAAAATCAAAAACATCATAGAAGATGCGAGTGAACTCCGTTTTCGATGAACTCGAGCTTGTCATCAAGATGACCATAAGCTTCAAAACTCACAAAGAGAAGAACCAAACAAGAACCAATAAAGATGATGCAAGGATGCAATGGTTTGAGCTCTCTATGAATGATACGATCAAGCTACTCATCGAGAGCCCCCCTTGATAGTACGGCAATCGATCCTATAACCCGGTCTCCCAACTACCATCATGAGACCGGTAAAATAGAAAACCTATCAAGAGCAAACCTTTGACTTGCACATAGTCCACTTGAGCTAGATGATGACGATCTTGACTCCCTCAAGTTGGACCACCTTTCTTGGTTGCGTTGGCTCGATGAAGACTAGTTGATTGCTCCCCCATGCTCCACTGTGGGTGAGCCACTCTTCCGCACATCTTCACAAGTCCATTGTCACCACAATGGATGGCAAGCTTCAAGCATTTGATCTCTTCATGATGCTTCACTAGAACTTGCACACCGCAACATCTTCACAAGTCCATTGTCACCACAATGGACGGCAAGCTGCAAGCATTTGATCTCTTCATGATGCTTCACTTGAACTTGCACACCGCAACATCTTCACAAGTCCATTGTCACCACAATGGACAACAAGCTTCAAGCATTTGATCTCTTCATGATGCTTCACTTGAACTTGCACACCGCAACCTAACCCCACAAAGAACTCTCACGAAGATCATGGGTTAGTACACAAAGCGTAATTGACAATGCTTACCACACCATGGGATCGCTTGATCCCTCTCGGTACATCTTCTACGCTTTGTGAGTTGATCAAGTTGATTCACTCTTGACTTAGTCTTGATCAACCATGAATCTTTTCAACTCTCTTCATTTGGATGATGTCTTGAAGATATACATGAATGATCACACAATCTTCTTCTCCAAGACATGCTTGCAATAAGCTCAACTCTCACATGACCAATCTTTGGATAATTCCTTAATAACACCTTGGTCACCACATAAACTCCTTGAAACCAACACATGAACTTCAAGAAATGCCTATGGACAATCCTTCAAACATAACTCAAGGCAACCATTAGTCCATAGAGATTGTCATCAATTACCAAAACCAAACATGGGGGCACCGCATGTTCTTTCACCAAGTATGATGTTAACCATAGAATTGCATCACCCTATCATCCTTAGCCTAGCGGTCAAGTTGAACTTAGTAATAGAGAAATAAATTTAATTTCGCAAAAGACTGTTAATAGGTCTAGGAAGAATTTGTCTAAGAAATTAGATGATGCACTTTGGGCTTATAGAACAACATATAAAAATCCTATGGGTATGTCTCCTTATAAAATGGTTTATGGAAAAGCTTGTCACTTGCCTCTTGAGTTAGAACATAAAGCATATAGGGCAGTCAAAGAGCTCAACTATGATTTCAAACTTGCTGGTGAAAAGAGGTTATTTGATATTAGCTCATTAGATGAATGGAGAACCCAAGCTTATGAAAATGCAAAGTTATTCAAAGAAAAAGTTAAAAGATGGCATGACAAAAGGATCCAGAAGCGTGAGTTTAAAGTTGGAGAATATGTTCTTCTGTACAACTCTCATTTTAGATTTTTTGCAGGGAAGCTCCTATCGAAATGGGAAGGCCCATATGTCATCAAGGAGGTTTACCCGTCTGGTGCCATCAAAATAAATAACTCCGAAGGTACTAACCCGAAGGTTGTCAATGGACAACGAATAAAGCATTATATCTCAGGTACACCTATTAATGTTGAAAGTAATATTATCCAAACTTTGACACCAGAAGAACAGACAAAAGAGTCCTTCCGGAATATTCCAGAATCGTGAAAATAAGGAGGTATGTGATACGGTAAGTAAACGGACTCCGAAAAATCTGCAAAAATATTTTTTACCAGTTCTAGAATATTTTGGAATTTTGGAAATAAAGAAACTACCAGGAAGCGTCCCCTGGTGGGCACAAGACACCAGGGCGCGTCAGGCTTGCCTGGCGCGCCCACGTGGGTTGTGCCCACCTGGGACACCTTCCGTACTTGTCCTCTAAGATAAAAAAATCTATATATACTTCCCGAACCTGTTAACCACCGTATCACGGAGAAAATCCTTTGTTCCCTTTTCTTGCTGTTTCCGGTCAGATTTATCAAGCTAGGCATCATGTCTTCCTGCTCCTCCAACCACATGGAAGAAGATGCTTAGCTGATGAAGATCGAGACAAAGAGGGAGGAACCTACGGACACCATCAAGCGAGACAAGGGCAAGGAAGCTACCATAGATCCATCCCCGGTGGCAACACAAGCACTGCTGGCCGAGGAGGAGGAGGAAGATATCCTTAAACCCTACCTTACTCACATTACTCCTGCTGAGGTTGAAGCTTTTCGCGTCATTGAAATAGTTCGCATACAAAATAAGCTTCTCACTCGCGTTTTTTTTGCATCAAGAGCATATCACCTATCTCCGGAGCGTCATCCGTCGGTTGGAGAATCTCTTGATCCTCAAGGATAGGATTGCTTCATCACCACCACCATCTTCTTCACCACCGAAGGAGAACTGAGTATCGGGTATGGGCACTCCCCTTGGCTTCCGCCAAGCTTGGGGGAGGTGCCCCGGTATCGTATCATCCCACTATCTTTTTTTACTTTTATTAATCTTAGTTCAATCCTTTGCTTTAGATGAAATAAAGTTTAGTTCGATCCTTTCCTCTTTGAGAGTTTGCTTAGTGATCTATCATTGTAATCGTGTGCAGGTTATATAATAAAGTTAGTTTGAGTTTTTGCTTTCTTTACTTTCATGCTGCAAATAAAGAAAAGAAATAAGAAAGAAAGAAAATGAGAAAGGAAATACATAAAAGAAAAGAAATAAATAAATAAGATTTTATACTAATCCTATGGTAGGTGATAGCACCACATAAGGAAAAGTATAAGTAAGAAAATTTTATTAGAGATTGACAAACATAGCTGTAGTCAATGATGCAACTCATGAAAGAATTAATAAGGGAAGAGAAGATTCACATATAAATATACCATCCTAGAAATCTTTTGTGATTGTGAACCCTCATCAAAATATTATATGCCAAAATTGTTGACGTTGGACAAGGAAGACAACTTAATGATTTATGTTTGTTTATATTCACATAGAAGTCATATTGTCATAGATCCTTCAACATGTGGTGCTTGCCCCTATCTTTGCTAGCCAAAAATTCCGCACTAAGTAGAGATACTACTTGTGCATCCAAAAACCCTCAAACCCAAATCTTTTTCATGTGTCCACCATACCTACCTATGGATTGAGCAAGATCCCTAAAGTAAGTTGTCATCGGTGCAAAAAGGCAAAAAAATTGCTTCTAAATATGTGAGATCATTTAGTGTAAGAGAAAATTGAGCGTTGTACGAACTTGGATGACAAAGAATAAAAGCGACAGACTGCATAATAAAGGTTGTCATCTTAAGGGGCAATACAACGTGACGTTCTCTTTGCACTAAGGGATTGAGCATGCAAACAAATAAGCGCATGGCAACCTCTGCTTCCCTCTGCGAAGGGCATATCTTTTACTTTCATGTATTTAGTTTTATGCAAAGAGTCAAAGTTTTCCTTCTATTCATTTTTATTTATTCTTTTGGCAAGCATCATGTGGCGAGGAAAGATCTAGGCACATATGTCTAGTTCAATATAGATAGCATGAGTTATTATTGTTGACATCACCCTTGACGTGAGTATGTTGGGAGGCGAAACTATAAGCCCCTATCTTTCTATGTGTCCGGTTGAAACGTTTTGCTCATGGGTATGAGGTGAGTGTCAGCAATCATAGAAGATAATATGATGGTTGAGTATGTGGACTTGCTTAAAAGGCTCCGACACGTGACTCTTCCTGAAAATATGATGAATTGTAGTTGCAAAGTTGACTGAGAACAAAGTTTGTTGGTTTCTTATAGAGTTTTTGCTTTATACTTCGATTGTGTGATGAATTGTTACTTATTCATAGGAACTATATGATGCAAGTTCTATGATTAAAGTCCTATGTTTAATTTTGTTGCTGTTATAATAATCAACATCATGCTTCTATGTCCGTATTTTGTTTTTATCAACACCTCTCTCTCAAAGCATGTGGACATGTTTTTCGATTTCGGTTTTCGCATGAGGACAAGCAAGGTCTAAGCTTGGGGGAGTTAATACGTCCATTTTGCATCATGTTTTCTTACTGTTATTTACAATGTTTTTATCTATAATAATTCTTTTTGGAGTAATTCTAATGCCTTTTCTCTCATAATTTGCACGGAACAGACCAAGAGGGAGAATTTTGGGAGTTGGAAATCTGGACCTGGAAAAGCTACGTCAGGCCACCTATTCTGCACAACTCCAAATCAGCTGAAACTTCACGGAGATTTTTTATCGATTATTTAAGAAATATTGGAGCCAATAAACACCAGAAGGGGGCCACCAGGTGGGCACAACCCACCTGGGCGCGCCAGCCCCCCCCAGGCGCGCCCTGGTGGTTGTGGCCTCCTCGGCCCACCTCCGGTGCCCATCTTTTGCTATATAAGTCATTTTGACCTAGAAAAAAAAATAAGGAGAAAGCTTTTGGGACGGAGCGTCGCCGTCTTGAGGCGAAACTTGGGCAGGAGCACTTTTGCCCTCCGGCGGAGCGATTCTGCCGGGGGAACTTCCCTCCCGGAGGGGGAAATCATCGTCATCATCATCACCAACAACTGTCCCAACTTTTGGCGAACAACACCTAAGCACCGGTCCGCCCACATATCAAATTATGAAAGTAGCGAACACAAATCGAATCAACATGATGAAATTGACTAGATGAAATTCCCGTGTACCCTCAAGAACGCTTTTCTTATCATAAGAGACCGTTTTGGCTTGTCCTTTGCCTCAAAAGGATTGGACTACCTTGTTGCATACTTGTTACTATTATCGTTACTTGCTCGTTACAAATTATCTTGCTATCAAACTAATCGCTACTTACAATTTCAACACTTGCAGACAACGCCTTACTGAAAACTACTTGTCATTTCCTTCTGCTCCTCATTGGGTTCGACACTCTTACTTATCAAAAAGAGCTACAATTGATCCCCTATACTGGTGGGTCATCAGCCCCCTATCTTTGCTAGCCAAAAATTCTGCACTAAGTAGAGATACTACTTGTGGATCCAAAAACCCTTAAACCCAAATTTTTATTTTCAAGAGTCCACCATACCTACCTAAGGATTGAGCAAGATCCTTCAAGTAAGTTGTCATCGGTGCAATACGGCAATAAAAATTGCTTCCAAAAGTGTTAGAGCATTTAGTGTAAGAGAAAATTGAGCGTTGTATGAACTTGTGATGGCAAATAATAAAAGCGACAGACTGCATAATAAAGGTTGCTATCATAAGGGGCAATATAACGTGACATTCTTTTGCACTAAGGGGTTAAGCATGCACACAAATAAGTGCATGGCAACCTCTGATTCCCTCTGCGAAGTGCCTATCTTTTACTTTTCAGTATTTACTTTTATGCAAAGAGTCAAAGTTTTTCTCTCTATTCCTTTTTATTTTTCTCTTTTGGCAAGC
This sequence comes from Triticum aestivum, assembly GCF_018294505.1. Lineage (NCBI taxonomy): Eukaryota > Viridiplantae > Streptophyta > Magnoliopsida > Poales > Poaceae > Triticum > Triticum aestivum. The sequence goes on from NC_057802.1 coordinate 372,060,664, forward strand.
ATCATGTGGTGAGGAAAGATCTAGGCACATATGTCCAGTTGAATATGGGTAGCATGAGTTATTATTGTTGACAACACCCTTGAGGTGAATATGTTGGGAGGCAAAACAATAAGCCCCTATCTTTCTATGTGTCTGGTTGCAACATTTTGCTCGTGTGTATGCGGTGTGTTAGCAATCATAGAAGACTATAAGATGGTTGAGTATGTGGAGCTCTTACTTAAACTCCATTGATTAAGTTGAATTCCAATTGCTTGGTGACTAAGAACATAGGTTGTTGAGTTTCAAGAGAATTCATTGTTTGAACCTTAACATCTGAATTGGTTGCTACTTTAACATGAGAAATTTTATGAGAAAGAATTGCTGTTATGATGCTAGGAAAAGTGATTGAAATTATCATGGATCAAACTTTTGCACTTTGCTAGCATTCACACTTCACAAATTATTTCTTTTATCATTTACCTACTCGAGAACGAGTAGGAATTAAGCTTGGGGATGTTGATACGTCTCCAACGTATCTATAATTTATGAAGTATTCATGCTGTTTTATTTTCGTTCTTCGATGTTTTACAATCATTTTATAGCAACTTTATATCATTTTTTGGGACTAACCTATAGGCCCAGTGCCTAGTGCTAGTTGCTGTTTTTTGCTTGTTTTTTACATCACAGGAAATCAATATCAAACGGAGTCCAAACACCGCGAAACTTTTTGTGCGTTTTTTATGGACCAGAAGACCACCAATGGGCCAGAGCAGCACCTGGGGGTGCCCCGAGGGGGGCACAACCCACCAGGGCACGCCTGGGGGCCCAGGCGCGCCCAGGTGGATTGTGCCCACCTCAGTGGCCTCCCGCACCTCCTCTTTACCCTATAAATTCACAAATATTCCGAAAACCCTCGGGGTTAACCTAGATCAGAAGTTCCGCCGCCGCAAGGCTCTGTAGCCACCGAAAACCAATCTAGACCCCATTTCCGGCACCCTGTCGGAGGGGGAATCATCTCCGGTGGCCATCTTCATCATCCCGACGGCCACCACGATGAGGAGGGAGTAGTCCACCCACGGGGCTGAGGGTTTGTACCAGTAGCTATGTGTTTAATCTCTCTCTCTCGTGTTCTTGAGATGTCACAATCTTGATGTATCGCGGGCTTTGTTAATATAGTCGGATCATATGGTGTTTTCACCTTCCTATCTTGTTGTGAATTGAGTTTTCCCTTTGAGATTTCGTTTTATCGGATTGAATACTTTTATGGATTTGAGAACACTTGATATATGTCTTGCAATTGAATACTTGTGGTGACAATGGGGTATCGTATTGATTCACTTGATATATGTTTTGACACTTAACTCGCGGATTCCCGAGGTGACATTCGGGGAATCTATGCATAGTGGTTGATGCACGTTCTTGTCTTTGTTTCTCCGGTAGAAATCTTGGGGCACTCTTTGAAGTTCTTTGTGTTGGATTGAGTATTATGAATATGAATTTGCTTTGGTGTTATTTTAGTACGAACTCTAGGATAGATCGAACGGAAAGAATAGCTTTGTGTTATTTTTAGTACGAACCCTTGAATAGATCGAACAGAAAGAATAGCTTTGAGGTGGTTTCGTACCCTACAAACAATTTATTCTTATGTTCTCCGCTAGATAGGAACTTTGGAGTGATTCTTCGTCGCACTTTGAGGGGTGGTTATATGAACCAATTATATTAGCACTGTTGAGAGATTACACTAGCGAAAGTACGGACCCTAGGCCTCATTTTTAAGCATTGCAATACCGTTTTTGTGCCCATTTACTATTTGCTGCCTTGCTGTTTTGATTTATTCAGATTATAAAAGTATACTTCTACCATCAATATTACACTTTGATCACCATCTCTTCGCCGAACTAGTGCATCTATACAAATTACCATTGTATTTGGTGTGTTGGGGACACAAGAGATTTCTTGTATTTGATTGCAGGATTGTTTGAGAGAGTACATCTTCATCCTATGCCTCCCACGGATTGATAAACCTTAGGTCATCCACTTGAGGGAAAATTGGTATTGTCCTACAAAACTCTGCGCTTGGAGGCCCAACACGAGTCTACAAGAATAAAGTTGCATAGTAGACATCACTTACCACCAATGTCTTATTTTGATTTGGCGGTATTGTTGGATGAAGCGGCTCGGACCAACCTTACATGACCACGTTCATGAGACTGGTTCCACCGACAGACATGCAACTAGTTTTGCATAAAGGTGGCTGGCGGGTGTCTGTTTCTCCTACTTTAGTTGAGTCGAATTTGGCTGCGGTCGGTCCTTGTTGAAGGTTAAAACAGTAAACTTGATAAATCACTGTTGTGGTTTTGATGCGTAGGTAAGAACGGTTCTTGCTAAAAGCCCGTAGCAGCCACATAAAACTTGCTACAACAAAGTAGAGGCCGTCTAACTTGTTTTTGTAGGGCATGTTGTGATCTGATATGGTCAAGACATGATGAGATAAACGTTATTGTATGAGATGATCATGGTTTGTAAGACATCTGACAACCGGCAGGAGCCTTATGGTTGTCTCTTTATTGTATGAAATGCAAACGCCATGTAATTGCTTTACTTTATCACTATGCGTTTGCGATAGTTTTAGAAGCAATAGTTGGCGAGACGACCACGACGCTACAATGGAGATCAAGGTGTCGAGCCGGTCACGATGGAGATCATGACGATGCTTTGGAGATGGAAATCAAAAGCACAAGATGATGATGGCCATATCATGTCACATATTTTGATTGCATGTGATGTTTATCTTTTATGCATCTTATTTTGCTTAGTACGGCGGTAGCATTATAAGATGATCCCTTAACTAAAATTTCAAGGTATAAGTGTTCTCCCTGAGTATGCACCGTTGTGACAGTTCGTCGTGCTGAGACACCACGTGATGATCAGGTGTGATAGGCTCTACATTCAAATACAATGGGTGCAAGATAGTTTTGCGCATGCGGAATACTCAGGTTAAACTTGACGAGCCTAGCATGTACAGACATGGACTCGGAACACTGGAGACCGAAAGGTCGAACGTGAATCATATAGTAGATATGATCAACATAGAGATGTTCACCATTCAAGACTACTCCATCTCACGTGATGATCGGACATGGTTTAGTTGATTTGGATCACGTAATCATTTAGATGACTCGAGGGATGTCTATCTAAGTGGGAGTTCTTAAGTAATATGATTAATTGAACTTTAATTTATCATGAACTTAGTCCTGATAGTATTTGCAAATTATTTTGTAGATCAATAGCTCGCGTTGTAGCTCCCCTATGTTTTTGATATGTTCCTAGAGAAAACTAAGTTGAAAGATGATAGTAGCAATGATGCGGGGTCCGTGATCTGAGGATTATCCTCATTGCTGCACAGAAAAATTATGTCCTTGATGCACCGCTAGGTGACAGACCTATTGTAGGAGCAGATGCAGAGGTTATGAATGTTTGGCAGGCTCGATATGATGACTACTAGATAGTTTAGTGCACCTTGCTTTACGGCTTAGAACCGGGACTTCAAAATGTTTTGAACACCATGGAGCATATGAGATGTTCCAAGAGCTGAAAATGATATTTCAGACTCATGCCCATGTTAAGAGGTATGAGACCTCTAACAAGTACTTTTCCCACAAGATGGAGGAGAATAGCTCAGCTAGTGAGAATGTTCCCAGAATGTCTAGATACTACAATCGCTTGAATCGAGTGGGAGTTAATCTTCCAGATAAGATAGTGATTGACAGAGTTCTCTAGTCACTATCACCAAGCTACTAGAACTTCCTGATGAACCATAATATGCAAGGGATGACGAAAATGATTCCCAAGCTCTTCGCGATGCTAAAACCGGCGAAGGTAGAAATCAAGAAATAGCATCAAGTGTTGATGGTTAAAAAGACCACTAGTTTCAATAAAAAGGGCAAGTGAAAGAAAGGGAACCTCAAGTAGAATGGCAAGCAAGTTGCCACTCCCGTGAAGAAGCCCAAAGCTAGTCCTAAGCCTGAAACTGAGTGCTTCTACTGCAAAGGGAATGGTCACTGAAAACGGAACTACCCCAAATACTTGGCGGATAAGAAGGATGGCAAAGTGAACAAAAGTATATTTGATATACATGTTATTGATGTCTACTTTACTAGTGTTCATAGTAACCCCAGGGTATTTGATACCGGTTCAGTTGCTAAGATTAGTAACTCAAAACAGGAGTTGCAAAATGAATAGAGACTAGTTAAGGACGAGGTGACGATGTGTGTTGGAAGTGATTCCAAGGTTGATAAGATCACCATCGCACACTCCCTCTACCTTCGGGATTAGTGTTTGGCCTAAATAAATGTTATTTGGTGTTTGCGTTGAGCACGGATATGATTGGATCATGTTTTGCGATACAATTATTCATTTAAGTCAAAGAATAATTGTTGTTCTGTTTACATGAATAAAACCTTCTATGGTCATACACCCAATGTAAATGGTTTATTGAATCTCGATCGTAGTGATACACATATTCATAATATTGATGCCAAAAGATGCAAAGTTGATAATGATAGTGCAACATATTTGTGTCACTGCCGTTTAGGTCATATTGGTGTAAAGCGCATGAAGAAACTTCATGCGGATGGACTTTTGGAATCACTCGATTATGAATCATGTGATGCTTGCGAACCATGCCTTATGGGTAGTATGACTAAGACTTTGTTCTCCGGAACAATGGAGCGAGCCACTGACTTATTGGAAATAATACATACCGATGTATGCAGTCCGATGAGTACTGAGGCTCGCGGCGGGTATCGTTATTTTCTGACCTTCACAGATGATTTGAGCAGATATGGGTATATCTACTTGATGAAGCACAAGTCTGAAACATTTGAAAAGTTCAAAGAATTTCAGAGTGAAGTGGAGAATCATCGTAACAAGAAAATAAAGTTTCTACAATCTGATCGTGGAGGCGAATATTTGAGTTACGAGTTTGGCCTTCATTTAAAACAATGTGGAATAGTTCCACAACTCACGCCACCTGGAACACCACAGCGTAATGGTGTGTCCGGACGTCGTAACCATACTTTATTATATATGGTGCGATCTATGATGTCTCTTGCCGATTTACCACTATCGTTTTGGGGTTATGCATTAGAGAGAGCTTCATTCACGTTAAATAGGGCACCGTCTAAATTCGTTGAGACGACACCGTATGAACTATGGTTTGGCAAGAAACCTAAGATGTCGTTTCTTAAAGTTTGGGGTTGCGATGCTTATGTGAAAAAGCTTCAGCCTGATAAGCTCGAACCCAAATTGGAGAAGTGCATCTTCATAGGATACCCAAAATAAACTGTTGGGTACACCTTCTACCACATATCCGAAGGCAAGATCTTTATTGCTAAGAATGGATCCTTTCCAGAGAAGGAGTTTCTCTCGAAAGAAGTGAGTGGGAGGAAAGTAGAACTTGATGAGGTAACTGTACCTTCTCTCGAATTGGAAAGTAGGACATCAGTGAAATCTGTTCCCGTGATGCCTACACCAACTAGAGAGGAAGCTAATGATAATGATCATGAAACTTCGGATCAAGTTACTACTAGACCTCGTAGGTCGAACAGAGCATGTTTCGCACCAGAGTGGTATGGTAATCCTGTCCTGGAAGTCATGTTATCAAACATGGCGAACCTACGAACTATGAAGAAGCTATGATGAGCCCAGATTCCGATATATGGCTTGAGGCCATGAAATTTGAGATAGGATCCATGTATGAGAACAAAGTATGGACTTTGGTGGACTTTCCCAATGATCGGCAAGCCATTGAGAATGAATGGATCTTCAAGAGGAAGACGGACACTGATGGTAGTGTTACTATCTAGAAAGCTCGACTTGTCGCAAAAGGTTTTTGACAAGTTCAAGGTGTTGACTATGATGAGATTTTGTCACTCATAGCGATGCTTAAGTCTGTCTGAATCATGTTAGCAATTGCCGCATTTCATGAAATCTGGCAAATGGATGTAAAGACTGCATTCCTTAATGGATTTCTTAAACAAGAATTGTATATGATGTAACCAAAAGGTTTTGTCGATCCTAAAGGTGCTAACAAAGTGTGCAAACTCCAGTGATCCATCTATGGACTGGTGCAAGCATCTCAGAGTTGGAATATACGCTTTGATAAGTTGATCAAAGCATATGGTTTTATAAAGACTTATGGTGAAGCTGTATTTACAAGAAAGTGAGTGGGAGCTCTGTAGCATTTCTAATATTATATGTGGATGACATATTGTTGATTGGAAATGATAGAGAATTTCTGGATAGCATAAAAGGATACTTGAATAAGAGTTTTTAATGAAAGACCTCGGTGAAGCTACTTATATGTTGGGCATCAAGATCTATAGGGATAGATCGAGACGCTTAATAGGACTTTCACAAAGCACATACCTTGACAAGATTTTGAAGAAGTTCAAAATGGATCAGTCAAAGAAGGAGTTCTTGCCTGTATTGTAAGGTGTGAAGTTGAGTAAGACTCAAAGCCCGACCACAACATAAGATAGAGAGAGAATGAAAGTAATTCCCTATGCCTTAGACATAGGTTCTATAAAGTATGCCATGCGGTGTACCAGAACTATTATGTACCTTGCCATGAGTTTGGCATGGGGGTACAATAGTGATCCAGGAGTAGATCACTGACAACGGTCAAAATTATCCTTAGAGGACTAAGGAAATATTTCTCGGTTATGGAGGTGATAAAGAGTTCGTCGTAAAGAGTTACGTTGATGCAAGCTTTGACACTGATCTGGATGACTCTAAGTCTCGATCTGGATACATATTGAAAGTGGGAGCAATAAGCTAGAGTAGCTTCATGCAGAGCATTATAAACATTGAAATTTGCAAAATACATACGGATCTGAATGCGCTAGAGTCGTTGACTAAAACTTCTCTCACAAGCAAACTATGATCACACCTTCGTACTCTTTGGGTGTTAATCACATAGAGATGTGAACTAGATTATTGACTCTGGTAAAACTTTTGAGTGTTGGTCACATGGCGATGTGGACTACGGGTGTTAGTCACATAAATATGTGAACTATTGGTGTTAAATCACATGGCAATGTGAACTAGATTATTGACTCTAGTGGAAGTGGGAGACTGAAGGAAATATGACCTAGAGGCAATAATAAAGTTGTTATTCATATTTCCTTATATCATGATAATTGTTTATTATTCATACTAGAATTGTATTAATCGGAAAATTGATACATGTGTGGATACATAGACAAAACATAGTGTCCCTAGTAAGCCTCTACTAGACTAGCTCGTTAATCAAAGATGGTTATGTTTCCTAACCATGCATAGACATGAGTTGTCATTTGATGAACGGGATCACATCATTAGGATAATGATGTGATGGACAAGACCCATCCGTTAGCTTAGCATAACGATCATTAAATTTTATTGCTATTGCTTTCTTCATGGCATATACATATTCCTTTGACTATGAGATTATGCAACTCCCGGATACTGGAGGAATACCTTGTGTGCTATCAAACGTCACGCCGTAACTGGGTGATTATAAAGATGCTCTACAGGTATCTCCGAAGGTGTTTGTTGGGTTGGCATAGATCGAGATTAGGATTTGTCACTCCGAGTATCAGAGAGGTATCTCTCGGCCCTCTGTAGCGACCCGACCTCAAAGGGTCAAGTCTCTGTGCTTCTGTGTCATCCCTAGATCGATAATGCTGACACACACAGTACTCGAAGGATTTATAACAGAGTAGCAATCACACACTTATTACATCGAATGTCTCAAAAGAGAACTTATTACAATAAATATGGCATAAGGCCATCTAATACGATAACAGCGGAAGGCTTGGAAGATAAAGTGAGTCCATCAACTCCAACAGCATAGCTGAGCTGCACGGCAACAACCTAACGAACCTTACTCCTCATCTGAAAAGTCTGCAACATAATATGTTGCAGCCCGAGAACGGGTCAACACATGGAATATGCTGGCAATATAACACAGTAGAGCAAGAACAGAATAATGCTATCACTACATGCATATTGGGCTGGTGGAAAGGTTGTATGGTTATAGTTTTGCGAAAAGCCAATTTTTCCCTACAACAAAGGAATAGATTTTATTGAACTATCATGGTAGTTGAAACATCATTGAAAAGGTTCCTCCAACTCAATCCCAATTAAAATGTAATTATCAACCCAACAATATTAAATTAGAGTGATGAGATACATATGATAATCCAAGTACTAGATACTCAAGATGTCCATAACCGGGGACACGACTAACCATGATTAGATTGTACACTCTGCAGAGGTTTGCGCACTTTTCCCCACAAGACTCGATCACCTCCGTTGGATTTCTCGCACTACATGGTGTTTGAGAGATGGATGACCGAGACACGGTCTTTCAGAAGCATTAACTCTAACCCCGGGTAGACAGTACCAACCTACATCCCTCTACATCTGCTAGCCTACCACTGGAAGAGGTCATGCAACTTAATCAACACACAGAAGTTTCTAGCATGAAATATCTCAGTTCCCTTTGAGCCTGGGTGGCGGACCTTAGGATTATCACACGGGTACTCCAGGATATCCTAGGACAACACTGGATTCTCCAGGTGCCCGACAAGCAATCCACCAAGATGTGTATTAAAGTTGCCACCTTAAGGTGAACCATTAATTAACAATCTCACATCTGTCATGGATTCACTCACCCAAACCACGTCTACGAGCATAGCATAGGAATATAAGCAATACGTAGAAGTAACTCCCAAGGGTTTGATAATAACAGGGCAATAGGTTCTACCTCATCAACTACTTCCCAATACTCACAAGTTAATCACATCCTAATCATGCAGTGTTTGAGGATTGGAGCTAATGCATAAAAACTGGGTATGAAAAGAGTATGATCAATGTGTTACCTGCCTTGCTGATGATCCGCAAAACCTAGAGACTCATAGTATCACGCTTCGCATTCTGGGAATTCTATCGCAAACAAACAATAGCATACATAAGCAATCAAGCAAATATGCACGGGTAAAACTCAAATAAGAAGATCTAACCAGAAAGTTCAACTTAAGAACTCCGGTTTGCGAAAAGAATCAAATCAAACAGAGCAACGAAACTCAAACTGCGAAAGAAACAAGATTCGTTTACTAATCTATACTAAAGTCAAATTTTACAGTACCAAAATCTTGCTCAAGTTAGTTAAACAGAAAGAGGGCTTCGAGACGAAGATCTAGGCGCTTGAATCGCCTGATTCCGACAAACGAGCGAAAAGTTAAACTAAAACAAAAATCGGATCAGAAACCGCGATCGAGAATTATCGCGAAAAATCCGAGAAAATGAAAAACTAACGAACAGGCTAACGAACGAACGTTCGCTGTCTGCGGGTAACGGGTGAAAACCGTTCGTTAAAACGAAAGAACGAACATTCGCTGTCTGCGGGTAACGGGTGAAAACCGTTCATTAAAACGAACGAACGAACAGGCGTTCTCTAAATAAATAAACCGACGGGAAAAACCGATCAAAAAGAATAAACTGGAATTTTTAAAAAAACCGGATCTAGATCTAGGGTTTACCGAAATAAACCGATGAGAGAAAACAACGGCGGCGGTTCCGGCGAAGTCGGCGGCGGCGGCGTCGGCTGGTGCGGCGGCGACGCAGGCGGAGCTACGGCGGCGGGGCGGCGACGGGGCTGGCGGCGGTGGTGGTGTGGGGGTCGAGGCGCGGGTCGGCTCGGCCTTTTAAGGGCCGGGCGAGGCGGCTGCTTGGGCAAGGGGCCGGGGGAGGGGGAGTCCTCCCCTGACACGGCGGCGGCGGCGTGCGCCGGCCAGACTCCGGTTGGAGTCGGTCGGGGCGAGGGGTGGGCTGGCACGGCTGGCCAACTGGTCCTCGGCCATGTTCGGTTCGGCGGAAATTTTTTTTTAAAAAAAAATTCCGTGCAGAAAAACGCCAAAAATAAATACTAAACAGACACCAAAAATCCCGAAATACATTTTCCCCATCCTCTAAAAATCTACCGGACAAGGTGAACATTTATTTGGGCCTAAAACGCAATTTTGAAAAACGCAAATTTTTCCTATGCAATTAAAATAGCAATAAAATCCGAATAAAACAAAATATTTGATTTTAATATTTTCCTCCAATATTTCATTTATTTTTGGGGAAGTGATATTATCCCCGCTCATATTTTTTTATATGAAATATTTTCGGAGAGAAAAATAATAAAACAAATTGATCCTCGTTTCGATACTTGATAAAATTCAAATATGAAAACAGTGAAATCCCCAACTCTCTCCGAGGGTCCTTGAGTTGCTTAGAATTTCGAGGATCTCAAAATGAATATGCAATAAAATATGATATGCATGAATGATCTATGTGTAACATTCCAAATTGAAAATTTGGGATGTTACAAACTTACCCCCCTTAAGATGAATCTCGCCCTCGAGATTCGGGTTGGCTAGAAAATAGGTGTGGGTGGTCCTTGCGAAGATCATCCTTTCATTCCCAGGTGGCTTCATCCTCGGTATGCTGGCTCCACTGAACTTTGCAAAACTTGATAACCTTGCTGCGGGTGACTCGGCTGGCAAATTCAAGAATCCTGACTGGCTTCTCCTCATAGGTCAGATCACTGTCCAACTGAATCGCTTCCAAGGGCACTGTATCTCTTAGTGGTATATCGGCCATCTCAGCATGACACTTCTTCAACTGTGAAACATGAAAAACATCATGAACTCCTAACAGTCCTTCAGGTAACTCCAACTTGTAGGCAACCTCTCCCATACGTTCCAAAATTCGGTACGGCCCTACAAATCTCGGGGCTAACTTTCCCTTGACTCCAAAACATTTCATTCCTCGTAGAGGTGACACTCGCAGATATGCTCTGTCTCCAATTTCATAGGTTACTTCCTTGGGTTTCGAATCTGCATAACTCTTCTGCCTAGACTGAGCTACCTTAAGTCTATCTCGAATCAACATAACCTTCTCTTCAGACTCCTTGATCAAATCTGGTCCAAATAACTGTCGGTCTCCAACTTCATCCCACATCAACGGTGTTCTGCACCTTCGTCCATACAGGGCTTCGAACGGTGCCATCTTCAAACTGGCTTGATAGCTATTGTTGTATGAGAACTCCGCGTAGGGTAAATTGTCATCCCAACTAGATCCATAATCTAGTGCACAAGCTCTCAACATATCCTCCAGAATCTGGTTGACTCTCTCGGCTGTCCATCTGTCTGTGGATGGAATGCTGTACTGAACTCTAGCCTGGTACCCAGAGTCTGGAGCAGCTGATGCCAAAACTTTGAGGTAAATTGTGTTCCTCTATCTGATATGATGGTCCTTGGAACTCCATGCAGACATACGATCCTGGTCATGTATATCTTTGCCAACTTCGCACTTGTATAGGTGGTTTTCACTGCAAATAAAATGAGCCACTTTGGTCAACCGATCAACTACTACCCATATAGAATCATATCCTGAATTGGTCCTGGGTAATCCGGTGATGAAATCCATGCCAAGCTTATCCCACTTCCATTCGGGTATCTGCATAGGCTATAGCAATCATGCTGGCTTTTGATGTTCCACCTTCACTCTCTGACATACATCACATACGGCTACATACTCGGCAATATCCTTCTTCATACCAGTCCCCCAGAAACGTTCCTTCAAATCCAAATACATCTTGGTGTTTCCGGGGTGTATCGAGTATGGTGAGTCATGAGCCTCCTGAAGTATTAACTTCCTGATCTCTGTGTTATTGGGCACATAAACACGGTCCTCAAACCATAAGGTGTCGTGCTCATCCTCACGAAAACCTTTGGCCTTTCCTTTGCTCATTCTCTCTTTTATCTCGGCAATCTCTTTGTCATCCTTCTGAGCTTCTCGAATCTTTCCTAACAATGTAGACTAAACTTCCATTATTGCAACAAAACCTCTAGGAACAATCTCCAATCAAAGTTCCCTGAGATCCTCTACTAACTCCTTTGGCAATCATGTGCTTATGAGGGTGTTAGCATAACTCTTCCGGCTCAACGCGTCTGCTACGTAATTGGCCTTGCCTGGATGATAGTGAAGCTTCATGTCATAATCCTTTATAAGCTCCAACCATCTCCTCTGCCTAAGGTTCAGCTCCTTCTGTGTGAAAATGTACTTCAAACTCTTATGATCAGTGTACACATCACAACGGTTTCCAATAAGGTAATGTCTCCAAGTCTTGAGCGCATGCACTACAGCTGCTAACTCCAAATCACGCGTGGCATAATTCAATTCGTGCGGTTTTAGTTGTCGTGAGGCATACGAAACAACTCTTCCGTCGTGCATAAGCACACTTCCAAGTCCTAAGCGAGAGGCGTCGCAATACACTTGGAAATCCTTGCGTATATCCGGTAGAATCAGCACTGGGGCTGTAGTCAGATGTTTCTTTAACTCCTGAAAACTCGCCTCACATTCTTCCGTCCATTTAAATTTGGTATCCTTCTTTAATAACTCCATCATTGGCTTCGCAATCTTGGAAAAATTCTCAATGAATCTCCGATAGTATCCTGCGAGTCCAAGAAAACTGCGGATCTCGCTAACTAAAGTGGGTGCCAACCATTCAGTGACTGACTGAACCTTGGTGGGGTCTACTTCTATACCTTCTCCTGATATAACATGTCCAAGGAATCTAACTTCCTTCAACCAAAACTCACATTTGCTGAACTTGGCATGCAACTGATGTTCCCTGAGTTTCTTGAGAACTAAACGCAAATGCTCCTTGTGCTCCTCTTCATTCTTTGAGTATACCATTATATCATCAATGAACACCACGACAAACTTATCCAAATATTCCATGAACACCTTGTTCATCATGCTCATGAAATAGGCAGGGGCGTTAGTCAGTCCAAATGACATGACCGTATACTCATATAACCCGTACCTTGTGGTAAATGCGGTTTTAGGTATATCCTTCTCCCGGATCTACAGCTGGTGATATCCTGATCGCGGATCGATCTTCAAAAACACCTTAGCTCCTTGCAGCTGGTCAAAAAAATCATGGATCATCGGCAGTGGGTATTTGTTCTTGATCGTCACCTCATTCAACGCCCGATAATCAACAACCATCCTCAATGATCCACCCTTCTTCTCAACCAAGAGCACTGGGGCTCCCCACGGTGATGAACTTCGTCGGATGTAACGTTTCTCCAATAACTCCTTGATCTGCTTCTTAATCTTCTCTAGATCATTTGCAGGCATCCGGTATGGTTTCTTCGATATAGGCCCGGTGCCTGGCAACAGTTCTATCAAAAACTCGATGTCCCGATCTGGCGGCATGCCTGGTAATTCCTCTAGAAATACATCTGGGTAATCCTTTACGACAGGCACTTCCTCTTGAACAACTCATGAGAGGGAATTTATTTGGGTTCTCTTTGTCGCATGCCTGGATACATACTTGATCCTTTTTCCCTCCGGGGTGGTGAGATAAATCGACTTACTAGCACAGTCAATGCTTCCTCCATACTTTGACATCCAGTCCATGCCTAATATCACATCCAATCCTTGTGACTCCAAAATTATTAGGTCGGACGGGAAAATATGGCTACCAATGGTTAAGGGTATCCGATCGCACCATCGGCTAGCCATATACTCTGCTCTAGGTGAACATACTAACAGAGGGGTCCTAAGGGCTTGGGTTGGTAGTTTAAACTTATCCACGAATCCCCTTGATATGTATGAATGTGATGCACCAGTATCAAAAACAATAAGGGGGGTAAAAGACTTAACCAAAAACTTACCGATAACTGCGTCTGGCTGCCCTTCAACCTCCTCCACGTTAACGTGGTTCACTTGACCTTTGTTGAATGGATTGGGCTTCTTCCCAAGGCTCCCATTACCGTTTCCATTCTTCGCTTCAGGGCACTCCGTGGCATAGTGTCCAGTCTTCCCGCACTTGAAGCAAGTAATGTGACTTAGGTCTCTCTTGGCGGGTGTGGCTGGATTGGAGCAGTTCTGATTGTTGCTTGTTCCATTCCCATTCCCATTCTTGGAACCATTGTGGTTATGCGAACTTCCTCCGTTGTGGTTATGACCTCCATGGTTATGAACAAGTCCTCCCGAGTTCGGGGTTAGACGAGGCTTCTCCTGAGCTCCAGAATTGTATCTTCCTTGCCCATACTTCCTCTTACGGTTCTCGATCTGCTGCTACTTCCCTTCAATCATAAGAGCCTTATCTACCAACTCCTGGTAGTTGTTGAATGTTGCCACCATCAACTGCATGCTCATCTCATTGTTCAGCCCTTCCATAAACTTCTCCTGCTTCGCGGCATCTGTGGCACATCGTCAGGGGCATAGCGAGATAACTTGCTAAACTCATCCATGTATTGAAATACAGTACGGTTCCCCTGGTGTAAGTTGCGAAACTCACGCTTCTTCATGCTCATAGCTCCAGTTGAGACATGGGCTGTGTGGAAAGCTTGTTGAAACTGATCCCTAGTGACGTTGGCTATGGGGAAAGTGGCCGTATAGTTCTCCCACCATGAGGTTGCTGGTCCATCCAATTGATGTGTGGCAAAGCGCACCTTCTCAGCATCTGTGCAACCTGCGGTGGTCAACTTCCTTCCAATACGGCGTAGCCAATCGTCAGCAACTATAGGCTCGGTGCTACTGGAAAACACCGGCGGCTGCAACCTCAAAAAGCGAGCTAAGTTGTCAACTGGAGGCGGGTTGTTGTTGTTGTTGTTGTTGTTGTTGTTGTTGTTGTTGTTTTTGCCTTGGTTCTGGACTAATATCTGCATCAAGGCATTCTGCTGCTGGATCAACTGGGTGATCTCCGGTGGGAAGACAAATCCGGTGTCACGTCTCGGAGGCATCTGATGGGTTTAGAGGGGAGAGATTAGAATAGAAAAGGGGTCTAGTGAGAAAGCACTACCCATATGCACATGAGGCAAACACAATCATATCACTCAATCAATCAAGCAAGGACATACAAACGGTCTAGAACTATCGTTAAAAGTGCTCAAACTACTACTATATAGATGGGGGAAATACTACTAATCATTTGGTGGTCATCTAGAAATTTTGATCGGTGGACGACTCCATGATGTCTACTCCAGCTTCGTCTTCAAAGTCATCTTCACTGGGGTCGGAGTCGGTGTCGTCGATGATGATGTAGTTCTCCGGGCAAGTGGAATCATCGTCCTCTCCTCCTGGCACGGGGTCTCCCATGAATACTCCGATCTTCTTTATCAGGTCGTCATTCTTCTCCAATAGTGTTGCAATTTCCTCCTCATATCCATCGCGTGTAGACTTGAGTTCTTCTTCCAGCTCGGTGATCCTTGTCTTCGCCTTCTTCAAATCTATCATGTCTGCGCACATCTGATTCTCCTGGCGTCGAATGTGCTGGTTTAACTCCTGGATGAAAGCTGCAATGGATCTGTCCTTCTTGGTGTTGATGATCTTCCATTGCTCATCTCGGTGCCCACATATCTGGTAGATAGTGCTTTGAGATCCTTGCTGTAGACTTCTCCAATACATCCCACGGCAATGTGGGCTGCCATGCTCTTGCCTAGACTCCAGGTTGGTGCATCAAAGGAAAACTCTATGGGCTCACTGATTGGCGCGGACGTCCTTTCTGGAACTTGAAGTCGAATCATCGAGCGCTCCTCTTCTAGTAAAGTGGCGTTGCAGGTCCCGGTGAAGCTTGGTATTTCGATGTTCAGGTACCTAGTGACTTCCTTCAAGTGTCGTCCAAAGGGTGTGTCTTCATCCGGTTGTGCAAACCTGTTCCTCGAATCTGCCATCCTAAGAGTAGAAAACGGAGAGGAGTCAGAAATGAGTAGAGAAGAGTGACCTATGGCTTATCTTAGTGTTCGTGTCCTACACTCAGCGTGTGCTCTGATACCATCTTGTAGCGACCCGACCTCAAAGGGTCAAGTCTCTGTGCTTCTGTGTCATCTCTGGATCGGTAATACCGACACACACAGTACTCGAAGGATTTATAACAGAGTAGCAATCACACACTTATTACATCGAATGTCTCAAAAGAGAACTTATTACAATAAATATGGCATAAGGCCATCTAATACGATAACAGCGGAAGGCTTGGAAGATAAAGTGAGTCCATCAACTCCAACGGCATAGCTGAGCTGCACGGCAACGACCTAACGATCCTTACTCCTCGCCTGAAAAGTCTGCAACGTAATACGTTGCAGCCCGAGAACGGGTCAGCACATGGAATATGCTGGCAATATAACACAGTAGAGTAAGAAAAAAATAATGCTATCACTACATGCATATTGGGCTGGTGGAAAGGCTCTATGGTTATAATTTTGCGAAAAGCCAATTTTTTCCTACAGCAAAGGAATAGATTTTATTGAACTATCATGGTAGTTGAAACATCATTGAGAAGGTTCCTCCAACTCAATCCCAATTAAAAAGTAATTATCAACCCAACAATATTAAATTAGAGTGATGAGATACATATGATAACCAAGTACTAGATACTCAATATGTCCATAACCGGGGACACGGCTAACCATGATTAGATTGTACACTCTGCAGAGGTTTGTGCACTTTTCCCCACAAGACTCGATCGCCTCCGTTGGATTTCTCGCACTACATGGTGTTTGAGAGACGGATGACCGAGACACGGTCTTTCAGAAGCATTAACTCTAACCCCGGGTAGACAGTACCAACCTACATCCCTCTACATCTGCTAGCCTACCACTGGAAGAGGTCATGCAACTTACTCAACTATGCTAGAGCCCATAATAGCTTGTGGCTGCACACGGAAGTTTCTAGCATGAAATATCTCAGTTCCCTTTGAGCCTGGGTGGCGGAACTTAGGATTATCACATGGGTACCCCGGGATATCCTAGGAGAACACTGGATTCTCCAGGTGCCCAACAAGCAATCCACCCAGATGTGTATTAAAGTTGCCACCTTAAGTTGAACCATTAATTAACAATCTCACATCTGTCATGGATTCACTCACCCAAACCACGTCTACGAGCATAGCATAGGAATATAAGCAATACGTAGAAGTAACTCCCAAGGGTTTGATAATAACAGGGCAATAGGTTCTACCTCATCAACTACTTCCCAATACCCACAAGTTAATCACATCCTAATCATGCAGTGTTTGAGGATTGGAGCTAATGCATAAAAACTGGGTATGAAAAGAGTATGATCAATGTTTTACTTGCCTTGCTCATGATCCGCAAAACCTAGAGACTCGTAGTAGCACGCTTCGCACTCCGGGAATTCTATCGCAAACAAACAATTGCATACATAAGCAATCAAGCAAAGATGCACGGGTAAAACTCAAATAAGAAGATCTAACCAGAAAGTTCAACTTAAGAACTCCAGTTTGCAAAAAGAATCAAATCAAACGGAGCAACGAGACTCAAACTGCGAAAGAAACAAGATTCGTTTACTAATCTGGACTAAAGTCAAATTTTACAGTACCAAAATCTTGTTCAAGTTGGTTAAACATAAAGAGGGCTTCGAGAAGAAGATCTAGGCGCTTGAATCACCTGATTCCGACAAACGAGCGAAAAGTTAAACTAAAACGAAAATCGGATCAGAAACCGCGATCGAGGATTATCGCGAAAAATCCGAGAAAAAGAAAAACTGTCGAACAGGCTAACGAACGAACATTCGCTGTCTGTGGGTAACGGGTGAAAACCGTTCATTAAAACGAACGAACGAACAGGCGTTCGCTAAATAAATAAACCGACGGGAAAAACCGATCTAAAAGAATAAACCGGAATTTTTTAAAAAATCGGATCTAGATCTAGGGTTTACCGAAATAAACCGACGTGAGAAAAAAAAGGCGGCGGTTCCGGCGAAGTCCGTGGCGGCGGCATCGGCTGGCGCGGCGGCGGCGCGGGGCGGCGGTGGTGGTGTGGGGGTCGAGGCGGGGGTCGGCTCGGCCTTTAAAGGGCCGGGCGAGGCGGCTGCTGGGGCAAGCGGCCGGGGGAGGAGGAGTCCTCCCTGGACACGGCGGCGGCGGCGTGCGCCGGCCGGACTCCGGTCAGAGTCGGTCGGGGCGAGGGGTGGGCTGGCGCGGCTGGCCAACTGGACCTCGGCCCAGTTCGGTCCGGCGGAAAAACTTAATAAAAATCCGCGCAAAAAACACCGTAAATAAATACTAAACAGACGCCAAAAATCCCAAAATACATTTCCCCCGTCCTCTAAAAATCTACCGGACAAGGTGAACATTTATTTGGGCCTAAAACGCAATTTTGAAAAATGCAAATTTTTCCTATGCAAATAAAATAGCAATAAAATCCGAATAAAATCAAATATTTGATTTTAATTTTTTTCCTCCAATATTTCATTTATTTTTGGGGAAGTTATATTATCCCCTCTCATATATTTTTTTATGTGAAATATTTTCGGAGAGAAAAATAATAAAACAAATTGATCCTCGTTTCGATATTTGATAAAATTCAAATATGAAAACAGTGAAATCCCCAACTCTCTCCGAAGGTCCTTGAGTTGCTTAGAATTTCGAGGATCGTGAAACGAATATGCAATAAAATATGATATGCATGAATGATGTATGTGTAACATTCCAAATTGAAAATTTGGGATGTTACAAACCTACCCCCTTAAGATGAATTTCGCCCTCGAGATTCGGGTTGGCTAGAAAATAGGTGTGGGTGGTCCTTGCGAAGATCATCCTCTCATTCCCAGGTGGCTTCATCCTCAGTATGGTGGCTCCACTGAACTTTGCAAAACTTGATAACCTTGCTGCGGGTGACTCGGCTGGCAAATTCAAGAATCCTGACTGGCTTCTCCTCATAGGTCAGATCACTGTCCAACTGAATCGCTTCCAAGGGCACTGTATCTCTTAGTGGTATATCGGCCATCTCAGCATGACACTTCTTCAACTGTGAAACATGAAAAACATCATGAACTCCTAACAGTCCTTCAGGTAACTCCAACTTGTAGGCAACCTCTCCCATACGTTCCAAAATTCGGTACGGCCCTACAAATCTCGGGGCTAACTTTCCCTTGACTCCAAAACGTTTCATTCCTCGCAGAGGTGACACTCGCAGATATGCTCTGTCTCCAATTTCATAGGTTACTTCCTTGGGTTTCGAATCTGCATAACTCTTCTGCCTAGACTGAGCTACCTTAAGTCTATCTCGAATCAACTTAACCTTCTCTTCAGACTCCTTGATCAAATCTGGTCCAAATAACTGTCGGTCTCCAACTTAATCCCACATCAACGGTGTTCTGCACCTTCGTCCATACAGGGCTTCAAACGGTGCCATCTTCAAACTGGCTTGATAGCTATTGTTGTATGAGAACTCCACGTAGGGCAAATTGTCATCCCAACTAGATCCATAATCTAGTGCACAAGCTCTCAACATATCCTCCAGAATCTGGTTGACTCTCTCGGCTGTCCATCTGTCTGTGGATGGAATGCTGTACTGAACTCTAGCCTGGTACCCAGAGTCTGGAGCAGCTGATGCCAAAACTTTGAGGTAAACTGTGTTCCTCTATCTGATATGATGGTCCTTGGAACTCCATGCAGACATACGATCCTGGTCATGTATATCTTTGCCAACTTCGCACTTGTATAGGTGGTTTTCACTGGGATAAAATGAGCCACTTTGGTCAACCGATCAACTACTACCCATATATCATCATATCCTGAATTGGTCCTGGGTAATCCGGTGATGAAATCCATGCCAAGCTTATCCCACTTCCATTCGGGTATCTGCATAGGCTGTAGCAATCCTGCTGGCTTTTGACGTTCCGCCTTCACTCTCTGACATACATCACATACGGCTACATACTCGGCAATATCCTTCTTCATACCAGTCCACCAGCAACGTTCCTTCAAATCCAAATACATCTTGGTGTTTCCGGGGTGTATCGAGTATGGTGAGTCATGAGCCTCCTGAAGTATTAACTTCCTGATCTCTGTGTTATTGGGCACATAAACACGGTCCTCAAACCATAAGGTGTCGTGCTCATCCTCACGAAAACCTTTGGCCTTTCCTTTGCTCATTATCTCTTTTATCTCGGCAATCTCTTTGTCATCCTTCTGAGCTTCTCGAATCTTTCCTAACAATGTAGACTGAACTTCCATTGTTGCAACAAAACCTCAGGGAACAATCTCCAATCGAAGTTCCCTGAGATCCTCTGCTAACTCCTTTGGCAATCATGTGCTTACGAGGGTGTTAGCATAACTCTTGCGGCTCAAAGCGTCAGCTATGTCATTGGCCTTGCCTGGATGATAGTGAAGCTTCATGTCATAATCCTTTATAAGCTCCAACCATCTCCTCTGCCTAAGGTTCAGCTCCTTCTGTGTGAAAATGTACTTCAAACTCTTATGATCAGTGTACACATCACAACGGTTTCCAATAAGGTAATGTGTCCAAGTCTTGAGCGCATGCACTACAGCTGCTAACTCCAAATCATGCATGGCATAATTCAATTCATGCGGTTTTAGCTGTCGTGAGGCATACGAAACAACTCTTCCGTCCTGCATAAGCACACTTCCAAGTCCTAAGCGAGAGGCATCGCAATACACTTGGAAATCCTTGCGTATATCCGGCAGAATCAGCACTGGGGCTATAGTCAGACATTTCTTTAACTCCTGAAAACTCACCTCACATTCTTCCGTCCATTTAAATTTGGTATCCTTCTTCAATAACTCCGTCATTGGCTTCGCAATCTTGGAAAAATTCTCAATGAATCTCCGATAGTATCCTGCGAGTCCAAGAAAACTGCGGATCTCGCTAACTGAAGTGGGTGCCAACCATTCAGTGACTGACTGAACCTTGGTGGGGTCTACTACTATACCTTCTCCTGATATAACATGTCCAAGGATTCCAACTTCCTTCAACCAAAACTCACATTTGCTGAACTTGGCATACAACTGATGTTCCCTGAGTTTCTCGAGAACTAAACGCAAATGCTCCTTGTGCTCCTCTTCATTCTTTGAGTATACCATTATATCATCAATGAACACCACAAAAAATTTATCCAAATATTCCATGAACACCTTGTTCATCATGCTCATGAAATAGGCATGGGCGTTAGTCAGTCCAAATGACATGACCGTATACTCATATAACCCGTACTTTGTGGTAAATGCGGTTTTAGGTTTATCCTTCTCCTGGATCTTCAGCTGGTGATATCCTGATCGCAGTTCGATCTTCGAAAACACCTTAGCTCCTTGCAGCTGGCCAAACAAATCATTGATCATCGGCAGTGGGTATTTGTTCTTGATCGTCACCTCATTCAACGCCCGATAATCAACAACCATCCTCAATGTTCCATCCTTCTTCTCAACCAAGAGCACCGGGGCTCCCCACGGTGATGAACTTCGTCGGATGTAACCTTTCTCCAATAACAACTTGATCTGCTTCTTAATATCCTCCAGATCATTTGCGGGCATCCGGTATGGTCTCTTCGATATAGGCCCGATGCCTGGCAACAGTTCTATCAAAAACTTGATGTCCCAATCTGGCGGCATGCCTGGTAATTCCTTTGGAAATACATGCGGGTAATCCTTTACGACAGGCACTTCCTCTTGAACAACTCGTGAGAGGGAATTTATTTGGGTTCTCCTTGTCGCTTGCCTGGATACATACTTGATCCTTTTTCCCTCCGGGGTGGTGAGATAAATCGACTTACTAACACAGTCAATGCTTCCTCCATACTTTGACATCCAGTCCATGCCTAATATCACATCCAATCGTTGTGACTCCAAAATGATTAGGTCGGATGGGAAAACATGGCTACCAATGGTTAAGGGTATCCGATCGCACCATCGGCTAGCCACTCTGCTCCAGGGGAACATACTAACAGATGGGTCCTAAGGGCTTGGGTTGGTAGTTTAAACTTATCCACGAATCCGCTTGATATGTATGAATGTGATGCACCAGTATCAAAAAGAACAAGGGCGGTAAAAGACTTAACCAAAAACTTACCGATAACTGCGTCTGGCTGCCCTTCAACCTCCTCCACGTTAACGTGGTTCACTTGACCTTTGTTGAATGGATTGGGCTTCTTCCCACCACTCCCATTACCGTTTCCATTCTTCGCTTCAGGGCACTCCGTGGCATAGTGTCCAGTCTTCCCGCACTTGAAGCAAGTAATGTGACTTAGGTCTCTCTTGGCGGGTGTGGCTGGATTGGAGCGGTTCTGATTGTTGCTTGTTACGTTCCCAGTCCCATTCTTGGAACCATTGTGGTTATGCGAACTTCCTCCGTTGTGGTTATGACCTCCATGGTTATGAACAAGTCCTCCCGAGTTCGGGGTTAGACGAGGCTTCTGCTGAGCTTCAGAATTGTATCTTCCTTGCCCATACTTCCTCTTACGGTTCTCGATCTGCTGCTGCTTCCCTTCAATCATAAGAGCCTTATCTACCACTCCTGGTAGTTGTTGAATGTTGCCACCATCAACTGCATGCTCATCTCATCGTTCAGCCCTTCCATAAACTTCTCCTGCTTCGCGGCATCTGTGGCCACATCGTCAGGGGCATAGCGAGATAACTTGCTAAACTCGTCCACGTACTGAGCTACAGTACGGTTCCCCTGGCGTAAGTTGTGAAACTCACGCTTCTTCATGCTCATAGCTCTAGTTGAGACATGGGCTGTGCGGAAAGCTTGTTGAAAGTGATCCCAAGTGACGTTGGCTATGGGGAAAGTGGTCGTATAATTCTCCCACCATGAGGCTGCTGGTCCATCCAATTGATGTGCGGCAAAGCGCACCTTCTCAGCATCTATGCAACCTGCGGTGGTCAACTCCCTTCTAATACGCATAGCCAATCATCAGCAACTATAGGCTCGGTGCTACAGGAAAACACCGGCGACAGCAACCTCAGAAAGCAAGCTAAGTTGTCAACTGGAGGCGGGTTGTTGTTGTTGCCTTGGTTCTGGACTAATATCTGCATCAAGGCATTCTGCTGCTGGGTCAACTGGGTGATCTCTGATGGGAAGACAAATCCGATGTCACGTCTCGGAGGCATCTGATGGGTTTAGAGGGGAGAGATTAGAATAGAAAAGGGGTCTAGTGAGAAAGCACTACCCATATGCACATGAGACAAACACTATCATATCACTCAATAAATCAAGCAAGGGCATACAAACGGTCTAGAACTATCATTAAAAGTGCTCAAACTACTACTATATACATGGGGGAAATACTACTAATCATTTGGTGGTCATCTAGAAATTTTGATCGGTGGACGACTCCATGATGTCTGCTCCAGCTTCGTCTTCAAATTCATCTTCACTGGGGTCGGAGTCGGTGTCGTCGATGATAATGTAGTTCTCCGGGCAAGTGGAATCGTCGTCCTCTCATCCTGGCGTAGGGTCTCCCGTGAATACTCCGATCTTCTTTATCAGGTCGTCATTCTTCTCCAATAGTGTTGCAATTTCCTCCTCATATCCATCGCGTGTAGACTTGAGTTCTTCTTCCAGCTCGGTGATCCTTGTCTTCGCCTTCTTCAAATCTATCATGTCCGCGCACATCTGATTCTCCTGGCGTCGAATGTGCTGGTTTAACTCCTGGATGAAAGCTGCAATGGATCTGTCCTTCTTGGTGCTGATCATCTTCCATTGCTCATCTCGGCGCCCACATATCTGTAGATAGTGTCCTTGATATCCTTGCTGTAGACTTCTCCAATACATCCCATGGCAATGTGGGCTGCCATGCTCTTGCCTAGACTCCAGGTTGGTGCATCAAAGGAAAACTCTATGGGCTCACTGATTGGCGCGAACGTCCTTCCTGGAACTTGAAGTCGAATCATCCAGCGCTCCTCTTCTGTAAAGTGGGGTTGTAGGTCCCGGTGAAGCTTGGTATTCCGATGTTCAGGTACCTAGTGACTTCCTTCAAGTGTCGTCCAAAGGGTGTGTCTTCACCCGGTTGTGCAAACTTGTTTCTCGAATCCGCCATCCTAAGAGTAGAAAAGGGAGAGGAGTCAGAAATGAGTAGAGAAGAGTGACCTATGGCTTATCTTAGTGGTCGTGTCCTACACTCAACGTGTGCTCTGATACCATCTTGTAGCGACCTGACCTCAAATGGTCAAGTCTCTGTGCTTCTGGGTCATCCCTGGATCGGTAATGCTGACGCACACAGTACTCGAAGGATTTATAACAGAGTAGCAATCACACACTTATTACATCGAATGTCTCAAAAGAGAACTTATTATAATAAATATGGCATAAGGCCATCTAATACGATAACAGCGAAAGGCTTGGAACATAAAGTGAGTCCATCAACTCCAACGGCATAGCTGAGCTGCACGGCAACGACCTAACGAACCTTACTCCTCGTCTGAAAAGTCTGCAACATAATACGTTGCAGCCCGAGAACGGGTCAGCACATGGAATATGCTAGCAATATAACATAGTAGAGCAAGAACAGAATAATGCTATCACTACATGCATATTGAGCTGGTGGAAAGGCTCTATGGTTATAGTTTTGCGAAAAGCCAATTTTTTCCTACAACAAAGGAATAGATTTTATTTAACTATCATGGTAGTTGAAACATCATTGATAAGGTTCCTCCAACTCAATCCCAATTAAAAAGTAATTATCAACCCAACAATATTAAATTAGACTGATGAGATACATATGATAATCCAAGTACTAGATACTCAAGATGTCCATAACCGGGGACACGGCTAACCATGATTAGATTGTACACTCTATAGAGGTTTGCGCACTTTTCCCCACAAGACTCGATCGCCTCCGTTGGATTTCTCGCACTACATGGTGTTTGAGAGACGGATGACCGAGACACAGTCTTTCAGAAGCATTAACTCTAACCCCGGGTAGACAGTACCAACCTACATCCATCTACATCTGCTAGCCTACCACTGGAAGAGGTCATGCAACTTACTCAACTATGCTAGAGCCCATAATAGCTTGTGGCTGCACACGGAAGTTTCTAGCATGAAATATCTCTGTTCCCTTTGAGCCTGGGTGGCGAACCTTAGGATTATCACACGGGTACCCCGGGATATCCTAGGACAACACTGGATTCTCCAGGTGCCCGACAAGCAATCCACCCAGATGTGTATTAAAGTTGCCACCTTAAGTTGAACCATTAATTAACAATGTCACATCTGTCATGGATTCACTCACCCAAACCACGTCTACGAGCATAGCATAGGAATATAAGCAATACGTAGAAGTAACTCCCAAGGGTTTGATAATAACAGGGCAATAGGTTCTACCTCATCAACTACTTCCCAATACCCACAAGTTAATCACATCCTAATCATGCAGTGTTTGAGGATTGGAGCTAATGCATAAAAACTGGGTACGAAAAGAGTATGATCAATGTGTTACTTGCCTTGCTGATGATCCGCAAAACCTAGAGACTCGTAGTAGCACGCTTCGCACTCCGGGAATTCTATCGCAAACAAACAATAGCATACATAATCAATCAAGCAAAGTTGCACGGGTAAAACTCAAATAAGAAGATCTAACCAGAAAGTTCAACTTAAGAAGTCCGGTTTGCAAAAAGAATCAAATCAAACGGAGCAACGAAACTCAAACTGCGAAAGAAACAAGATTCGTTTCCTAATCTGGACTAAAGTCAAATTTTATAGTACCAAAATCTTGTTCAAGTTGGTTAAACAGAAAGAGGGCTTCGAGACAAAGATCTAGGCACTTGAATCGCCTGATTCCGACAAAAAAGAAAAGTTAAACTAAAACAAAAATCAGATCAGAAATC
The DNA here is from genome assembly GCF_018294505.1 of Triticum aestivum. Taxonomy (NCBI): domain Eukaryota; kingdom Viridiplantae; phylum Streptophyta; class Magnoliopsida; order Poales; family Poaceae; genus Triticum; species Triticum aestivum. Next base: position 372,086,342 of record NC_057802.1, read on the forward strand.
GCGATCGAGAATTATCGTGAAAAATCCGAGAAAAAGAAAAACTGACGAACAGGCTAACGAACAAACGTTCGCTGTCTACGGGTAACGAGTGAAAACCGTTCGTTAAAACGAACGAACGAACAGGCGTTCGATAAATAAATAAACCGACGGGAAAAACCGATCTAAAAGAATAAACCAGAATTTTAAAAAAACCGGATCTAGATCTAGGGTTTACCGAAATAAACCGACGAGAGAAAAAAACGGCGGCGGCTCCGGCGAAGTCGACGGCGGCGGCGTCGGCTGGCGCGGCGGCGGCGGGGCTGGCGGCGGTGGTGGTGTGGGGGTCGAGGGTGGGGTCGGCTCGGCCTTTAAAGGGCCGGGCGAGGCGGCGTCTTGGGCAAGGGGCCGGGGGAGGAGGAGTCCTCCCCGGACACAGCGGCGGCGGAGTGCGCCGGCCAGACTCCGGTCGGAGTCGGTCGGGGCGAGGGGTGGGCTGGAGCGGCTTGTGTCGGTGTCAAAACCGGCGGATCTTGGGTAGGGGGTCCCGAACGGTGCGTCTAAGGCGGATGGTAACAGGAGGCAGGGGACACAATGTTTACCCAGGTTCGGGCCCTCTCGATGGAGGTAAAACTCTACTTCCTCCTTGATTGATCTTGATGATATGAGTATTACAAGAGTTGATCTACCACAAGATCGTGGAGGCTAAACCCTAGAAGCTAGCCTATGGTATGATTGTTGTTGTCCTCTGGACTAAACCCTCCGGTTTATATAGACACCGGAAGTGGCTAGGGTTACACAGAGTCGGTTACAAGGGAGGAGATCTACATATCTGTATTGCCAAGCTTGCCTTCCATGCCAAGGAAAGTCCCATCCGGACACGGGACGAAGTCTTCAATCTTGTATCTTCATAGTTCAACAGTCCGGCCAAAGGATATAGTCCGGCTGTCCGAGGACCCCCTAATCCAGGACTCCCTCAATAGCCCCTGAACCAGGCTTCAATGACGATGAGTCCAGCGCACAGATTGTCTTCGGCATTGCAAGGCGGGTTCCTCCACTGAATACTCCATAGAAGATTTTGAACACAAGGATAGTGTCCGGCTCTGCAAAAAAAATTCCACATACCACCGTAGAGAGAATAATATTCCCACAAATCTAATCTGCTGACGCATTTTGTAGCATGACATCACACCACGGCCTGGTCATTATTCGAACCGTTTTTCACAACCAGCCACAGCACGTATTGCGAGGTGGTTTCCTTGGCACGTCTTGTCGAAGCAGAGATCGTGTCCCCTTATCACAGGATTCTCATCAATACGGGTGTGGGTAACCCAGCCGCGCCATCAATTACGGTGCTTGGGGAATAAGAGGCTTTACCAGGCAAGTGGGGAGGCGCAGAATCCCTGCTGCCTTTATAAGGGGATAAGGACTCCCTTTCGCACCCACGCTTTCTACTTCCCGATTCATTCCCTTCTGCTCAAGCTCCAGCGCCCAAGCGTTCATCTTCTCTGCCCACAAAACGTCTTCCGAAGATGTCCGGATCCGGAGTAGGAGGCAAATGGATGGCCTCTACCGTCCGAGAGAAGGATATCAAAAAGCTTCGGGAGGCCGGGTACCTGGCCAAGAAAATCAGCCACCGTCTCCCGACGGCGGGACAGATCATCCCTACTCCGGAACCCCACGAGAGGGTTGTATTCCTCCCTCACTTTGTCCGCGGGCGGGATCGATCTTCACGATCCGTCCCCTAATTCCTTCCTCAACATCTCGACATTCATTGTCGTGTGCGAGGCTTTTCTCCGCATTTCGCCGCACTTCGGTTTATGGCTGAAGATTTTTAATGTGAAGCCCAAGGTGGTGGGCGGCGAGCATGCCGAGTGCGGGGGCGCTATGGTGAGCAAGAAGCCCAACGTCACATGGCCAACATGCACCTTTAACGATTCCGTCAAGGAGTGGCACAGCCGTGGTTTTACATCACTGAGCCGCGCGGCACGGAATGGACCGCTACTCCCGAGTTTCGATCCGGTGCCCCTCTGCGGCTTACATCCTGGGTCAAGAAGGGCCCGAGCTGGTCTTCGTCCGACGAATTGTTGGTGCTCTAGACGCGCGTTAAAGATATAGGAGACAAGAACATTGAACGAACTTGTCAATGTAGTCCAGGTGATGTTAGTTCGCCAGATCCTGCCTTGTCAACACCGGACTTGCAATCTATGGGAATTCGATCCGACCAAGCACCAGACCCTGCGAGAGCTTTTCGGCTCCTCACACAAGGACATCTGGAAGGTGCTCTTCAAGTCCAGCAAATCATGCCGGACTCCGCCGAAGACCGCGGGTACCAACTGTCCCGCCCTGCAAGTTCGGTAAGTCATGATACTTTTTATCCGCATAACCCAAGGGAAGCGCTTAATGTGTTTTCTACAACTCTCCTAGGGCTGGACGAAGAAGGTGGAGCAGATACATTGTCCGGCCACGCTGCCCGAAGAACCGGCCGTCCCACTTCTGACAAAGATGCTGGTCCCGGCGCCTTACAAGGTGCTGAAGAAGACGGCCGAGAAGGAGGCAAAAAAGACCCCGGGCGGCCTTGGTCGCCGCGGCACTTCGGACACAATATCCGAAGGCTCTAATGCCTGTTCCACCTCCTTAGAGGACGAGGAGGAGGAGGAAGATGAATCCCCAGCGGGGGGAAGAAAGAAGAGGACGGCCTCCGCACACTTGGAGGCCGAGTCGCCTAAAAGGGGAAAAGCTCCCCTTCCGGAGGAGTCCACTGCCGCCGCCGACAGCGGCCCGGCATGCGATCCCAGGGCCCAGCCCCTGGTGAATTCGTGAGTATATTGAATCCGAGTACGTTTATGCATCCAGACTCATCATGGCATAATATTTTAACCTGAGCCATATTTTTGTAGTCCGGCGAGGTCCCGTACCAAACAATCCTCATCAGAGGATTCGCTGAGCTCGGATGCTATGGAGAGCGGGACGCCCCCGAAGGCCCCTTCATCCAAATAGGTGAATAACACCGAGGCTTCGTCCTAGAGGGATCCCAACCAAGGAGGAGAGGAAAAGACCGTGAAGGCAGCGCATGGAGGTCAAACTTCGGGGGCTGGACACATGGGGGAGAACATTCCCATGGGAGCTGACGGCGGGGGCCATATTGAATTCGGCACCGAGCCGGATGCAATTTCGGAGACCAATACGGCTCCAGAATCAAGCAGGCAGCCTTTCTCAGCTCGAGGGAGCATGCCTGTTCCACCGGCAACCTCTGTCCATCCAGAGGTGTCGGATGCTTTGTTGGTGGCGCTGAAGAGCGCCTCCATCGTTGATGAACACCGTGCCCTTATGGGTGCGGTGATTGAGAAGATTCAGTCAACTGAGAGTGGACTGAACAAAGCCTGTATCAGCCTTATAAGAGGCTTTGAGGTATGTTTTATGAGTTGTCGAAGAGTGTCATAGTATAGATAGTAGCCCCTGATACACTGTTTGGTGAAAGAAAGAACCGGGCAGGGGATCGAGTTGATGATCTTAGGAAGACTCATTGAATGATATTGATTTCTCTTCTGTTACAAGCAGGCGTCTGTAGCGGCTGCTGCCTCTCGTACTACGGAGATCTCCGGACTGAATCAAAGTCTGGAGCGGGCCGTAGAAGAACTTGGCCAATTGAGAACGCAGTTGAGAGATAAACAAGGTATGCACCAGCTTTGCTCGCGTTTATTGCGAAATAAATTTTCAGTATGAAATAAGCTGCATAATTTGTGCCAGGGATTGTGACCGAAGTCGAGGCCCTTAAAGGGGCCGTTGCCGAGGCCGAGAAAAAGGCAGCCACAGAGCGGACTCTTCGTGAGGAACACGAGGCCAGAGTTATTAAAGCTAAGCAGGAGCTGCAAGAGGCCGTAAGGAAATGCGAGACCTTGGAGCAGAGTTTGACGGAGAAAGAATCCGAACTCACCGAGGCGCATCAGGCCACGAGCGATGCCCGGGGGGAAACCCAAAGCGCCCTGCAAGGGATCCAAGAGGCGAGGAAGATCGCAGCGGGTAAGGCTTTTTCCATTAAAAGCAAGTATTTGAGGAGAAACTTATGTTTCTAATTTTGAATTCGGATTTCTCAGGGGTATTTGCCGAGCTGCCTCGCAGCATATCAGATGCCGCCCAATTCTACCGAGCCAAAGAAAGGAACACCGCCGATAAGCTCTTCTGGTCGCAGTATTTGGCGCCGAATTATCCGGTGCCCTTTGCCGATCAACTGAAACAACTGATCGAACTGCATAAGGCGGCGGAACTAGCCATGAAAGATCTGGTTATCCGGCTATGGCTTGCCGAGCCAATTCCAAGCAGCTACTTCGGGCTCGTGAAGCGGCTTTTAAGTGCTTGCCCTCGACTTGACGTCATCAAGCGGTTGGTCTGTATAGAAGGTGCGCGAATGGCCTTCGCCCGCGCAAAGGTGCGCGAATGTTGTTCTTTGTAATGTTTGAACAAGGTCATTTATTTGTCGCCTGTTATATAAAAGTTTATCCTCCTGTGTGGCCGTTTTATATGTTAAACCTGAGAGTTGGCCAGTCGTCGGCTTCTGCCCCCACGTAAGAAGTACGGGGGTGTTTGGGATAAACCTGAGCACTCTTTATCCCAGTTTTGGGTCCTTCAAAGGAGGTGCTCAGCACAACGAACCAGGCAATCGGACTATGGGGCTTTATCACTCTCACTTAGCCATAGGAGCTTTAGTATGGTAGGCGCAGCCCCTGGTGTTCGGAAGACCGTACTAGGGGCTCTATAAGCACCTGATCGGAGAAAAAACCGATCCATCGCATGCTGCATTGGTTATGGCATTATGCGGGAGAAATCCTTAAAGATTTTGTGACATCTCGAATAGCTGACCAGCTCGCGTCGTATCATGACAGTCAGTTTTCGGACAAGGCCGACTCCTCGCCCGAAGCGGAAGAAGTCTTTAAGGACTTGAGACCTCTCGAACAGCGACCAGCTCTCGCCTCATCATGACAGTCAGTTTTCGGCTTTCTCTACTGAGGTGCTCGTCCGGAAGAACCGGGACACAATCGCAGTAGTTCTCCCAGTGCTACCTTAGCCCATATAGCGGAACGTAAGGTACCAAAACATGGGAGGCAGGCAAACCCAACTATTGACCCAAGACATGATTCGGAGCTAATGCATATAATGCTATAGGTTCAGGGGTGCCGAACTTCCATGAAGGTGTTCAGACTTTATTGCCGTGTTATGGGTAAAACGAAGCCCCTGGCATATTTTAAGGCATATCGCTATGTACGGATGCCACTTGAAAAAATGATTTCAATAAGAAATAACAGCAGGTAAACGTCATATAAATCCACATGTTGTATTTGAATAGTACGTCTATGCGTATGGGTACAAGTAATGTGATAAAAAAGGAATATGATTGCGGAACCTCCTGAGACCAGGGGGAAGAGGCTGAATGCGGATCCATAATACAGCCGGATGGTCACTGCGGGGAATGTCTAAGGATTCCCTTACGCGTTCAAGCTGCCTCCGTGTAGCCCGTCCTGGTCGGCGCAATGGTGAACCTGCGAAGGAAATGTAAGAAATATTTACGTGCCGGAGGGCGGTTGAGCCGCTGAGTTCGGCCTGTCCTGGCCTTCGCTGGAGTGTTTAGTTGAGCTCTAGACAAGCCGGGCTATCCTTCCGCGAAGTAGTTCGGAGTCCCTTGATGGTGTCCGGGAGCCTGGTCGTCGACTCGTGGTTCGGCTGCGAGGTGCTGCTCATTGTTTCTGCTGGTAAGGCAGTGGTGTATTTGTTGGTGCCGAGGGAAGGTTCGGCCTCGCCATTAACCGTGATGACCCTGCGTGGACCGGGCATCTTGAGCCTACGGTAGGCAATGTGGCACCGCGTTGAATCGAGCGAACGCGGTTCGTCCTAGCAGTGCTTGATAATCACCGCGGAAAGGGACGATTTCGAAGATTAACTCTTCGATACGGTAATTTTCTGGTGATCCGAAGACTACCTCAAGGGCAATGGAGCCTGTACAGCTAACCTCCACACCTGGTATAATGCCTCTGAAAGTGGATTTAGTGGGTTCGATCGCCGAATGATCGATGCCCATCTTGCGCACTGTGTCTTGGTAAAGCAGATTTAGACTGCTACCTCCGTCAATAAGGACTCGAGTGGGGTGGAACCCGTCTATTATTGGGTCGAGGACTAGTGCGGCTGGATTGCCCTGATTGGCGTTAGCCGGACGATCCGTGCGGTTGAAGGTGACCGGCCCTAGTTTATATTGTGGGATGACTAGTTTCGTTGAGTCGCCATCCCTAAGGGTGCATATCTGGTCCGAGTTGGTAAGTTGGGTGGTATTTACCACATTCACAGATTGAATATGCGGGGAAATTTTCTTTTGCCCTCCTGTGTTCGGTGATCTGGGCTCTTCATCGCTATCATCGCTTTGAGACGCCCCTTCATCTTTGGCGCCTGCCCTGCCGGCTTGTTTGAAGACCCAGCATTCTCTGTTGGTATGGGTGGCTGGCGTTTCTGGGGTGCCATGAATTTGGCATTGGCGATCGAGTATGCGGTCCAGACTGGATGGACCCGGATTTTTATTTTTGGGTGGCCCTTTCCGCTGACCGGACTTTGAGCTCCTGAACCCGGCATTAACTGCCGTATTTTCGGCGTTTTCACCATATTTGCGGCGCTTGTGTTTGTTGCGTCGTGGTTTGCCGTTGCTATCCCTGGCTTCTGATATGCCAGGCTTGCTTGCTGTATTCGTACTACCACTACTAGGAAAATGCCTACTAATGGCGCACCTAATTTGGCCATTAATGGCGCATTAGTGGTGCGCCATTAGTACCACGCCATTAGTATATTTTACTAATGGCGCACCACTGGTGCGCCATTAGTATCTGGTATACTAATGGCGCACCCCAGATGCGCCATTAGTATATACAACAGTACGCCATTAGTATGCCTCACAGGGGGCCATCTATACCCAGGTGCTTTGGCATACTAATGGCGCACAACAACAGGATGCGCCATTAGTAACTTCGGCATACTAATGGCGCACTGTTTAGTGATGCGCCATTAGTATCCTTTGGCATACTAATGGCGCACTATGATGTGATGCGCCATTAGTATGAATATTAGGTTTTTTTATTTTTTTATTTTCTGTTTTTTGCACAGGTTACAAAATGTATAATTGGACAAAATATAGACAGCACACATAAACAATAGATTCATCGAATACAATAGAAGATTAGTCTCTGAATACAATTCATCATTTTAGTCTCCGAATACAATTCATCATATTAGTCTCCGAATTGAAAAGACCGAACAAAGATAGAACATTATATTACAAGTCTCGAGACCGCGAGTTTGTCTTCACATTACAAGTCGATATCGATCATCTAAACTACCATCACATAGAATAGAGCTGCGGTCATCACGATGAGCATCATCACGATGAAACTCGTCTTCATCCGGTTCCTCCAACGCTCCCTCCCCTCTCCCGCTAGATAGCGGGCGTATCTAGATTCGGCCTCGGCCCTAGTGGCGTACCCTTTGTAACTGTTACCGCTGAATCGGTGAACCTGTCTCCGACACTCCTCCCAGTCGTCGTAGACTCCGGGAACCTTACCCTTGTACACGACATACCACGGCATCGCTATGCAGTAGCCAAACGAAACGTTAGTACCAATTCACAGACAATACATAAGCAATATATAAGTATGCAACAGAACGATCGGAAGAGAAAAGCAAGACATTAGTAGCATCGATTACATCTAAGTTGAACGACTCTCGAAACCAAAGAGACATACTACAAGTTCATTAAAGTTTAATTACAACATGAGCCAATCGATGTTTCAGAACTAGACACAGCATCACTACTTTCGACTCGACTCAAGGGACCGGAGCGTGGATGAAGCCGCCGTCTATCGTGGGAGTCATGAAACAACGGGCGTTGTCAGCCTGCATTTGTAGGATTGTGTCGATGTCACTGTTGGACGGTTGATTTCTGAGGTAGAACTGCCCCGAGGTACGAAGGACATCTTGATGGATGATTTCCGCAAACTCCGACTGGATGCGAAAGAATTCTTGTCTGATGTCCGCGTCCTGGATTGCCGACACGCTCGCGGCCCAATCTTTGAGTCTACTCGGTAGCAGAAGTTGATGATGGTCCCGTACGATCGCCCGCATGTGATGGATGGCGTAGTAGGCACCCTTCTGACCGCCAGGCGGCTGCTTGACGCAGCAGAACGTCGTATTGTGGGAGAACACGTGCTTGCCATACTTACGAATAGGCCTGGTGAAGGTGCCTCCAGATTTGACGTAGCCGGGGAGAACATCATCAAGAACCTTCTTGACATTTGTGTAGTCTACGTTCGACTGGCGGTCCGGGTCGAAATACGTGGCCATGGAATATTTGGGGCTTAGGAGGATGAGCGTGCAATGTGTGTCACTGCAGAAAACACGGAATGTTAAAAGAAAAACGATCGAAATCTAAGAATTCATATGTTACGGGGCGGTTGAGGGGAGGACTTACTCGGGAAAGTAAGGCACGAGGAAGTTATCCTTATCTTGGTTTGCCAGAATGACGCCTTCAAGGTAAGAACTCGCGACTTGCCGGTCCCCAGCGCTGCCCAAGATCTTGGCACGCATGTAGAAGGGGTTGACTATCACGATGTCCGGGGTCTTGTCGCGAATGATCCGCATCTCCATACTCAGCGAAAATAGCCGAACGAAGGTGTAGTGCAGCGGATGAAGGTTCAACATAGCGTGGATGTCATCAAACCGCAGGACGATCGTACCCCCGATGGAGTTATCCACAAAGCCCTTGCCCTCTGGCACCTTGGCCGCGAAAACCGGATATGCCACATCCTTCTCTCCGAGACGCCGCTTCTCCAAAGAAAGAACACTGTCATGCAGACTCCGCATAGCACCGGTTGCAGCATCGAGCATATTTCTCGGTAGCATCGGCCTACCCGCCACATGCACCCTCCTCGAGATATCCTCAGTTGAAGGTGGCCCGTCCTGAGCACGGATCGTACTCGGTGCCGGCTGGCCCGCACCCTTGTTAGTCTTTCTTTTGCGTGCCTTCTTCTTCTCCTGTAATGGGACCGAGTTCTGCTCACAGACCGCCTTCTTGAGTGTGTTGGGGCTGATCATATTTCGCACCTCGCCTATCTGAGGCTCGGTGAAGTCGGCAGCTGGAGGCGTCTCCTGAGAGCTGAACTGCAGACGACGCCTGTTGCAACTTGGCTTCTCCGCGGTACCAGCTAGATCGCACACGTCTTTTGTTGGGTTGGGTTCTTGAGAAGGAGGCCCCATGAAGTCGCCACCATACCCATGATCGGCAAAGTACTGATCGACGTTGGCAAATGTATCGTCGTCGTCGTCGTTCTGATCCTGTGCCATATGCATGTTTGGATCCAGTGGCATAGAGATGTCCGGCACCGTTGCGGCGGTCTTGCCATGGGGCCGACTTGGCGCCGGCACGACTGGCGGTGTTGTCTTTGGGGTGGTGTCCCCCGCCCCCAAACGAATCTGGCTCTTCGGCCAAAGCAGGGGCCAGCTCAGGCAGGCGCTGAGGGTCATCACGTCATCATCGTCGGCCCCGATGGGTCGAATCGGAGGTAACAACTCGTCGCAGCCTGGCAGCACCCGAACCAGTTGAACCCTAAACAAGTTGGGTGGCATCTGGGTACCGTGGAACAAGGGGTTGCCCGGTTGAACGATTTTGCCCTTGGCGACATCGACCAACTCGTTGTTCACGAAGTGTAGGAGAGTGCATGGAACGTCGGCGGCGCCCTACGAAAACATGTAGGGCGTTAGGGATGCCCAGTCAAAGGCAAGGAGATGAAGTCCTCGGCCGAGAGAGGCTTAATTAGTTACCGTGATGATGGCGTCGAGCTCGGCTAATGTCGAGGCACCGCCAACGGCGGGCGTGCAGTTGACGGAGGGGCCGCTTGCTGCAGAGGTGCCGGCCGGCGTACACCCGGGTGCATTAAGCTCCCGTGCCGGCGTCGGAGACACCAATGCCGCCTCCGCCGGAGATACCAATGGCCCCGCCATCGCGTTCTGCGGGTTGCTGGCCGTGAAGCTAGGAATCGGGGGCGGCCCCTGTTGGCCGCCCGCAATCCACGCACTAATCCCCTGGATCAAGGTAGGCACAATGGCGGTGATCGTCGCTCCGAGTTGTTGTTCCACTTGCTCTTGGACAATCTCCGGAATCCGCGCCACCTGTGCCCTGAGTTCTTGAACCTCGCGCGCCTGGCTTTCCGAGCTGGTCTTTTTCTCCTTTCGCCCAGCAGTGTTATAGTATGACGACCATTTTGTGGACAAGCCTTTGCCGGCCACACGACCAGCTGATGTCGGCTTACTGAGCTTATCCTTGTTCTTCATTACATTCAACGCCCTATTTAGAGTGGTGTCCCAAGGGTTGCTCTAGTCGACCCCGCGCTACTGCTTTCAGTCGCCTGCGGAAGGAATGTGAACCATTTAGAAATTTGGCTTCATTAATTAGACTGCAACCATATGGAGGTAATTACGCGGGGGTGTATTCCTTACCAGAACAAGCTCAAGCGCCCTGGTCTTCGGATCCGTGGTAAGCTCCTTTGTTTTCGGGTCCTTCTTGTACCGGGCCCTGACAAAGTTCCTGGTCTGCTTGTCACCGTATTTATCGAAGAGGGGCGGTAGGCCTTGCTCGGCACGGTCCGCCTCCTCCTTGTCCCATATAGGCTCCGCCACTCTGTAACCGCCGGGACCGAGTGTGTGTTCCCCTAAGTTCAGCTCCCGCATTTCTTTCCCCCACTTACTTGATTTGGAGTTTGCGGTGCTCGAGCAATTGATCTTGAAGTCGTTGTAGTCATCTTCGGTGATCGAAGGATTTTTCTCCTTGATCTTCTCATAACTCTCACCTTTCTCGATCATTCTCTTCACATTGCTTTTCCAAGTAGACAGGGCCTTGCTCATCTTCGTGAGGGCAGCATTGTTCACTTTATTCCCTTTGAGGCTTGTGTTTTCAAATTCAGCGGGGAACTTGTATCGTTCGTGCAGCTTCGTGAAGAGGAGGTTGCGCAAATTCCCTCGGTCAGGATGCCTCAGGTTCTCGGTGTTGATCGAGACGGTGCTCCGGAGAATGCACCCGAGATGAAGTGAGTACCCCTTGACTATTCGTTCGGGCGCCGTTGGATTCCCGTCGGAGTCCACTTTAGTAACTTCCTCCTTGAGGGTGCGGAGCACGGTCGGGGGCCGGTCCTTCCGTTGCCTCTTCGGTTGGCTGCCATCTGTGTGTGCGCCGCCATCATCAGTGGTGGCATCCTCGGCGGCACCATCAGTGGTGGCATCAGTGGGGTCATCCTCGGCGGTACCATCAGTGGTCTCAGGATCGGTGGGGAAGGCGGCGTCCTCATACAAGTGAGGTTGTTCCTCCATCTCCTGGGACAGCTTCTAGAATGCCTGGACGCCCGAACCCCCGGCCTCATCGTTGTTGGCCATGTTTCTCTCTAAATAGGAACAAAGTTTGGTTAAAAAGTTGGTTATTGTCAAGGAACAAGATCATGGTCTCATCATTTAGGGTTTGTCGACACCGAGGCATCCTAAAAGCTAAGCTTTTATCATTGAGGGTTTTTCGACGCCGAGGCACCCTAAAAGCCTAAGCTTTCATCATTTCGGTTTTTATCGACACCGAGGCACCCTAAAAGCCATGCATTAGTCACAAGTACGCCGGGGCACTTGATCCTACTTAATTAACTACTAAGATACCCCGGCCCATGCATTAGTCACAAGTACCCCATATGTCCTATTTTTAGCAAAGTCATGCTAAAATTCACGGAAAATTTCAGCATGACCTTTGCTGAAAATAGGACATATGGAGTACCCGAATTTGCCGGAACGGAAGTTAATCGACATTCCGGCAAACTCAAGGGCCTCTCGGGTGGACAAGGCAAAAAAGGCCTCCATCACAACATGGAAAATACATTGGCATGTGAAGAGGTGAAACAATATATGCATCTCCAAGCAGTATCATTCAACATTTTGGACAAAACACTACAAGCAACATGAGACACTGAAAACAATTGCTACCAATGAGTCTACACTTCTATAACAAAATAAATCAGAAACTTAGTCTGTCATCATTAGGCAGCCACCATTAGTTATTCCGTTATGTTAAAGCAGAAATAGAAAAATAGACTGAAAACACTAAAATCAGAAACAAATCCAACTGTACAGGCCAATGCATATAGGAAAAGTGAGGGGTTGAACTTCATTTTTTTCAGGTTTTCTTGGGTGTATGAGGTCTGCAGATCATATGATCCATTTGACTTATTATACTAACACTAGCATTTGACATATCTAATCCCGACTAACTGAGCTATGATTCACTTTTGTTATTGTGTTGTTCATGCAAAGACAGGCCGGGTGCGGCATTGTCGTGATTTGGTTTATGCATCAATCAAACAATCAAGAGCAAAAGTTTACCTAAATACTAAACCGAAGACTCAAAAAACATGGTGCCATGGTCGATGCGGTTTATGCAATGCCCAATCAAATAATCAAGAGCAAATGTGGCCACATCCACTGGACACGCAAAATAAACGGCGCCCACGGTCATTCTATCAACACTTAAAATTTTGAGGAATGTCAAACTGCTGTACATGACTAGAACACATAGTAACAGAGCTTTGTGAACCCAACACTTATGTAACATGATTCAGACTATTGCAGCACAATGGAATTTTAAGTGTTGATCTCACCATACTATGTGCTGGATATGATCTCAACTAGTACTGCTGCAGATCACTTGGCTCCTTCTCCTTCTGGATTAATCAGAAGCAAAATTAAACCGCAGCTCGTGTCCACCGAAAGTAAGGAAACTACTAGGATGCATCTCGTGTATGATGAAGCCACTGTCGCCGTTGACGGCCTGGCCATCGCTTTCCTGCCCATACTTGAGCTCAACGCGGAGGGCAATCGAGTGACAAGGACATTCATTTGACACTACTGATGCCAATGCTATGGCTGATCGGTCTGGAATAAGGTGACTCATACCTCATGAGGAGCCATTAATTTCTCCTTCATACATAAGCAGTGCACTATTGTTTCAGGCCTAGGGGACATGCGACTGCAATTTTGTTAGTAATGATTGGTAGCATCAGCATAGAGTACTAGACCACTTCACTTTTTTGAACATTTACCAAGTTTTAATCTTGACAAACTATGAACGAGTTGTGATGCCTGCATAAAAACCTTTCACCTGATGCATGCCTAAAAGCCTCATATGCAAACAGCGGTCCTGAAACTCCCAATGCGGAAGGTATGCTTACACTCCTCTCGTTTCACATTTGCAGTTTGATAATTTACAATTGGTGGTTGATAATAATTTACAGCTTTTAGTTGAAGTTTGGGGATAAGGGATGCAAGGGTCCACCAGTGACTAGACAAAGTCCGTAAATTCAAATTATATCCGGTTCACACTTTTCGTTCATAATATGCATGGACAAGCCATCCAGCCAGCATAGAAAGGAAGTGAAGGTGTTTGTTCAGAACTGCAGGATATCACAGGAAGTCTATAAGGATAATGATTTGCAACTCATCAGAACTTCAGGAAAAATATAGGGGATAACTGCAGGATATCACAGTAAGTCTATAAGTATAATGGATTACAACTCATCAGAACCTCGGAAACTAAATAGGGTGGAAGTGTAGTCTAGAAAATACACAAGACACATATAAGTTGGTACTTGACAAACAGAATGGGGTTTGTAGCATTTTCACAGAGTATAGAATGCTGTAGAGTAGGCCGGGTGGCGGGGTACCAGGAGGAAGGCGGGGAGGAGCGCGAACTTGTCGACGGGGCTGGCCACGGGCGCGGCGCCGAGGAGACGAGGACGACGGGGCGGCGGGGCGGCGGCGTCGGGAGAGGAGAGGGCGGCGTCGCGGCGTC